>NC_053448.1:4436068-4759216 GCF_007990345.1 Gossypium hirsutum
CCCATACCAAAGTACATTCTATAATGGTACCATTGAAGTTGTTGAGGCTGGTGGTTTCGTCAGTGTCGAGTCAGTTTTTCTTGTGACCCTGGGGATTTCACTTGTTGTTCTCCTTGGTTTATGGATTCATGGTCAGTTTAAGCGAATCTCCCAGGTAATCTCGTTGTGCCACCTTGTAGTTGTCCTATTAATTTATTTTAATAACCATGTATGTTTAAGGCTAGTTATTATAAGATGCAGTCTAGAGAAGGCTCTTTTTTTTTTATGAAAAATAGTGTTGAATATCTCTAAGAAAAGAGCACATCCATGGCTACATGGAAGAAAATGTACATTTGTCCTAGCATGGGCCTATTTTAAGCCATCTGTGGTTATTGCGCTGACAATGTGGGAATGTTAAAATTTGTGAGTTTTGTCTTGCATTGGAGAAAGCTTCAACTTATAAGGAGTGAGAGTGGTAGGGACCAGTGCTTATAGTATGTTTGCCTTCATTACTTTGCTAGAAAACTAAGGCGGCTCCAAAAGTGGAAGTTGGAACTGGGACTACTGATGCCTCAATGGATGAATGGCTTCAGGTAATGGGCTTCACCTATGCATCAATTCGATTGTTTTCTATTGCAATTGACTTTGGCTTTGAATCTGTTTAATTAGATATCAAATATCATGAGTTCATTGCATGTAGACTAAATAATCATTAATTGTCTCAATTGCAATGTTATTGCTGGCTTGTCTTAAATTTCAGGGAACAGCTTACAATCAGTCATCTTCCAAATCGAAGAAGAAGAAGTAGATGGAGTAGTGCTCATGAAAGTTAGGCAATTGCAACTCTTGCTAAGTCGTTTGGAAATTCTAGAAGTGAGGGCCGATAGTAGTCTGAGAATGGGCCAGGAAAAGACAAACCTTGCTGTTGTAGCATGCAGATGCAATTTTTTCCCCATTTTACTTATTAATGCATCACATATATGATGTTTAATCATTCTTAAATAATATTAAAATATAAGTAAAAATATTTGACAAATAATATATTTTAAAAAATATATCTGATGCTTAATGATTTTTAAATAATTATTTATACTTATTTTTTATTTTTAATATTATCTTAAAAAATATTATTACATAAATTTATCATCATATTTATTAAATTACTCATTAATTTCATATTTGTTTCGTATATTGTTTATTCCATTAATATAAGGCTTTTAGTTATATTTTAAATAAAAATAGAGGTTTAAAAATATTGGTTTTAAACGCAATATTTTTCTTTTTTTTAATTTATATATTTAACAACTTTAATTTAATAACGAAAGAAAAATGTTCTTTTCTAAAAAAATTTATAGATTTATTATTTAGCACACTTATTAGAACAATTTATTTTTATTATTATTTGAATTGAGAACTTTTGATCATTATTGAAAACAATTACCGAAACAATTATTTTTGTTATTATGATTGAAAACAATTGTTAGTATTTTTTAAAATAGTTTAATGTTATTATAATTATTTTTTAAAATTTTTTTAACATTTTTAATTATGTTTTTAACAATTTATAATTTGTTGGTAGTAAATTGTAATGGTAAAATATTTTAACTTTATAATCCCGATTATAATTTTTGATATTTTAAAAGAATTTCACACCTGTTTTTAATTTTTTTAAAATATGTATTTATCAAGTCTTTAAAATATTTAATTTAATTATCACTTAAAAATATTTAAACATTTTTGAAAATTTTCGAAAATTTTTATTTAAATACAATTTTAAAATGAAGTTAATTAATATTTTTAAATATGTAGAATTGGAATTGCTCATTGAGTTTGATGAAGAAGAACACCATGATAACTTGATTTCTCCCTCTTGAGATTTTCTTTTAATTATACAAACTTTAAGTGATCGAGACTAGAATTTTTATGCATATTTTGTTTGTGTAACCCTAATAGATAGAGGGATGATTAATTTGAAATGATCAACTTTTAATTTGATATGTTCATCAAGTAACCGAATGAACGTATAAGATTAAACTTCTATTAAAGTAAAACACTCAATCCCTTTAAATTGGGCCACATTATTTTATACTTAATTGGGCACACAAAATTGGGCTAAAGAATCTTACATTCTCTCACTTGGCCCAATGTGATAAAACATAATTTTTAATAGAATAAACATTGAGCGTGCATAAAAAATAACACCCATTATTATTACCATACTACAATGATCGGCAAATATGAGTTATGGTAGTTGTATATAGTTTAAGTCACATGCTTCCTTCCATATTCTACAACATTACTACTCAATATAATAGGACCATAAATATCACATCATGATCGCAATTATATCTTATAAAGATTTTCCTATTTCAAATCATTTCAAAATTTATGCGCACACACTCATCATAAACAATAAATATGTCAATTTTATATCAGAAACACAATAATTAAACTGAAAGTGTCACATTATCATAAAATATCATTCATTAATACAACCAAGACCTATTTATTATAAAATATCATAAAAGGATGCTAATATTGAATAAAAAAAACAAGCAATTATTTTATTATAAATGTTATTCTTGGAGAGAGGTTCAGTCAAGGACGAATCTGCCTCTCTAATTGACCATAGGTCAGAGTAAGGACTCCCTCACGTCTAGACCTGTGACTAGATCCTACGCCAAGACTTATAACATCTTGGTATCAAAGCCTTCTGTCATAGGTGACGAGGAGACTTTGGCAGCCAAGCTGGATGCTTTCATGGAACAAATGGCTACAAGGTGATGAATATTAGAAGAACTGATGGCTGAGTTATCTCTTTTGGTCTAAACGACAACGAAAAGGTATGCAAAGAAAAATAATGAAGAACGGAGCAGCAACAGAGGGAAAAAAAGGGAATTTAGATTCACAACAAGGTGGGTCCATGGTGCCACAATACTCTAATATGGAATTTCCCACTTATGATGGTGTTGGAGATCCTTTAGGGTGGCTAAAAAGATGCAAGCAATCAACAGGCTAATGAAGAAGACAAAGTAGGCTTAGTTGCATTCCATCTCTTTGGAGAGGCGCAACTATAATTTGATCAAATGGAATAAGATGAGGTAGGTCTTGATTTGGGGCGTTTCAAAGAGTATTTTCATGGGAGGTTTGGGCCACCTATGAGTAACAACCCATTGGGGGAACTTGCCAACCTAAAATAGATTGCCACTGTAGAGGAATATTAACGCCAATTTCAATCACTATTGGCTAGGACTGTTGATCTCAAACCTCGATAACAAGTAGACCTCTTTACTGCCGGGCTAGTAGAGGAACTTAGAATTGATATTGAAATGCAGCAACTGAAAAACCTTGGAGTTGCAATGAATATGGCTCGAGCATTGGAACATAAACAAAAGGTCTCTTCCAAAATGTCATCTCGAACCAACCTGAATTGGCCAACTTTCCAAAACATTGGCAGTAATTCAATCATTCCAATGACAAAGAGTCTTGCAAAGGGAGGGGGACAAACAACAAAACCAGTGAGGAACAGTAGCAAAATGGGTTCTTCTGTAATATTTATTAAGAGATTTACACGAACAAAAATGGCAGAAATAAGGGTTAAGGGTTGTGTTATAATTATGACGAATCTTATTCTATGGGGTACAAATGTAAAAGGTTATTTTCGATAGAAGTACCAGATGATGAAGGCGAGCAAGATGATGATGAGGTAGATGATCTTGAAATTTCTCTACATGCCATCAGCGGAAGTTGCAATTCATCTACTATGCAACTGATAGTAAAGGTGTCAAGAATAACAAGGTTAGTACTCATTGATTCGAGCAGTATGCATAACTTCCTACGTGAAGGTCTAATGCCAAAGTTGGTATTGGAAGTATGGAAAAAATTGGGTTGCAAGTCTGTGTAGCAAATGAAGAACGAGTACCTAGCATAGGCATTTGGAAATCAGTACAGTTCGTAATTGCAAATGACAGCTTTCAAGCTAATTTTTATACCATACCACTAGAGGGGTTTGATGTGATTTTAGGGGTAAAATGGTTGTGTAATCTTGGTTCACTTTTTTGGGACTTCAGCTTATTGACTATGCAATTTGCAGTAAACGAAAATGAGATACTATGGCAAGGGTAGCTTCTAGAGGAAGTTCCATGACTTAGTCTAATGCAATGATAGAATTTAACTATTATAGTCTTGGATAAACTATTGGTTGAATTTGTACATTTGTTTCAAAAGTCGTACGAGTTGCCTTCTAATTGCGAATGTGACTATCGTATAACTCTTAAACCAAGATCAGGACCAATTGTAGTCAGGCCTTATCGATACCCATATTTTCAAAAGGATGAGATCAAGAAATAGTGTGATCAAATTCTACAACAATGACTCATTCGAACCAGTAGATCCCTATTATATTTGAGAAAAATATAATGTCAGTAATGATAATATATTGCAAAGAAAAATAGAAATAGAAAAATAAAGAACACACAAATTTTAAGTGGAAACCCTTTCGGGAAAAAACCACGGGCAGAGGAGAAGAAAATTTACTATGTCGAAAACTTAATTACAAGAGGAGTAGACTATGCCTTTTTATAGGCTTGTAAACCTTATTCTAATCGGAGTGAAACTCCTTATTCAAATAATATCAAATAGATGGAGTTTAATAAGGTTTAGAAACCTTATTCTAAAATAAAATAAAAGAAGTATAATTCTATAGGGATTTAACTTTTATTTTATTTTACCACAGTATTTTATTTAAATAAGGATTTGGGTCACTTAATTCTAACAATCTCCACCTTGACACGAATTCTTAATAAACAAGTTCTTCATTGCGAACTCTCAACGAACAAGTTTCTCCACCTCTTCCATAAAACCCCTTAAGGGTTTATTTGCAACAATGAACACCAACCAAGTCTAAGCAATACTCAAACTTGGTTATAGGAAGTGACTTAGTCATCATATCTGCAGGATTTTCATGAGTACTAATTTTGCTCACAAAAATATCACCACGAGCAATAATATCACGAACAAAATGATACCGAACATCAATGTGTTTTGTTCTCTCATGAAACATTTGATCTTTTGTAATGAAGATGGCACTCTGACTGTCACAAAATACTGTATTGATTTGAAGGTCTTCATTGAGTTCACTAAAGAGTCCCTTCAACCATATAGCTTCTTTACAAGCCTCAGTAATCGCCATGTACTCAGCTTCAGTGGTAGACAAAGCGACTGTAGTTTACAAAGTGGCTTTCCAACTGATTGCACAACCTCCAATTGTAAAGACATAACCGGTGAGAGATCTTCTTCTATCGAGGTCCCCAGCAAAATCAACATCAACATACCCAATGGCTCCATCTCTAGTTCTTCCAAACTGTAAGCAAACATCGGTAGTACCTCGTAAGTATCTTAAAACTCACTGAACTGCTTTCCAATGTTCTTTACCAGGATTCGCCATGTATCTGCTAACTGCACTAACTGCATATGATAAATCTGGACGTGAACAAACCATGGCATACATGAGAGATCCCACTGCACTAGAGTATGGAACATGTGACATGTACTCAATCTCATCATCTGATTGTGGAGACAAAACAGATGAAAGTCTGAAATGAGCTGCTAAAGGAGTACTAACAGGCTTAGCATTCTGCATATTGAATCTGGAAAGAACTTTCTCAATGTACCATTTCTGACTTAGATACAATTTACTTGCTTTTCTATCCCTGAGAATCTCCATACCAAATATCTTCTTAGCTGGTCCCAAGTCTTTCATCTCAAATTCTTCACTTAGTTGGGCTTTGACCTTTCTTATCTCTCCTTTATCTTTCGCTGCTATCAACATGTCATCAATATAAAGGAGTAGATACACAAAAGAACCATCATTGTTTTTCTTAAAGTAAACACAACTGTCAAAGCTACTTCTTTTAAAATTATGAGAAGTCATAAAGGAATCAAACCTCTTATACCACTGTTTTGGTGACTGTTTCAAACCGTAAAGGGACTTTTTCAGCAAGCAAACATAATCCTCTTTTTCTGAAACTGTAAAACCTCTGGTTGTTGCATGTAAATATCATCATCAAGTTCTCTATGCAAAAATACAGTTTTTACATCTAACTGCTCAAGCTCCAAATCATGTTTGGCCACAATACCAAGCAAAGCTCGATTCGAACTATGCTTCACAACTGGAGAGAACACATCTGTGAAGTCCACTCCTGGAATTTGACTGTAACCCTTTAAAACAAACCTTGCTTTATATCTGGGTTCTTTAACTCTTGGAGTCCCCTCTTTATTTTTGAACACTCATTTACAACGAACAACCTTTTTTACCTTTAGGAAGTTTCACAAGATCCCATGTTTGATTTTTGTATAGTGATTCCATCTCTTCTTGCATAGCAAACATCCATTTTTCTGAGTCTTCACAATTAACCGCCTCAGAATAATTAGATGGCTCTTGATTTGCATATATATCTTCAGCCACATTTAAAGCATAAGCAACTAGATCAGCATCGACATACTTTTTTAGAGGTTTAATTTCTCTTCTAGTTCTGTTTTTGGCGATAGAGTATTGTGGTGAAGAAGCAACTCTATTTTGAATTTTTGTACTGGCTTCAGTAGTCGATTCTGTTGTAGATTCTAGATCAATCTGATGCTCCACCTGCTTTTGATTTTCTTTATTGGAAGAGTCTTTAAGAGATAAGTTAGGTAGTATAGCAATTTCATCAAAAACAACATCTCTGCTAATCATAACTTTCTATTTTCAGGACACCATAACTTATACCATTTTACACCAGCTTTATAACCAAGAAAAACACATTTAATAGATCTTGGTTCCAATTTTCCATTATCCACATGAGCATACGCAGGACAACCAAAGATCTTTAAATCAGAATAGTCAGCAGGATTACCAGACCATACCTATTGTGGAGTCTTTTTCTCAATGGCAACGGATGGAGATCGGTTGATCAGAAAACATGCAGTAGAGGCTGCTTCTGGCCAAAATGACTTTGATAAGTTGGCATTTGACAACATACATCGAACCTTCTCCATGATCGTTCTGTTCATTCGTTCTACAACGCCGTTTTGCTGTGGAGTATGACGAACTGTCAAGTGTCTCATGATCCCTTCTAACTGGCACAGTTTATTAAATTCATCAGAACAGAACTCTAAGCCATTGTCTGTGCGGAGATATTTTATTTGCTTTCCCGTCTATTTTTCAATCATGGTTTTCCAAGACTTAAATGCGGAAAACACATTGCTTTTCTGCTTCAGGAAGAACGCCCACACTTTTTTGGAAAAATCATCAATAAAAGTTAGCATATAATTAGCTCCACCTCTCGAAGGCACTCTAGATGGCCCCCATAGATCAGAATGTATATACTCTAACGTTCCCTTCATGTTATGGATTCCTCTGGTGAATCGAACTCTCTTTTGCTTCCCAAAAATGTAGTGCTCACAGAACTTCAGTTTGCAAATTCCTTGCCTATCAAGAAGTCTTCTTTTGCTCAATTCTGTCATGCCATTCTCACTCATATGCCCTAGGCGCATATGCCAAATTTTAGTAATATCATCATCTGATAAGGAAGAGGATGACACAGCTACATCATCAGTAACAGTAGAACCCTGCAAAACATATAACTTGTCAGTCTTTCTCTGCCCTTTCATCACAATGAGGGAACCTTTGGAAATTTTCAAAACCCCACTTTCAACTGTGTATTTGTACCCTTTTGAATCAAGAGTACTCAATGAAATTAAATTTCTCTTTAATTCTGGAACATGTCGTACGTCACTGAGTATTCTGACAACTCCATCAAACATTTTAACTCTAATTGTTCCAACACCTACAATTCTACATGAAGTATTATTTCCCATCAACACAATACCTTCAGACACTGTGTTGTAAGTTGTAAACCAATTTCGATTGGGACTCATGTGGAAGGTGCAACCCGAATCAAGGATCCACTCCTTGCTCGCTTTGGAATTGTTGACAGAAGCGACTAGAAGTTCACCATCGCTGTAATCTTCTACAACATCAGCTTTACCAGAATTTTCTAGTTGTTTTCCATTTTGATTCGCAGCCTCCCTTTTGATTTTATTCTGTAGCTTATAACACTCAGATTTAATGTGCCCTTTCTTCTTGCAAAAGTTACAAGTTTTACCTCTGTTTGAAGACTTCGATCTACCTTTAGATTTACTGCGAAAATTCCGTTCATGTGTCCTTCCACGATCATCATCAATATTTCGATCTTGTCTCCCACGAACAATAAGACCCTCTCTTTGAGAGTCGATTTTAATCACAAGATGCTTCATCTTATTATACGAGGTTAAAGAATCATAAACCTCATCAACTGTGAGAGACTCGCGGCTATATAAAATCGTATCTCTAAAGGTTGAATAAGACGGGGGCAACGAACAAAGTAGAATCAGCCCTAGATCTTCCTTATCATACTGAACCTCCATGGCCTCCAAGTTTGAGAGAATTTCTTTGAACACTGTTAAGTGTTCGTGCACAGATGCACCTTCCTCCAAACGATAAGCATAAAGACGCTGCTTCATATATAGTTTGCTAGTTAGAGTTTTTGACATACATATCTGTTCCAACCTCTTCCATAATCCAGCGACAGTCTTTTCCTTCATCACATCCTGCAAAATTTCGTTAGACAAATGCAGATGTAACTGTGTTAATGCCTTTCGATCCTTGCGCTTCTTCTCTTCTTCCGTCAAAGTTGAAGGCATCTTATCTACCCCTAGTAGGGCTTCCTCTAAGTCCATCTGTGCAAGAACTACTTGCATTTTTATCTGCCATAATGCAAATCTGATGTTGCGATCTAACAGCAAAATTTCGTACTTCAAAGACGTCATTACCGTGATTAAGATGAACAATCCGGAAGCTCTGATACCAATTTGAGAAAAATATAATATCGGTAATGACAATATATCGCAAAGAAAAATAGAAATAGAAAAATAAAGAACACACAAATTTTACGTGGAAACCCTTTCGGGAAAAAACCACGGGCAGAGGAGAAAAAAATTTACTATGTCGAAAACTTAATTACAAGAGGAGTAGACTATGCCAATTTATAGGCTTGTAAACCTTATTCTAATAGGAGTGAAACTCCTTATTCAAATAATATCAAATAGATGGAGTTTAATAAGGTTTAGAAACCTTATTCTAAAATAAAATAAAAGAAGTATAATTCTATAGGGATTTAACTTTTATTTTATTTTACCACAGTATTTTATTTAAATAAGGATTTGGGTCAATTAATTCTAACAATATTCTCTAGTACTTTTAGTAAAGAAGCATGATAGGTCATGGTGTTTTTGTGTTGATTACCATGAGCTTAATGCTTGCATTGTTAAAGATAAATATTTGATTCCTGTAGTGGATAAGTTGTTGGATGAACTTCATGGAGCAAAACATTTTACAAAGTTAGATTTACGGTCGAGTTATTTCCAAATTAGAATGGCAACTATAGATATGGAAAAAACAACATTTTGAACCCACCATAGGCACTTTTGTCATGCCATTCGAGCTTACCAATGCCCCTTCCGCATTTCAGACTTTGATGAATAGCATTTTCCACCATTATTTGCGTAAGTTTGTTTTAGTCTTCTTTGATGACATATTAATTTATAACAAAACATGGACTGAACATATGCATCATGTAATAGTAGTTTTTAAACTATTGCGAGATAACGTGTTGTTCTTAAAGAAATCTAAGTGTTTATTTGGTGAGTCCTAGGTAACCTATCTTGGTCATGTCATCCATGGTGATGGAATAGAGGTTGATCACACTAAAATTAAAGCTGTCATTGATTGGCCAACTCTTCGATCTATCAATGCTCTACAGGGTTTCTTGGGTTGGCAGGACACTACAAAAAATTCATCAAGGATTATGGGCAAATGGCTGCACCCTTAACATCTCTTCTAAAGAAAAATGTCTTTAACTAGATTATGGAAGTTGATGTTGCTTTCACTCAATTAAAAAGTTCTCTTTCAACAGCTCCGGTCCTGTAATTGCCCAACTTTGAGGAGGAATTTTTGGTTGAATGTGATGCTTTTGGAAAGGGTTTGGGGCTATACTACTACAACAAAAGGGATACCCCATTGCCTTTTTCAGTCTTAAGATTGCAGATTGACACCTTAAGTTTGCTGCATACAAGCGAGAATTAAGTGGTTTGGCAAAGGTAGTGACCCATTGGTGACCCTATCTTTGGGGTAGGTACTTCCTCATCCGTACTGCTCACTTTAGCCTTAAGTACCTGTTAGACTAGCGGCTTACAACATCCCCACAACAGCATTGGATCAGTAAGCTAATGGGGTTTAATTTTCGAATGGAGTGTAAAGTGAGTAAGTTGAATAGTTTTGCAAATGCTTTATATAAAAGAGATGATGAATTGATGCACCTTATGACCATTTCTTTCCCTCGATTTGAAATTCTTGATGCATTCTGACAAGAAATGGAAGCTTCTCCAGAATTATTACAACTCTGACAATGAATTATACAAGGAGAATTGGGGTCAAATTGGTTTGTGCAAGATGGGTTGATTTTCTTCAGAGGTAGGTTGTGCCTTATACCTACCTTTCCATTTATTTCCACTATTATATCTATCATACATGCTATGGCACACGAAGTGGTGCTGAAAATATTGCATCGTCTCCGTTAAGATTTTTATTGGAAAGGAATGAAGCTTGCGACATCAGAATTTGTGCAGAATTGTTTAATGTGTCAACGCCATAAATGGCAGAATTTACAACCCATAGGATTACTTCAGCCTCTTCCAACTACACAACAAGTTTGGGCTGATATCTCTATGGACTTTGTGGAAGGTCTACCCAATGTTAAAGGGAAATATGTACTTATGGTAGTTGTGGATAGACTATCGAAATAAGCTCATTTTTTACCTTTGACTCATCCGTTTACTGATATATCTGTTGCTATTGTCTTCTTTGTAGAGGTATTCCGACTTAATGGCTTGCATGAATCCATAGTTTCGGACCGTGATAAGGTTTTCATCAGGTTGTTTTGGAATGAATTATTTCATTAGAGTGGTTCTAAGCTAGCTTTTTCTTTAGTGTACCATCCCCAATCTAATGGTCAGACAGAGGTTGTTAATCGAACAATACAGATGTACCTGCAATGCCTCTATAGTGATTGTCCATGGCAATGGATTGATTGGGTTCCATAGGTTGAGTGTTGTTACAACACCTCTTATCACGTTGCCCTAGGTGTCACCCCTTTCCAATTAGTATACGGTAGGGATCCACCTTGAGTTCTCTCCCATTTTGCTAGTTCTACCAGGATTGAAGTGGATAAAACTCTAGAAGATAATGATGCACTCTACAAAATACTCGGGATAGGCTCTTGCAAGCTCAGCAACGAATGAAGAACACTTATGATTTGGGGCATAAAGAGTTGAATTTTGAATTCGGGGGTTGGGTTTGGTTACGACTTCAACAATATTAACAGTTGACGATAACTAAGCAGAAGCATCACAAGCTCCTCTTGAAGTATTTTAGTCTTTTTAAAGTCTTGAACAATATAGGAATAGTGGCCTATCGACTTGAGTTACCTGCAGGTAGTAGGATACATGATGAGTTCCATGTTTCTTTGTTCAAAGAATATGAGAACCTCAACCACATGCGGTAGGAGACTTGCCCTTAGTATGTAAAGGCAATGCCTTACCCACTCCATAAGCTATTTTTCGTAGTAGGCTCAATTAAGGTCGACGGGAACTGTTAGTGAAGTGGGAAGGTTGTCCTGAATTTGAGCTTGAGGACAAGCTTAACTCCGAGAGGGGGAGTACTGATGTTGATGCCTTTATTGGAAAACAATATCATAAAATGAAGGAATATAAATAAAAACGACAACAAATTAAAGTTTTATTTATTTCCTCTATTATATTAGATTTTTATTTTTGTTTCCTTTATAAACTTAGTATTGGTAGTCAAGATCTTATAACTTAGGATATTTATTTTATGTCAATAAGGACTCTTTCCTTTGTCATTAATAGTCTATAAAAGGCTGTCAATATTGAATAAAGAAAAATAAGCAATTATTTTATTATAAAAGTTATTCTTGGAGGGGGTTCAGTCAAAGACGAATCTACCTCTCTGATTAACCATAGATCAGAGCAAAGATTCTCTCACGTCTAGACCTGTGGCTAGATCCTACGTCAAGGCTCATAACACATTCATTATTAATTTATTATTTACAATACTATTTAAATTGAGCGTATTTGTAATACTCAATTGCAATACTATTACATTTACTTTCTTATTATTGCCAAAAACACGAAACTAGGTACTTAAGCATGTTACATATATTGCAAAAAATTGCTTTATCTTGTGCCTACATGTTGTTTTACTTCGACAAAACTACAAAAGCAATGATCCATGTCTTTTTTATCTTCAAATCAAATATCACTGCCATAGCTGAATTTAGCATTGAACATACCTTTTTTTTCATAAAACTCTCGTTTGATCAGACCAGAACAGATCATATAGAGTACACATCAAATAAAACTTTTATGATTAATGCCCCCAACAAATCTTTACGGAAGCCATAAATGGAAGTATAATTCTTCAGTGTAAATATCTATATCTTTCATTGAAATTCTACAGTTTGATTTTTCGAAGTACTTATTACTCACTGTCAGGTCATAACCTGATTTATCATGCTGATCTCCATAGGTCAATTTTTTTTAAAAATTTTTTCACTTGTTGATATTCTTAAATGTTCATTTTCAAGATTGGAATCCATAAATCTTTCAAACTGCATAAACTTATTCCTTAAAAGAATTGAGTCCCGGCATGTACTCCTAGTCATTCATCATTATATTGAATCGTACAATTGGGTAAAGATAATGAGATCACCAATCCAATGAACAACACAGAAAAGAAAACCAATGAACAACTTTTCTATTATTAAAAAAGTACTAATAATTTTATCTAACCCGATTTAGATTAAAAAAAAACCAATTTAATGATTTTAATTTCGTATTTTGAACAGCAAGCAAAACCAATTTAGTATTTTAATTCGGACATGTGGGTTTGGGTTATTTAGTTAGCCCATTTTTTTTCCATTTTTTATTTAAATTTACAGTAGAATTGAGTTTTGATATTTTAAATTTTGGAAAATTTTGCTATTATTTCTTCTCATATGCATAAATTGTATATTTAATCTTTATATTTTATTTTGATAATTTTTAATTTTTGTACTTTTTATATTTTGAAATTTTATTATTTTTAAAATTTTACATCTTAAATATATTACTAAATTTGAAATGCCATATATGTTTGTTATTTTTAAATAATATTCACAAAATGTCATTATTTCATTAATGGATTTAGCAGATAATGAATCTGCATTTTAAAATTTTAAAATATAAAATTTAAATGGTTAAATAAGAAAATAATGACTAAATTATATTGACAACTTATATGTAATATAAAACAAATAAAAATTTGATATAAAATATTTAACTTTTATTATTTGAGTCAAGATTAAAAATTTAAAATTTTAAAAAGTATAAAAATTAAAAAAATACCAAATTAAATTATATATGGAGGACAAATAGCAAAAGTTACCTTTAAAATTACATAGCACAAGATGTATTATAAATGAAGCACTGGCGCAACACATCGATCTTTCCTAAACTCCCAAACGGTCAAATCCAAACCCTCCATTCAAAACCCTAAAAACCTCTCCTCCCTCTAAGAAGCGCGAAAAAGAATTCAATCAAAATTCACAGGAGGAAGACAAAAACGCCATTTCCTTTTGTTTCTCTTCTTACGCTAGGGTTCTAGTGGATCACCATCAATGGCGGTCACCACAACGTCCGTCGATCGCTCTCTTTGGTGGGAGCCGTTCTCTTCTCTTCTCACCGACCTCGAGAATGCCTCTCCTTCCGACGACCTCCCGGAACCCCTAGTATATCTACTACTAACTCTCTTTCTCCTTTGCTTTTCTTTTAGAGCACAGTTCTTCTGCGTATGTGGTGTTGTTTTTACACGTTTCGAATTATGCAGGCGAAGAAGTTGAAAGAAAACCACGATTGGTTCGTGGAGACAGTTGCTAGGTTTAAATCGCCGAATGAGAAGTCGAAGGAGGCTTTAATGAGCTCTGAGCAAATCAAGATTGGTCCACATGAGTTGACCGTGAAGCCTGATTTCAGAGATAAGGCTTTGCAAGTCAGCTCGTATTTGGTTAGTTATATCCTCACTATTTGTTTTGTCAATTTGAACATTCTCTCTCCCGCCCTTCTCTCTCTTAATTATTGTACTTCTTAAAGCTATATTTTACTATTTAGCACAATCCATTGTTTGATTGATTAAGAGAAGTGAACGATTTTAAGAAAATGAGTGATCCATTACTGAGAATTTCTCCTCAAGAAGAAAGAGTTCAAGAGATGAATTACTTGTTGTCAATAATATCTCCTCAACTAGAAAGAATTCATGCACTCTGCCATTTCTAATTCTCATTTTCCTTGTTAACAGTGTTTGGATGAGGTGCAGTCGTACATTCTCGTTGATAGGTATCTCGAGCGCGGAAATGTTGCTGAGAATTATATAGTTCATGATCCCATTCATGTGGTTAGTAACTTCCTTATCTTCTTTAATGTTGGATTTTTTTGGATGCTTATTGTAATCATAAACATGTATGCGCCTTTTACACATGCATGCTCGTTTTTTTTTTGTCAACATGTGTCTCCCAGTGTTCAGTTTTTGACTTTGATGTGTGTTTAGGATGTCCTAAATGGGAAATATTTTTGGGGTATCCGCTATTTAGCCATAGCTTATATTCTCTGATATGAAGATGTCTGATTCTTTTCTATATATCCTTCTGTTTTCTCTTTTGTTCTGAAGGTGTTGCTGCAGTATTTTATTGAGCGCCAGTGCTTGTTGAAGTGCACAAGGCAGATCCTAATGCATGCTTGTAAGGCAATTATGATTTATGAGGCTGTTCTATTTTCTGATCGCTCTGCCACTTCTTTTATTAGGTATTGATTTTTGTTTTCTTCTTATGTCTATACTGCTATATGTGGTGCAGTATATTTGGGAAATAGCTTGAAAGAAGAGAGTTTGATTAGGGAGGAAGCACTAAAGCTGATTTATGATGGATTGGAAGGAAAACTAATATCTGTCTTGGAAGTTCTCATGTCTTGCAGTCATCCCGAGCAGATGGTATGCGTAATATAAGTTGTTTTTTAATACCCCTACAAAAACCTAGGAGCAACAAGTTTGTAGAAATATAGGCAGTTCATAGGAATGTGTACGTTGTGAGATTGACCATGTGGGATGCACCTTTTGTTGTATTCAGGCACTCTTACTATGTGTATGCATTACATTTGGTGATAGTATACAAGAATGGATATTAGTTTAGTTATATTTTATTTGCTGCTATGTTTAAGGCTTCTAACATTTAATGCTCGTTTTGAGAATGGTTTATAGGATGTTGATCTTTTCACCTTATGGGCTGAGGAGACACTACTTGAAGACAACTTGGTTTTGGACATTATTTTTCTCATTTATTATGAGTCACTTTGTACTTGTACTGCTGAAAGATGGAAAAATTTATGCTTGCTTTATAAGGTATGCCATCATTCGTAATTGTTTGATATTAATTTCCACATTTTTACTGGTTTTATACATGCTGAGCAATATGGTGTCACAGGGGACCTTGTCAGGGTCTTATAACTTTGGAAAGCTAGCAATATCACCTGAAGCACTATCTTCTTTTTATCAAGCCAAAATTCTGCTGTTACTTATCCTCATAGAAGCTCTGAACCTGGAAAATCTTCTTCACATGGTTCATGATGAAATTCCTTTCAGGTTTTTGGATAGCCTTTACTTCCTTTATATCTTTGTTGTCTTTGCAAACCATAAATGTTTAAAACATTCTAGACACCACAAGTACTTAGCTCCAAATAATCCAAACCCAAAAAGAAAAGAAAAAAGAAAAACCCGGAAAGAGAAAGAGAAGAAAAGTAATTATTCTAAAATCCTCTGTTTTGTAAGTAAACTGATTTTGGAATTTATTTTATTTACCTGATATTCAATTATTCATATGTTTTTCCTTTTCTTTTTTCTTTTATAAAATAATCTGGTTGTTGGAGCATTTATTTTCCTGTTCCATAGGCAGGGAGCTTGTGGTTTTACCTTGACCGATGTCCGAGAGATTGATGCTCTGATGTCCGGCTTTGATGTCTTTGAGATGAGAGAAGGTGGCCCATTGATTCTTGCTTGGGCGGTTTTTCTTTGTCTGATGTCATCACTCCCTCAAAAAGAGGAAAGTAATGAATTCATGGTGTGTGGTTATTTCCTCCTTTATATGCTACATGAATGAATATCTCCAATAATGACATTGCCTTTGTTTTTGGCTCAACTTCGCAGGAGATTGATCATGTTGGGTATGTTCGCCAAGCTTTTGAAGCTTCATCTTTGAGTTATTTCCTTGAAATCCTTCAAAGTGGCATCTTGAAGGAATCAGATGTAAGTAACAATTTATCTTCTCATAGTATAGATCTACTGGAAGTCTCATATTCCACTTTAGCCCATCCTTTTTTGTTTTTTCCCAGTGGAATTCGTAGCAACTGTTGGAATTCTTGGTCCCATCTTGTGATGCTCTCTAATTTGATTATGGATTCCCCCCCTTGTTTTTTCAGGGACCTGTTGCAGGTTATCGAAGTGTCTTGAGAACTTTTATTTCTGCATTTATTGCATCTTATGAAATTAGTCTTCAGGTGACTACTTTAATGCATATATGAAAGTAGCTTGTAAGGTTACACCGAATTTCTTATTTATTGCAGTGTGTCCATTTTACAGGAGGAGGATGGTACCCTTAATTTGATACTGGGTATTCTTTGCTATGTTTATCGAGGAGAGGTTTGGATGTATATTGAATTTACTTCTGAGTAATTTGTTTTTATTATCTGTTGCCCATAGGTTATTAATTTGAATTTCTTGTTAACCTACTTTGTAGGAGTCACTTTGTATTCAATTTTGGGACAGAGCAAGTTTCACTGATGGTCCTATTCGGTGCCTTCTCTGTAACTTAGAGGGTGAATTCCCTTTTAGGACTGTAGAACTTCTACGACTTCTATCATCTCTATGTGAGGGAAGTTGGCCTGCAGAATGTGTGTAAGTGAGGGTTTGCTTTCATCTTTTTGAGATTCATTTGTTTTCAATGTTACATGTATGTAACTGAGATAATGCACCACAACATACATATATGTACAGACACACATTCACACACACATGGGGGTATGTATGTATCTGTATATTTATAATGCCTAATATGTTTTTTAAGTAGTTTCTCTTCTTTATGGCAGAGCTTTATTGACTCTGGTTTGTGTTATAGTGTTCGCTCGAGAGGATATTTGAACTCTGAAAAGAGAATGTGACAAGATACTACTTAAGTTTGTTTTATGCTATTTAGTTTCATATGGGAATTAGTTGATTCAATATGAAGCTTGCTTTCCTTCCTTTCTGTGATCCGACTTATATCACTTTTATATGTGTGGAACGGATAATTCCCCTCAAAAGACAGATATATTGAAACACATACATGTATGTATGCCTCTTTATATTTTTAATGTCTAATGTTTGTTAAGTAGTTCCTTTTCTTATAGTTGAGTTTGATTGATTTTGGTTTGTTGTACTATGTTCACTTGAGCTATCCAACCTTTGAAAAGATAATGTGATGCGATGCTTATGCTATTTAATTTGGATAGGAGTTAGTTCATACAACACTCAACATGCCAACTTATGTGACATGTTTTAAAACTTCTATTTGCATTTTTAGGTTTTTTTTTGTGCAATTCAAATTTCAACTTGAGAAAAATATATTTAGATATATTTTCCTGCTGCCACCTTTATGTGGGATGTCATAGATGACCTCTGCAGTTCTTTCCTGATATTTCCTTTTTGATGAATTGTATGTTCAAATACTAGCCATTTTGCTTACATGTATTGCACTTATGCTGTTTACAGGTATAACTTTTTAGATAAGTCCACTGGTATATCGTCTTTGTTTGACATTACTAGTGAATCCTTATTGGATAATGTGTCTCAAATTGTTGAAACTCAGCATCCAGTTCCTATTCCCGGGATTGATGGTTTGCACATTCCTAGTAGAACTCATGGGCACGTTCTGAAAGTAGTTGATGGGAGAACTGCTCTTGTGCGCTGGGAGGTAAATAATTGAGAGGTTTATGCTATTTTTCTTGATGTTTGTCAATAATTCCATGCTGATTCTGTTATACTTTATTGGAACAAGTTTTGATTGAGGGTTTTAACTTTTGTTGACTGCACACTAGCGGACAATTGCCCCAAAATGCTAAGCATTATTTTTCTGAAGTTGGGAGCAAAGGATCTCTGAAAAAATAAATCCTAGAGAAATGAATTCTCTCTTTGTATATTTTATGATTATTTTGTATATAAAACTATGTTACATGCAATATCTGTTATCTATAGCGCTAGAAATTTATTTTTTATAGATAGAATTCTGTAAAGCTATATCGCATTTATCTGTTCTTATCTATATATGTTTTTTATAAGTATTAAATTTTTGTGTGACATCTAATCTTTTTAGTTGATTCCTTGGCCTGCAACATGCAATTATAATGTTTGGGTGAAAATTGTACCTTGTAGATGGACTCATAATATATTCATTTGATTTGATTTCCTTGAATACATATATCATATCTCTACAGCAAGCAGCTGGAATTAAGTTTTTCTTTTATCACATTAATTCACAAGTTCCACTTGATGGTATTTGTTAACTGGTATGTGTACATGTGCATGCAAATCTGTATGTGTATATATAATGTATGTATGAATTCTTATCCATTATTTCCTGATAGCTTTTCTCATTTCTAATAAAATTAATGAGGTTTTCTATAGCCTATATGATTAATAGTGTGCTGACCTGTAATGATGGTACTCTTATATAATTCCTTAGGATTTTCTTTATTGATAAAACTCCAAAACTTGACTAGAGGTCTGAGCAACATTAATCAGGTATATCAATTCCAATCTAATTCCTTGATCTTCTTCTGCAGCATACAAAATCGGCCGTGTTTGTTCTGCTCCTTCGTTTGGCCCAGATTCCATACTTAGAAAACAATGAAGAAGCATTTCTTACCCTTGACCTACTCAGCCGAATGGTGTCCTGCAACACGGTAGTTCTCTCCTGCCTTTGGTAGTTATTAATAGATAGCCAATGAGCTCTGGATAGCCATGGATAACATAAGTTCTGAAAATATTTTGTGCCAATGAGCTCTGGATAGCCACGGATAACATAAGTTCTGAAAATATTTTGTTGTAGCTGTTGTCAGTGAAAGTTACTGTGTTCTATATTTCTTAGTTTTGAAATTGTGAATTTATTGAGACCTGTGTTTTTGGTTGGTGTTTGTCCTGTTAGCCTTAATTTTTCCTTAAAATTAATGTTGTACCTAGCTTGGATTCTTAACTTCTTTGTTTTCTAACAACTTGAATAGGCTGTATGTTTTGCTTTGATGGATAGTTGCAACATCTGTCATCTCCAAGCAACTGGCATGAACGGGCAGATAGAAAATAATGTGTGGTAATTAAGCAACTTGGGCTTATTTACCTAAGTATGCTATTTTATGTTTTGCATCTCTTGTGGGCTATATATCAACAGTTTGTCTTTGCTCTTTTTGCAGGGTGGTTGAGATCATTAGCAATATCGTTAGAAATTTGTCTCCTAATCCTAGTGGTGCTGCATTGATGTCCATGGCTTTTGTAATATTGGCAAAGATGCTGAAATGGTAATTGAACTTATCTTTTTCCGAATGCTGAAATGGCAGATTAAGTTTCAAGTTTCAATAGGTAGAGGACTACCTTTTCAGACTGTTTAGCTGCTGATAGCCTAACTGGAGTTGTTGCTTGCATTCTTCTATTTGTTGTTCATATAATTTGAAAATGCCTCGATTTTGGGAAAGCCACACCCATCAGTTCCAGGTGGAAGAAAAATGAATGGAAGTTGTATACATGATCTCCACCCATGGTAGCAACCCTTTAGTGGTAACAATTTAATAGTTTTATTTGAGTAGAAAACAATGCATGCATGGCCTTTGTCTTACTAGTTAGAGTTTAGTTCTGGCAAAGAAGGATTCTAGGTGATGGTATCCCTGATCTAGGATGTGTTACAATCTGACATATAGTTGTGTTTTGCGTCCATGCAAAACCTGCATCTGTTTGTTGCCATTGCTCATTGAAGCATGTCTAGCATTTCTATGATATTGTTACCTATCACTCGCTCACATATTCATTGTTTATTCTTTTTCTGTTTTGAGCCAGTTGCCCTTCTAATGTTGCTGCAGTAGCCTTGAAAGCAAATATATTTGATGTGGCTTCAAATTCAAGCACCTTCAACATAGGTTGGAATGGTCTATCAAGGTAAGCCTTATTAAGTGGAGCATGAGAATTGTAGAGGTAATGCTTTGAGATTTTATTGGAATATGCTCATAAAATAAACCAGCAGTAAGTTCAGGTTGGACTGATTACTGTTTACTTGGTGGCTTTTTTGCCTCTCTTAAATTTCTTTTTTAGAAAATATCCAAATTGATTTCCTTATATTTTTCACTTTTTCTTACATTCTTTTTGTAGCTATCCATCAAGCTCTACCTTGCATGAATTATATGTGTTCCGTTTTATCTTTTTATGTGTTTAGTTTTGTTATTTTCCAGTTTATGAAGAAGTATTGAGTGAAATTGCAAGAGAAAAATTTGGGTTAATTTTAACTGAGAGTTGAATGTTTGCTGAGCCTATGAAGCCTAACTCAAAGTAGTGCCAATTATAATCACTCAATTTAGGTTACATGAATTGTGTGGTTTTGCATAGAACAGTTTTGAGGAGAATTAAGTAGCCAGACCCATTTAATTGGCACAGGACTTAAATGAGTCCTCTTCCTAGGTCACACTCTCCAACTAGTTCAAATAGAAAAAGAGAGGTTGTCTCTCTTTCTCCTTTTTTTTTTTGTTTTGTTTTCTCTTTTGCATTTTGAACTTAATTTTTATTGGTATAATTGATGTCCTTTTGATTTTTGAAGATTGTTAATTTTTCTTCTTTTTGTTTACATCTTCTCTCGGTTTGCGTTTCCCTGTTGTCTTCTTACATATATGATCTGCACTTAGATATACTATAGTATTCAAGTTAAAAACACATTTGCTGATTTCTAATTCTTTCTTGTCTCACCTTTTCTTTACAGTGGATCATGGTTGCTATCTGGAAAGTTGGCAAAGATGCTTTTAATCGATAGTGAGCAGAATGATTATGACTGCCCATTAACAATATCGGGTCTGTATTCACTCAGTTTAAGCTCCGTTGTTAGGATGCTTTGCAATTTTCAATTTGTGTAGCTTTCGGTTATATGGTTTGCTTATTATTATTATTATTATTATTTTTCCCCTTCATCTACATCTTTTTCATTTTCCCATTTACCCACATGATCTGCATGTGTGTGACTATTCAATGTGCTTTTGTACTTGTATGATAAATTGATTTCTAAATTGAACCTTCTCCTGCTTCATTTAGCTGTTTTACTTTTCTAACACGAGGTTTCAACATAGATGATTTTTCCGGAGCTTATATTGTATTGACTTTTCAACTTTTGTTTTTCTTAGTTTTTACCTGGTGGTAGTTCCCAAATTGCTCATGTATTTTTGTTTTGTTCTTATGTTCCAATTTCTAATGATACCTGCAGTGCTGGATTTTACCATGGAGCTTGTAAGGACTGGTGTAGAAGATGATATTGTTGTGTCTTTAATTGTGTTCTCCCTCCAGTATATTCTAGTTAATCATGAGTACTGGAAATATAAAGTGAAGAATACTCGTTGGAAAGTAACATTGAAGGTATGCATTGGTTTTCTGTAAGCTCTGAAGACTTGTTTAGTTGGCTTTATTTTTATAATACAGTGACTGTTGTCTTTAATTCCTATAAAATGCATTTATGATGTTGGAGATGGTAATGAACAAATTTCTCTTTTATGGCCAAATTAGATGATGCAGAGTAAATAACCGAGAATAGCAATTAATTGTTTGAAATCTTTAGATGTATATACTCAAAATTCTCATTATTGACGATGATTTGCATTAGCAGAAATGTAGCATCCATTTTTAGTAAGTAACAAATGATTAAGTAATGTTGCACTCTCTCAAGCTTTGAGAGCAGCTCCAGTAGACATAAATATGCCATTATGACCTGTGTATCCATGGATCTTGTACAATTTCTTGTTGCCTTGTGCTGAATTCAATTTTCAAAATTCTTCTTGTGTTGGCTACATTCTTTCCACCCTCTTTCCTTAAGGTGTCTTTGAGTTCTTCCTATTGGTCATGAAAGAATCAGGTTTAGCCTGTCTTTACATCTTATACTGTGCATTAGCTGCATTTCCTACCAATCTTGATATTTATCTGATTGAGTTGGTAAAATCTCAGCTGAAGTGATTTGTTCTTCTTAATGTTAATCTGACTTATTGGTCTGTATACCCAACTAAATCAGCTTGTAATGATGTAATTAAGCAAGTGGAGCCTGTACAATGGACATGGACCTTTTAAAATGCTGGAGTACTAATTTCTAATTTTCTGCCTTCCGTTAGGTGCTGGAAGTGATGAAAACGTGCATTTTAGCAACAGCTTCCTCTGAAAAGCTGAGTGATGTAATACGGGATTTGCTACTCGATGATTCTTCGATCCACAACACTCTCTTTCGTATAATGTGTACAACTTCTGAAGCTTTGGAGGTCTGCTATTCTCCATATTATCCCTTAATTTAATTTTCAAATTAGGATTTTAATTACTTTTTACTTACTAATCTCCATTTAACAGAGACTTTATCTCAACCGCCTCATAGAATTGGTCGAGATTGAGGGTTTACAACTTGCTATAAGTTCTGCTTTGGATATTTCATATGTGATGCTTACCAAAATCTCAAAGGTATTGTTTTGAAATATATAGAGCTGTTTGCACTACTGGCAGGACATAACATGTTGCGATTTTTATCTAATGGGAAATACATATGGTTTTAGTCTTTCAGCGCTGTTGTTTTTACACATCTTCTCCAGCTCTCATGAATCATGATCATTATGCTGCATGTTTTAGTAGCTATATAAATTTTGTTTTAGTTGTTTTAACTGTGGTGAAGAGGGAGTTTTAGAACTCTATGGTCATGGTGATATACAGCTCTGGAAAGTTGTGTTTTTTCTTGGGATAGGAGGCTTTTATATTCTTTCACGGTATCATACATCACATATAATGATGTGATCATTATTATTTTGTTCTTTCTAGTCACTGTTGCTATGTCTTGACAATTTACGTGATCACTGCTGAAGTCTTTATTTTATTTTGTCAATCAGCTTAGGCCTTCATAAATAAAAAGTGAAGTTTTTGCTATCCCTGCAGGATATGACATCAAGCATTCCAGCTTTTCACCAAGCTGTCCTCTCTTCAACAACCAAGCCCATATCTGTTATTGCTGCTGTCATATCATTGATATCCTTTTTTCGTGATCCGGTAGATATTCTTTATGGGCCTTCACAATTCAAATTCTTCCTGTTTGTTGTTGCTTATCCTCATTGAAAATGTAAATCAGCATGTACCAAAAAATTGATTAACTTAATATTTCAATTCAATTATAGAAATGGATCGATAAAGATATTAGGTTAAAAAATGGATAATTGCATAAATTTCTTAAGATGTGGATGCTTCGATGTATTTCTATAATTGTCTTCTTTAAATATATATGTTTTTGGGGCTTTTTTTTTGGGTGTGGGGACAACATGGTAATTTTCTTTAGTAGATAATTTATAATTTGTTTATCCATGTGCTAAAATTGTGTTGATGCAAGGTTACTTGATTGTGCAGGCGATACAGGTTGCTGCTGCTAAACTACTGGCGATATTGTTGCAGATGGCAGAGCCACATCCTTTTATAAATTCATGCTTCTGTCCCGATGACAAGCGGGTTGGCAATTTATTTCGTGTTTTAAAGTTATTAATTTGCTAATTTGTTATGTGGCTTCTAAATAAATATCTTTTTCTTCTAATCTATTTTGATTAACCACCTTTTTTAGATGGCAGATTTAAGGCTTTCTATTAATAGCATTCTACTTGAACACCGGATACTGAATGATGATCTTTTTATTGCCGTACTGAATTTGCTTGCTTCTGCAGCTCGTTTCCAGGTTAGTCATGGATCATTCATTTACTACTTCTGAAGGCTACCATTTTCCTTCTGCTGGTTATTTGAAGTGTTTTTTTTGAGGTTGATTATATCTGTTTTTGGAACTCTTCCAAGCTTGTAACTTTTCATGGATACCAAAAATTCAGTTAGATGGCATGTGAATGTGGTCTTGCAAAGATTTAATTACTTTTTTCACAATCTGGATATATACCTATGTCCTTGATCAATTCTTGATGCACCAGAACCATGATCCAGGTTCTAGGGGTTTGCAAGTGATCTACCACAATGTTCTAATATTACTGATCTAGTTTACCAAGACCATCTTATGTTAGTGGTTTCTTTGTGCAGCCTGCTTTCCTTCTTGCTATTTTTGACACAAAGGAGGATACAGCTGTTCAACTGGCTAATATTGGTGGTGTGAAGCAGACAACAAATGAACCTTTGTCTGGTTCCCTGGGCTCTGAAACATGTAGTCTTGTTAATGCCATTCTCCAATTTGTTGAAAGCTCTAATGATGTTATTAATAGGTATTGTGTTGCCTAAGCCCTTTGGTTTCATTTTTCACTTATAATGAGTATTACCCTGAATATGCTGATTTTGTGGTGCTTGGTTTGGTGAAATGGTTACAACTGAATCAACTAACATATCATCTGCAGCAATCCCTGCGTACTGCTGAATGCACTTAACTTCTTAAAGGCACTGTGGCATGGGGCTGGTCTGTATACAGCTATTTTGGAGAGGCTGAAGAGCTCTGACAAGTTCTGGAAGCAATTATCGAACTCTATCTTTCAAAGTGCTGCCTTGGAAGTTCCTGTGCTCAAAAGCATTAAAGAATCAGAGGCTTCACTCCTGGGACACAAATATCGATGTCAATCTGCTATTTTGGAAACAATGGCATATGATGTGTTCTTGATGAAAAAGTTGTTATATGCTGAATCACTTGTCAAGGATCCCTCTGAATCAAATAAGAAGATTGAAGCTGATAATAATGTTATGAAGAGTATCTTGTCAAATTGGTGTAACAGTTCTGTTCTTGGAAGCTTGATCAAATCATATACATCTTGTAAATATGACAATGAAATATATTTTCATGCGAAGGTAAACATTCTATTTTTTTTCATATTTCATGTATAGCTATAGTCTGTACATTCCTTTTCTTGAGGGTATAGGGTAATGGGCATTCACATTGAAAGCACTTATTTAGTCGGCAGTCTGAAATGGTTATCATTGTAACCCTATGCAAGATTTTAAATTTAGATAATTATTGCAGAAAAATGCCCTTCCAGATGAATAAGCTGTTGCTTAATTTGCCTTAGATATTTTGTCTGGGCCTCCTCTTATCAAAATTGGTAATGTTGAAAATGAAGCTACTTTGCAGGTCGCATTGAGTTTACTCACTGTGCACATAATGGGAAAACTAGTAGCTGGTGATGCTGGAAGTTTGTCTGTATCCTTAGTGGAGAAGATTCGCCATGTGTATAAAAAGGTGATAGCATTTTTGTATATATTATGGCTTTTCTTTCCATTAAAATGATAAACAGTCTGATGAATTGTATCACTTCATCTCTAAAATGTTACTTCTGAGGATTTCCTAAGAGACTGAAACCACACATAATTTTAATGGGAAATTTTCTATTCCCTACTTATCTTTTATGTCACATCACGTCTGACTCTGGTGTATGGTTGTGTTTTCCTGCTGGCAGTTGACTGTTCAGCCTGCTTTTTCCGAATTACTGGCTCAGTACTCACTGCGTGGTTACAGGTAAAGCACAAAATCTATTATATTTATTGGAACTTATATGTTAGCATTATTTCTGCCTCTAGATGGAGCACCATCCATCTGAGCAAGGATGCAAATGAACGGAATCGAAATGTAATGATTCTATAAGGTTTATGTATGGGTTAGCCCTTTTTTTATAAGGGAGGGGGTGGGTTGTCCAGATTCGAACCCTAAATCTAATGTCAATCAAGACTTAAAATCAACGGATGTCTTTTTGCCACTGAACCAATGGCATGGTTGACGTATGTGTTAGCACAACTGGGTAACTCTTTGTGCTTCTTTTTCACTTCATTAATGCCTTTTCTGATTTCTTTGTTGTTGGTTTTCTTTCAGTGAAGGGAAGGAGCTGAAAGCTTTAATAATGAGTGATCTCTACTATCATCTGCAAGGAGAGCTTGAAGGCCGTAAAATGAGTGCTGGACCCTTTAAAGAACTCTCCCAGTTTCTGATAGAGTCAAAGATGGTGAAGATTTATGAGAACAAGTGCAGTCTTGATCTTTTTTTAAATGCTGATGATGTCCATGTGTTTGATCTTGGGCGCATACAAGCAGATTTGGGATTAGATATGTGGGATTATTCTGAATGGAGAACATCTAAAGGAATTGCAGAAACAATGCTGAGCTGCATGCAGAAAGCAAACTCAATGGTGTTGATTGGAAATTCGAAGCTTTCTTCACTGAAAGCATTAATTACCGTCTTAACCGTGTATGAGGACAGTGTAAGTCCTCTGAGTTCTGATTAGCTATTTCTGCTGCTTGAACATTTTCTATGCTGAGAGTGACACTATTTCTGTTTCTAGGTGATCTCGGAAATCATGATAATTCACTAATAAATAGGTTAAAATAGTTTTTTATCTGTTATGCTATTAGCAATGAATATAATATGTGAAAGGCTGATAATAATTGAGTTCATTGTGGGAAACCATGTCCAAACTATTTTAGATTTTTATTTATTCTGAGACTCTGTACCTACTTTTGTTAATTAGAATTTTACTAATGGAGTTTAGACTTCATTACCTTTGTCATAAAATATTGGGGAAGTTTGGTTGGGCCTACCAATGGCTGGGTTGTAGCAATGAAGTGCAAAGTAATAAATAGGAAGTATCGAAAACTCTGAAAACATAATGAACACGGCGTTGATAAAATAATGCAAGTTCTAGAATTAATGGAGTTGTGAGCTGTAGTTCAGTAAAACTATTAAGAAAGAAGTGTTAAGATGATTTAACTTCTGGGTTTTTAGGTACTGGCATCTAAAATTTCTTCAAAATGTTTTCTTAATCTTCTCTTAATGATTTGTATGTTGTATCATTCAGAATTTCTGTCCACTGGGTTTGGAAAGCCTTCAATTCTCATTCCCGTTTGTCTTGCTACCATTATAAATTTATTTCAAATATACATTTTGTTGCAGTTGCTGGAAAAAATGACTGAGGTTGGAGGGAAGATTCCTGATCAGCTGATTTTTTCATGCATGGAACATATATGCCGAAGTTTCCTTGACACTTTAGAACCTTTGTCTCGAGTCCCTGATGTTTCTGAAGATGTCCTTGATTTCCTCACTTCACAGGCAGATTTGCTTCTTCATCTCACAAGATCTGTGCGGAAAAGCCTGTCCATGTCTGTTTGTCTTCTCCTCTTGAAGACTTCAGGCACTGGTCTTAAAATGCTAAATGACCTTAGAACGATAGTTACTGGGGTGAATAACACAATGAAGCTTTTGATAATGTTGATTCTATTGTCAATGGAGTTCTGCTGGCTTGATTCCCATATATCTGGTGTGAAAGACAAAGAATCTATTGAAGGGTTTGCTGAGATTTCTAATGTGAGCCTCGGTCTGTTACCCATCTTGTGCAACTGTGTTACTGTTGCTGAATGTCATTCCCTCTGCCTGACTGCTTTGGACTTGACACTAAAAGGTTTTTTGACACCTGATACTTGGTTTCCCATCATCCATAAACATCTCCAGTTACAACATGTTGTTCTGAAACTTCAAGATAAGAATTCTTTTGGATCAGTTCCCGTTCTTTTGAAGTTCTTCTTGACCATTGCGCGTGTAAGAGGAGGTGCCGAAATGCTTCTTAATGCTGGTTTTTTCTCGTCTCTCAAACTTTTATTTGCTGACATGTCAGATGGTCGGGTTTCCTCTGTTATTAATTCTGGCAAAAAACTCTCCACTTTATCTGACAAAATAGAGAAGCCTCAACTCATTTGGGGACTTGGCTTAGCTGTCATCACAGCGATGGTTCATTCTTTAGGAGACAGTTCTTTGAGTATTGATATTGTGGCCAATGTGATACCATACTTATTTTCTGAGAAAGCCCATCTTATTTCTTATTTTCTCAGTGCACCAGATTTTCCATCTGATGATCATGACAAGAAAAGACCACGTGCACAAAGGACTTGGACTTCTCTTTCTAAACTAATGGAGACTGAGCAAACTCTCATGCTAATGTGCGTCTTGGCACAACATTGGAATACTTGGGTTAAGGCTATGAAGGATACAGATTCACAGTTAAGAGAGATGAGTATTCATCTCCTGGCCTTTATTAGCTGTGGAAACCAGCGCCTCGGAGAGGCTCCTAGCCGGATTCCGCCTCTCATATGCCCTCCTATTCTGAAGGACGAGCTTGATTGCTGCAATAAACCTTCATTTGTAAACAGCAAAAATGGATGGTTTGCTCTTTCACCCCTTGGTTGCATCTCAAAGCCGAAATTTTCTGGGATATCAACAACTGCTCTTGTTATCAAAGATCAAGCAACTGAAAGTAACAATTATGTTTCACAAACATACTTCTCAGACTCAGTTGCCATTCAGATATACCGGATTGCATTTCTTTTATTGAAATTTCTCTGTTTACAAGCTGAGGGTGCTGCTAAAGGGGCTGAAGAGTTGGGATATGTTGATCTTGCTCATTTTCCAGAACTTCCAATGCCTGAGATTTTACACGGGATACAGGTATGATTGTGATATGGGTTTTTGTTAGCCATTCTTTTCAATTATGAGACAGAAAGTGATGATTGTTGTTTACTCCCAAGGCTTAAGAAAATAGTATGCCAGTCATCATTCTAGTTCCTAATCTGTATTGAAATTGTCAAGGGGACAAAAAAGAAAAGAAAAAGTCAAATGAGTATAGTGTTCTGTTTTGGTCTGGGTAGAGGTCTAAACTTCATTTATTAATATTACCTGTTGGTGGATTTTCTTTTCTTTGTCCCTTGGGAGCACAGGACCAAGCAATTGCTATCGTCACGGAATTATGTGAGACTAACAGATCTAAGCAGATTCAGTCAGAGGTCCAGCAAGTCTGTCTCCTACTGCTTCAAACAATTGAAATGGCCTTGTACTTGGAACTTTGTGTCTTACAGATTTGTGGAATAAAACCTATGCTAGGTCGTGTGGAGGACGTTTCAAAGGAAGTCAAACTATTGATGAAAGGTAATGTTATGTTCCTAACATTTTCATAAGAACAATGAAACTTATTTCTTTCAGGGATCATTAAGAAACTCTCCTTTTGGTTTTTTGTTTCTGGTTTCCAGCTACGGAGGGGCATGCTTTTCTCAAAGGATCAATGAAGTCCCTGAGTCAGATAATATCACTTGTGTATCCTGGTTTGCCATAAACCAAGTATATGGGTGGTGTTTTTTCAAGGACGCAACGGACCTTTGTAGGCTTTTAGAATGTGATGTGAGAACTCTGTAGATATTCCGAATGTTGCCATGACGATGATGGTACGTATGTCTTTGTACGTTTAATATTCTTTGTTCCACTGATAATTGATGCCATTTTTCCCGGCCATTCTTATTTCCTTTAGTGATTATTTTGTGACGAGGAGGAAGATACATCACTCCCCCAGTCATCCTCAAGTGTTGTGATTCTTTTTTTTTTTTCCTAGTTGAGCTGTTGAGGGTGGATTAATTTGGCTGGGTCCCCCTTCAAGCGTGTAAAACCAGAGCTGGTTTAAAACGTGGGATTATGAAATGGTTTCCAGAGCAGCACAAAACTTCATCGTGAGTCGGTGGATACTTGTGAATAGGATTGGTTTTATCTGTTTTTTAATGCAAATTAAATGCGATTTTCCGCTTTATTTATTAATCTGTAATGGCGAAGACTGCGATGAGCGGTAGAATCTCTACTAAAAGAAAGCGGACCGTACAAGGCAAAGTGGATTATCCCAACAATTTTACTTTTAGGCTCTGTTTCGTTTCTAAAATCATTTACTTTTTTCATTTTTCATTTTCAGAAAACAGTTTTTATTTTTTATTTTTTTAAATTAAAAAGTACAAAAATAAAAAAATGTTTTTAATAATAACTTATTTGGTACCTATTTTTTGATAACAAAAATATGAGAAATAAAAAAAAATTACTTTTATATGGTGTCGAACATGTATCAGGTTTAATATTTTAAAAAATTATTGAAAAAATAGTGTTTGGGCTAATTGATTTAAAATTAAGAACTTTGGTTTGCATCATTTGTATTTTTGCAACATTTTTAGTGAACAATAAAAATACTTTTAAAATTTTCAACTAAATATATTTTCTAGAGTGTTTTATTTTTCACAAAAATAAATACAGAAATCATCATTGTTTATTGAGACTGGATGGAACTTTTTATTTTTATCTTGCAGTTTTGAGAATTCTACATGTTAATCTAATATTATTAGGATCAAGGAATGCTAACTATTAGTCTAATATATTTTTTCATATATCTTTAAATAAAATAATTAAAATTTAGCGTTGAATTTTACAAACTGTCATTTTAATTATAAAAAAAATTAATAAACCTAGTTGTCAACCTTTATAAAATTTATCAATTTAATTCTAATTTTAAGTTGGAGGTAAATGTTTTTGAAAAATTTTATGGAAAAGTATTTTGAGAATTGTTTTTGAAAAGTTTGGTTTAAAATTTAAGTAATTAGCATTGCTGTCAAAAAATACTTTTGAGAAAAAAAATGTCTTTTTTAGACATATTATTATCAAGTAACAAATATGTATTTAAACAATATTTAAATTAGTTAATATTATTATATTTTAGTAAGAATATAAAAAAATTATTATAAATTGTTAATACTTTAATATATGAAATATAAATTTTAAATATTTTTAAGCAATAATATTAATTATTTATAAAATTAATTAGAATATATAATCTATATTTTAAATATTTAAATATAACCATTAAATATTTGTATTTAATATTTTAAATTATTTTTTTTATTTTTAATTAATGATTTTAATACATTTGTAATCAAGCACAAAAAAAAGAGAAAAGTATTATATTATTGGAGGGGTGAAAAAGTAATTAAGTACTAAAAGTATTTTTGAGAGAGAAAAAACTAAAAATTTTAACTTTTTTTTCAGAAGTAATTAAGCACCAAAAGTGCTTTTGAAAAGTAAAAAAATTCAACAAAAAACAATTTGTTTAATACAGTTTTTCTTCTAAAAGTGTTTTTGAAACCAAAAATATTTTTTTTAAGCATTACTATACATGTCCTAAGCGTTATATTGACTTTGGTGGGGGGTGTGTGGTGCTTGTTCCTCTCTTATCACCACCTCCATTCACACCGTAAAGACATGGCCGCCGGTAACGTTTTGTCTGCTTATATTGAATTGCTACATCCTTCAAAGGAAATCTGTCTTGGGTATATCATGAAACTGCCTCCTTTTTATTGAAATATTATGATGATTTTGGATATCGGTTATTCGTCCCTTGGCCCTTTTTTCTTATTCAACCTCTCCTATTGACACGCCTACTGCCAACATCTTGTCTATTTTTATTGAATTGCTACATCCTTTAGAGGGAAATAATGAGAGATATGAACTGTCTGTCCTGCAACTCGTTTCTTTTCTTTTCTTTTGAAATATAAATGGATGTTTTTAAATATTTTCCCCTTTCTTTAACTTTTAGATTTAGAACTAAATTGACAAAATTTTATAAATGTTGAGGGCTAGGTTTATTAAATTTCTTAGAACTAGAACTAAAATGACAAGTTTTAAAAATATTGAGGGCTAAATTTGTTTGATAAAATATGTAATTAGATCAATAAAAAACCCAATGGCAACCATTGAGAGAGTGGCTAGAATATTTGATTTAGAAAAGTTGGATGACTATAATTGCAATTTACCCAAAAGAAAAATAGAGAAAGGTTTCTACCAAAGGAAAAAAAACATAGAGAAAGGTCAACTATGCTGGTCTGATCTAGAAGATGCGGACTGTTTGGATAAAATTCAAAAAAGGCCCGACAAGAAACTAAAATTGTACTGGAACTACTACTAAACAAGGAGAAACGGTATCGTTTCAATCACGCTCTTAAGGAAAACAAAAGAGAATATGCCACCAATGACCAAACCCTAAAGACTAACTCGAGTCCAGCTTAAACTCAATCCTGATTAATCTTCCCCCCTCCACGTGCCTATCTATCAACGGTCCAGATTCCTTCCCCTCCTATATAAACCCTCTTGATCTCGTTTCGAACCCTAACTACGCATCAAAGCAACCCTTGTTTTACTCAAAAAGATCCCTCTCCAACAATGGCTTCTAATCCCAAGGTCTTCTTCGACATGACCGTCGGTGGCCAACCAGCTGGTCGGATTGTGATGGAGCTCTTTGCCGATTGCACTCCCCGGACTGCTGAGAACTTCCGTGCTCTCTGCACCGGCGAGAAAGGGGTAGGCCGTAGCGGCAAACCTCTCCACTACAAAGGCTCATCCTTCCACCGGGTGATCCCCAATTTCATGTGTCAAGGAGGCGACTTTACCGCCGGAAACGGTACCGGAGGTGAATCCATCTATGGAGCCAAGTTCGCGGACGAGAACTTCATCAAGAAGCACACGGGACCTGGCATCCTTTCCATGGCGAACGCTGGACCCGGAACAAACGGATCTCAATTCTTCATCTGCACGACCAAGACGGAGTGGCTGGACGGAAAGCACGTGGTGTTCGGACAGGTAGTTGAAGGCATGGATGTGGTTAAAGCGATTGAGAAGGTGGGGTCTAGCGGTGGGAGGACTTCCAAGCCTGTTGTTATTGCTGACTGTGGACAGCTTTGAAAAAGGGCTTATTGAATTGTGTTTCCTTCATAATATCTGGTCTTTTTAGGCTCCTTTTTTTTATGCTATGCTGCTTCTATGGCTACTGGGTTTTGGTGTTTTTTAAGAAGTTGCTTGATGTAGCTTTTTCATTAACTGCCATAAATAAGATAGGCTTTATTTTCAAATAATTTTGATCCTATTTTCCCTTTCTACTTTACAAAACTCAATCTGGGATGGGATGAAATTGGTGTATACTATACTCAATCCATGGTAAACACCAACACGCCCACAGGGCAGTAAAGAGTGGGTATGGACAAAGAGGGACGATGACTAAAAAAGGACATCATAACCACTCTAACCCAATCCCACCAACTACGATCGATTATTTACTTCTTAAAACAGTCTATTTTATTGATGTCATACAGGATAATTTTTTTTAACAATTGGGCTTGTTGGGACATAGCTCATCTATTCATTTTTAACTAAAGGTTAAATTATTTATTTTTTGAGTAAGTTTCTGAGGAATGAACAGCACCATCGGTATTGAGACAAATTTAGTCTCCCGTCCCAATGAAAATTAGTTGGTCCAGTTAGTCGAAACTCTGATTATATCTCGCTTGAAGTTCAAGATCTCCCTTGAAAGATGAAGAGATTACCTTAAAACTAGTAAATCAAAGAGACGAGCCCAACTAACTCTTTCCTCATGCATCTTAGTAGTGTCCTGCAAATTAGAAGACCCAGGATGACCTGTTGCCAGACTTCCTTAGCTGCTGTGCAATCTCTAAGAGTATGCAAAATATCTTTTGAGCCATATCCACAGATTGGACTTTGATGATCATCTTTAGGAAATATATGTTATATGGTATTAGTTCAGTTAAAGATAACAATGTCAAATGTATTGTTATTTTTTTTAAAGAAAGTACCATTTGAACAAATAATTCTAAATTTTTTTAAAAAAACTCTTCAAATAATTTAAAAGAAAAACTTAAAAAAGATAAGAGCCGTGAAAAAGGTAACAGTGGGAGGTAGTGAGTAAAGTTAAGGCTTAAACTTAAAGGATGGGAATGTTAATTTCAATGCAAAGTGGGCATTCGGAAGCTCCATTTTAACTACTCACATCATAACACCACCTTACTTGAAATTTATTTATTCAATTTTCAACTTCTACTGTACTTGCATTCAACCAAATTGAAATGGTGTTGTGTGAAACAATGTTTGTTCTTTTTTCATTATTCCTAAACATTAACCTTATATTGTAGTAAAACCAAATTTCTAAATAAAAATCAAAATAATACATCAAAATTGCATTTATATAATTTATTGTCAAAAATTCTATTTTTTATCCCTTAATAATGTGACCAATTTTGTTACTATAATATTGAAATTAATTAGTTTAATCTCCTAAATTTAAAAATTTTATTTTATATTTTCAAATTTATCTTAAATGAAATCAACTCGCCTACGAAATTTTATTATATAACATTCCATGCTAAAATAATTAAATTAAATTAAATTAATTACTCGTTCTTTGTTCGGGTAAAATTATGAGTTCTGTGTAGTGTGGAAGATTAAATTTTCATGCTAAACTAAAAGCAAAGCATAAAATCATTGCAATTAATTAAAGTTCTTTGTTTAGGTAAAGAAATGATGAAAACAATTATGAGTTTTGTTTGGCATTGAAGATAAACTTAATTAATTTAATTAATTGCAAAGATTTTTCTTTACTTTTAACTTAGCATGAAAGATCAAAGATCATATAATAAAAACATGTGTTTTCTTGAGTTAATTTTAATTCGGAAATATAAAATAAAATTTAAAATTTTAAAAGGAGATTAAATTAATTAATTTGAATATCTGTGATGTTTTGAAATTTAAGTTTTTAGTACAAAATAATTTGACAAAATTTTGAATACATTATTTTAATTTCTATTGCTTTTATTACAAATTTTTAATTTAAAAAAAAGGGGTCAAATTAGATAAATTTGTAAAGGTTAATGCTAAGTTTGCGATTATACATTATATATGAATATAATATAAATTTAAGTTTTGCTAAAATCAACAATCATGATAATTAGACACTTTTTGTTTGGATTTCATACACAATAATTGTAAGAGTAAGTTAATTTGGAAAACCATCCAATCTCATTCTAAATATCAACACTTCATCTTTATTTAGGTTGCTAAATGGTTCCACTCACATTAAGTTGGATTTTAATTCATTTGTGGAAATATTATATGTACAATTTAACATGATTGGGTCCATATCAAGAAAATAAAAAGATTTTCAAATCTACGAGATCAATTTTCCATTTTAACCAAAAAAAAATAATCGACTCATTTGATTTTTTTTTTTGTTTAGTCTGTTAGGCAAATTGGTTGTTTTGGTCTCAGTTTGATTGGTTAATTTGATCGGTTATCGGTAATGGAATCCCGAAATTGAACAGACCAAAAAAATCAACTTATTTTATATTATTTCTAGATTATTTAAAATATATTCATATTTTATAATTTATAATAGATATATAATCATATAAACACAACCCAATAATCTAAGGCCAGTTAACTGAAAAAATTGATCGAAACAACCGAATCAAAATTAGGTCCATTTGGCTGATTTTCTAAACTAAAGCCAATCCGGTCAATTTTCTCATGTTAAAGTTTCTTAAGTCTATTTGCAAAAAATAATTGAACTGGCCGATCAAATCGATTGCTTTTGCTCTCCCCTAATTGGACTTTAGTATTTACTTTTCCATCCAGGATGTGAGGTGTAGGAACCTGCAAGATCATCATGTTGCTAAATTGGAAACAATGCAAATTAAAAAGCAATGTCTCATTTCTTGGAATACTATTTGAAGCCTAGTGACCCAGTAAACAATCTAGTAAATTGTAGTTACTGGGTTAATTTGCACTACCAAGGATAAGAAAATAGGGGGTTTAAATTCTTTAGAGCTCTATCTTATAGATATGCTTGAATTCGAGTTGTTGATGTAATTCAAATTTTATCGTTAGGTGTAGGGGATCTCAACTATAAATAGAGGTCTTCCTCACCTCATTTTGTATCTTGTATCATTCTACATTCAGAAATACAATTGAAAGCATTTACTCAAAGCTTTTATTTTTTGAGTTTTCTTGTCGTTTGGCTTCCTTCACTTAATAGTTTTATAACTTAGGTACCTTAGAGAATTTTTTGAGACTTTCAAGTTTTGAAGGTTAATGTTAACATAGGCAATTTGAAGTGAATTCATCGACTAAGGCCACACTGTCTGCTAGGCTAAAGACGAAGCTCGTGATAGTTGTTACTCGAACTAGGTACATTAAGGTGCTAAGTTGTGATGGTGAATTAGATAGATGATCAGATGTCCCACCAATAACTCGTGAGAAGGCCAAGAAAGGTAATATTGTTAAAATAATAAAATAAATATAAAATAAAGCTTAATAAATCAGGATCTGTCATGTTAAATCATTAACAATAAGTCAAGAACAAAACTAGATGCAGAAGAGTACCTAAATTCATAGATTTCTTGAAATCTACGGATCTTGCTGTTTTTATATTCCAAATTAGCACTCAAGTAATCTAGAAAATATGATCACTCTTTTTATAAAGATGGAATATTAGAAAAGTTACATATGTGTAATTTGGGGACCATAACCCTAATATATAACTTTTGCACATTAACCTAATTTTTAATCAGCCCATCATTAATAAGAAATTAGTTACTAGAGTATCTACACATATTTGGTCTATACTTTATTTAATAACTAAAGCCCAATAAATCATAATCAAATTAGATCACTTTTAATTTGGGCTAACCTTTAATGATAGTAAATAATAACATGTAATTACTCTTATTATATATGTGATGTCCACATTTTCCAACAATTTCCCACTTGGATCACATATATATACCGGTTACCTTATAATTACATGTCATTATATAACCTTATGAGCTCAAAACCTTACTATCATACCCAAAAGGTATTCTGAACAGTTTTGTCCATTAATTATGTTAACATAGAACCAATGTGACTTTCATTACATATATCATAACTAAATCCATCTTTGATCACGTATATTAACACAAATGACATAGATCAAATATGGATATGTAGCATGGAAATTACATGCAATATGATTCAAACATGCCTATTTCTAACTAGTCCTCCTTAAGCTTAATGAAATCGAACTTTACCAAAATTAGAATGTGCAAAAACCAAATAAACTTTATTTCTATAGAAAATAAACTTAATATCCGTAAACTGAAATAACTGAAAATGTGTCTATAACATAAAAGCATTTAAAAGTACCAACTCCCACTAAAACCAAATATCCTTAAATGACATTACACCCATATGGGTAGTGTGCTCATGAAAAACCTTAGGTGTAGTCCTTTATTAATCGAGTCCGCATCATAGAGTTTGTCCCAATATATTTTATAGGTACCTAACCACTCTAAACTTTTACTTTAACAACCAGGAACTTTAAATCTTTATACTTTGACTTTGAATGTGCTCATATTGTTATTGGAATAAAGGACTACCAATTATTGTCACAATTTTCACCCTAATGACAAAATTTTGCATAAATATTCCATCAAAATCGAAGTCTGTATACCTGATGATCTTTAACTTATCAGACCTCCGATGTGTGAGCATGTAATCTTTTGTTCTCTGAAGATACCTCATAACCCACTTGGCTGCTATCCAATGGTCCATACCAGGGTTGATTAAATATTTGCCTAACATCCCAACAATGTGCGCAATGTCCGAACGCGAACATACTTGAGCATGCATTAGACTCCCCACTCTTGAGACGTAAGGAACTTTATGCATTTCCTTAATCTCAAAATCATTCTTGGGGTATTAGTCGAGACTTAACTTATTATTGACAAGTAGTATGTTATTAACATATAAAGCCAAATATAGACCTTACTCCCACTGAACTTGTGGTATATACAATTATCGACCAAATTCATCTCTAAACCGAATGAGATAATCATTTGGTAAAATTTGTAACACTATTGACAAGAAGTCTGCTTAAGCCCATAGATATAGTTCTTTAATTTGCAAATCATTAACTTTGCATTATAAGACAAAATTTTCTAGTTGCACCATATAAATGTTGTTAAGAAATGTGTCTATATTGTAGTAAACATGTAATTATTTTTTATGTATTTGAATGATTAATAAATAAATTTCACATTTCACTGTTATGTCTTTTGTATTTCTGTCTTTCATATTTTGTATGCATAGCGAAATTGTGACAAGCAAATATTAGCTCATTGATTGTCTAAGTTCAAACTGATGAGAAGTGGCGTTGTAAGAACATTTACATTGCAAGAAAGACAACTTACTTCAGTAGATAATCTAAACGAGTTTGTAATCTTGTAAAAGAATCAAAGTGAGCATTTGATTCAAATACTGAGAAGGATTATAATGTCGTCTACAATTTTAATTGAGGAGATGGATAGTCTTGTCTATCTGAGCATTTAACTCCACGGGTAGAGACATAGATGTATTCATTAGCGGAATAATATATTGGACTAGACCCAATATGAATTAATTATGAATCCATTTGTAAATTAATTCACTTGTGACATTCATGGTGAGATTTACCTAAATCCTGAGTTAGTCACTGATCATGCATATGTAACTCATGTGCTTTGATATAAGTGGAGGCTTATGCTCTAAAGATGATCGAGCCAATAGCCAGTATGTTGGGTACATGATTTGTGTATGACATGATTTTACTAGCAATAGTGGAATTCATAGTTCAATCAAAGAGTTAACGATATCCTCTCATTGGTATTGTGTTGATTGATAAATATGGAATGTGACATTCTATTATATTGTATAGTTCTTGTGGATGTCATATTCTGCACCGAATGTTGCGACCCTTATTCCATAGTGGGTTTACGCCAAAGTCCATGTGTGGTGCATTAACATGCCGGTGCTAAACTTCTCAACCATTGAGTGGTACAACGTCGATTGGATTATGCTACAGTTTGGGTACAAACATTTTGTGCCAGTCAAGTCAGTCCACGATAAGACCATGAGGGGAAAAAATAAAGCGGATTAGAGTGTGAAACATCAGCATTATAAAACACTATGGAATACCCGGTACGACAAGCAGCCTGAGATACACTCCTATATGTTTAACTTCAATCCATCGACTGAATACATGTAATGGTACATGGCCCGATGACGCGTTTATTTATATGGTGGGCAACTTATAATAGTACCGGATCACAGCTACAGACGTGGAAGCAACCTATGGTGGAGTCTGACCTAGAAGACCAACATATGGCAAAGCCCGACCTGGAGGACCAACCTCTGAAAATACACACTTCAATGGACCAATGGGTTAGTGCTTTTTGTGAGGGGTCCCAAAGCAATGCATGTCACCCAAAGATGGGTGGTTCTAGTTCAACTTACATGCAACCACAACCACTGATAATATTTGATATGTTTGGTGATACAATGTACTCCACCCCGCCTTAGGCCACATTCGATCTGGGGTTCGATCCTCTTGATATGTACAGTACACCTCAACGTCCACCCGATTAATGGAAGCCCGTAAATTGCTATACCTTGAATGACGATACCACTTCCGATTTATTCCAATTTTGATACATATAAATTTCAAGTGTTATGTCATATTTGTTGTATTGGTTTATAATTCCACAACTTATGTATTATTCTTTTTTGTATAACTTATAATATCTTTTAAAGTATTAAAAGTTATATAAGTTAATTTTAAATAAAAACTTAACACTAAACATTATAAATTTCATTTTCATAAGACCATAAAATGCAAACATCAAGTACAACATTTAATTTCCTCCAGACCGTGAAGATTGGCTAATATAGACGTTTCTATGAAGACACATACTTTGATTGTGGCTGGTTGTCCTACATATGGTGCAACGCTTTGGATTGAGCTCTTCTCTGATATCCATGTTATTCCGAATCCTCGTCGTTTTTGATCAACCTTTGACTTTCCTACGTAGTGACCTATCTGGCAACATCTCGAATGTAGGTAATTCTACTTTCCATGTTGATACATCCCTCAATACGAGAAACTTGTTACCCTAAATATGCAACATATGTTCAAGCGTGTACACATCATCGATATATTATTTGACATTCAAATTGAAGGTTGCACACGCTGCAACCATATGCTCACACGGGTACCGTAGTGTTTGGAAACTCATGTACTCACGTCGCTTGTTTTGGAGATCAACTCCGTAGAATCGAGGTAAGATCCTCGACCGACAGCCGATGTACTCTGTCACTCCGAAAGCTTCTAAGTTTCGGGAATATAGTTCTGCATTCATCAACCTCACTCTCTAACCGTTCTCTTTCTTGGCATTCTTGACACCTTCAATATGCACGTGTCCTGCCTTCAATTGTATTACTTGTCTCAACCCTATTTTTGGCATCAAGGTTATCAGCTTGTAAAATGTGTCTGAGAAAATAAGTGAAATTGGCAAATGACGCGTATGCCTCAAGACAAAAGTAATGGCCTCAACGAGGTTGGTCGTCATATGATTATATCGGTACCCATTATCAAAATATTGAGTCCATTGTCCCGACTCCATGCTACCCAACCACTATCTGAAAGAAGGATCGAACCACGCCATATCAGTCTTTATCCTCACCAACTTATGTCTGAATCGATGTGGTTCCAACTCGTACCCTACGTATGTATTCTGATAAAACATGTTACCATCTCTTTTAGTAAATGAACTCAAAATATTTACAGATACAAATTTAAATACGATTTTTGTACCAATGTTCATGATTTGTTTGCGTCAGTTTTTTTCTTGTACTCATTGTGAAAGTTGATAACGATGTGGCGAATGCAGTAGACGAACCTTCACAGAACCTCAGATTACTGAATCACAACAATAGGGCCCTTCGATCTGTCAGAGACAATGCAAATGTTGTCTTGCCTGACAATATGCCTCCGCAAGTTCCTAATGAAAAATTCCTACAATTCAGAGTTCTTCGACTTTACGATGACGAAAACGATCGATAGTACATTGCTGTTACCTTCTTGTGCAACTGTAATTAGAAGTATATGCATGTATTTTCCACAAAATCACGTTTTATCAACCTGCACAAACGGTTTGCAATGAGAGAATACCTTAACACATGGATTGAAAGTCAAGAATAATTGACGAAAAACTCTTCTCCCCTGTTCCAGTTGTCCATTCGAGCCTCTATAAGGCAACATTTCCAACTCCACAACAGTTCCTAGGATGTACTCCACCATCACTGAAATCCACCACTGAAGGTCATTATATGACTCATCTCAATCGTCGTACAATTGTTACATGGCCATTTGTTTCGCCCGTCATACTTTCCTGTACGATACTCTATATTGGAATCAGACTTACATGTCCATAATTAATGTCGACACAGGAATGGTTAGGCTATCTTTCACTAGTGGCATGATGTAGTTATAGATACTTTTGACATTCAATTTCTAGTGGTCTTGAGTCATACGTGCAGTAGTGTACGTATGACACCCTTCTAATTTTTGTATTTTCCACTGTTGAGTCCCTTGTATAAATTCAGCCCGAACCTGCTAGCCACACCCATTGTTAGCTCTCCAACATTCACTAACATATAATATTGGTGTAGACTTAGTGACCTTGTAATCAATCAACACCTTCATGCTTTACTATTTGATGGCAAACACATAGTCCACCTTTTTCTCGAATCATTGCCCAACGAACAACTCTTTCAACTACGAATTTGACGTTAATCTGTGAGCAGAGACTATATCGGCGTACTCAGAGAACTCGGATACATGTGCTGCATTTGGATCTATGCTCAACATGTCACCTCAGGGTTATTCCGTAAAATAATGCCAAGATTCGAGTTACTGAAAGAATGGACGTGAGCATCTTCAACCTCCTTCGGGCTTCATCGTGGATATCGTCTAGAACCTCATCAATATCGAGGTTACTAAAATCTTCAACGTCTTAATCAGAATCTTCATCATTATTGGTCCCTTATCTGACATTTGTCTTGATGCCTATCACTTCCAAATGTATTTGTAGACAGGGACCCAGGGTAGGGTTGTTATACGAACTCCCACCATAATTTAGATTTTCCAGCATCTGCGATGTCCCTCCGTAGTCTAATGATTCGTCCATCCGACATTAAGATCAAAATCAAACCCGCGATGTTGACTTATTGGACTAACATTCACAACAGGCTTTAAGTCCACTAACTCAGCAAATAACTCAACTGGTTGGGGGTTCTCACTCCCAGTCGACCATCATGTTTCCATCATAGTGCCCAAGCCATTATCATTTAATAGTTGCATCTCACAAAATTTCAACGAATCTGTAGAGATTGGAAACTTGTAAAATAATCTGGACATTGTCTTTCCACAACGGATAGCTAATTTCGCATTGATCTTCCTTTTCATTTCTCCCAACTTCACAGTTTTATTGAATCGCAACCCTACTCTCTGTTGACCTTGAAAAACACAATCAACATCTCCTTCTACAATTTCACCATAAAAAAGAATGCACACTAAAAATACTGAGCTATTCATCTTCACTAGAATTTTTGAGCTCTCCTACTAAACACAACAATTTCTCTCTTTTCTTCTCTTCCAGTTCAATTGTTACAAAAAAGCCTCAACAATATCTATATATGTAGGACAACCAAGGTGGTAGAGCCATTCTTTATAGCTCCACCAAAATAAAATATCATTTTTAAAATGTTTAGATTAAAAAACCAACACATTAAAAAAAACCATACAATACACTGGTGGCGCCATTCTATATGGCTCCACCAAAAAAAAATATTATTTTAAAATATTAAATTAAAAATAATACATTTTAAAATATATATATATACACAATATATTGGTAGCGCCATTCTATATGGCTCCACCAAATAAAATATTATTTTTAAAAAAATTTAAATTAATAAAAACACGTTTAAGAAAAACGTTGGCAATAAAGTGGCGACAACATTTAGAATAACTCCCCAATAAGAAAACATTTTATTATAGTTTTAAAATAATAAAAAAAACACTGTCCCATAACAAAAGTGGTGGCGCCAAACTTTTTGGCTCTACCAAAAAAGGATTATTTTTTTAAACCCTAAAATTTTCAAAATAGCAACATATTTCTTGTATTTATATAGATGATGTCATTCTATATGGCTCCACTAAAAAAATTAATTCTTTTTGCGTTTATTGACATAGCAGGTTGGTGTCGCCAAACTCTTTAACTACACTAATTTTTACTGTAGATTTCAAATAATTTACATGTATAATAAAAAATGTGAGTCATTTTTCATAATTAATTAAAATTTTAAAATTATTTTTATAAAAAAGTCATCTATAATTTATTTATAGTATAGGTAGAATGTTTCCAATGTGACTTGTTTTTGTTTTTTTTAGATGTGGCTTGTTTGTTTGGTGATGCTTATTTTGGGCTTTAGTCCCTGATTGAATTGTACCTTTAAACTTTGTGTAACTCCATCACTTGTCTCTTTCTTAGATTTGAAAATTTGAATTGTAATTTTGTTTACAACATATATAAAATAAAAAGAGCATCACAAAATAATATTCCATGACATGAAAATGGATTCCTCGAAAAATAAAATTTCGCTATAAAAACAATTTTAGTTTTTAATATTTATTTTTTGTTATTTTGATTTTAATTTTTTTTATCACTTTAGTTTTGACTTTTAAAATGTAATAGAAAAAAATTGATTGGATCATTCACATCTTGATATGTAATTTTTTTTAAAATTATGATTTTTTATTTTTTAATAATTTTTTTTAAATTTAATAAAACATACACAAATTATCATGCATGTTGTCATGTCATTACTATTAAAATTTTAACGATTTTAGTATTTTTATTTTAAAAAAACCAAATTAACTAAAATTTTAAGTCTAAAGCCAAAGTATTAAAATTAATAATTATGAACATAGTAGTAAATGTTAATAGCTAGACTTTTTTTTTAACAAAACTATACTCCACAGTACAACGTTAAATTCTATAGTAAGAGCATGAGATAAGTATAAATATGATACTAAAAATAAATATAAACGTATTAATTTTTAAAAAATATATATTTTTAGAATACACAGAATTAAATTAAATATGATGAAAAAAAAAGGGTAATTTACCAAAAACAGGGCCGATTTTTTTCAAAATTTATCGAAATGGGCCGATTTTTTTTATTTACCGGAATGGTCCATTTTTCAGGAAATCGCGTCCACGTCAGCGCGATGTCAGGGTACGTGTCAGGACATCGCGTCCACGTCAGTGCGACCTGCTGACGTGGACGCGATGTCCTCCCACGTAGCGCGTTCCCGGGGACGCGATTTTGACGTTGATTTCACGTTTGGGTTTTCTGGCTTTTAGGGTTTAGGGTGCAGGCTTTTTAGGGTTTAGGGGTCCTAGAATAAATTATTTCGAGTTGACGTTTTTTGTCAAATAGTATAAAATATTAAGTTAGGGTTTAGGGTTTTTAATTAAATTAGGTTAGGGTTTAAGGTTTTTAATTAAATTAGGTTATGATTTAGGGTTTTAATTAAATTAGGTTAGGGTTAGGGTTTTTAATTAAATTAGGTTAGGGTTTACGATTTTTAATTAAATTAGGTTAGGGTTTACGATTTTTAATTAAATTAAGATTTTTATTACATCAAATAGAACTTCTATTTTATTATATCAAATAATATCAAAATAACTCGGAAAATTTTTTATGGGTATTACATAAAATAAACTTCTATTTCATTACATAAAATAATAAATTTTAATACGGTAATCAATGTCTATGCCCGGGGGATTCGGTTCCACATGGCGGCCGTCGACGGTTACGCGCTGGATTCCTCCTTCCTCTAGCTTCAGGCGGCGGTTGTTCTTCCTCTGGTGCTGATTGTTGTTCTTTCGGTTCGGTATCTGGTTCTCGGACTTGGGACGATGATCCACCTTCAAAGAATAGTGTATGTGGAGGTGTTTGCATCATGAACGGCGACGGTGTTTGAAAGCCATGCGTTGCTGGCGATTGGTAAAAAGGAGAGCTCCACGACGGCCCCCCTTGAGACCCCTCCTGCGCCGCTGGCCTAGTTATCGGTGGTCCGCTCGGCATAACAGGAAATGGAGCTGATCCGGGCATTTGGCTCCAACCTGCCATAGGATTCAGAAAAGGATACATGTACGGGTTAGGGTACATATAAGGGCTAGGAAACACACCTGGCATCATAGGAAAAGGCAATTACGTGGGTATCATCTGTTGAATTGTTGCGTCAGGTGACTGCGTCGATGCTCTCGTTGGGGACGGTGATTGCATGGTTGCTGATGATGAGCCGGGAGAATGTCTGGGCCTCGTTGAGGGGCTGCCTTCGTAGTCTTGTCGCCTTGGATTTAGAGGCCCGCGCCTTTCCCTTCCGCCACGTATTTGCCGCTGCCTCTCCTCTGGCGTAAGTAAATACGACTTGCCATGGATCCTAAACCATGGCATGTATTCTGGAACGCACGCTAACTCCAAAACGATGATTTCTTCCCGAGTAGGTAGATATTCATGCCGATTTTCCTACATTTCAGTGTACTCTGACCAGTATCTAGGCCAATCCGTACCTAATAGCCGAAGGTCGATTTTGTGGTGATCGTCAAACACCTCAAGGTCCTCAGGAATCGGTTGTCTACATCCAAACTGTCGTAGGACTCTGTCTGTCTGGTGGGGCTCCACGGTTGCATAGTTGATCAACACCATTTTCGCGTGCCAAGCGTTCGGATTTTGTAAAAACTCTTCCGGGATTACTGCCCGGATTGCCGGATCCTCGTATGGTGTCCATTGAAACTACATGAACATGATAGAAATATTAGTTATATACATAATACAAAATACAAAATACTAAATACTAAATATCAATCCACTAGCGAATGTATGGAAATATCTATTTGCAATAATACTTACTTCTGCTTCCGACCGTTGCTCCAATAGAAGTCGTATATCTTCAAGTTCAGACGGTAATCCATGATAACTTGCCGGATGGTTCCACCTAATTAAACCTATTTTTAGCATACTTTTATTCTTACAAAATCTACATAACAATTCCAAAATGTAATATAAAATTTACCTCGTTACGAGTGGGAATGTATATGGGTGCTTCACTCGAGGACGTAGAAATGGAAAGCGAAACCGTGCCCATGATTGCAGTAGTGATAGGCAACCTCCGATGTTTGCTCTCCTCGGTCGCGTCGCCCCGCACATCTCCCGATATAATGTTGCCAAGACGGTAGACCCCCAACTAAATTCACCGACTCTTCTAAAATCAACGAGTTTTAATAGCCACCTTAGATTACACGGCCCTGTGACGTGTCGGGCATCAGATAACCTCCAATTATTTGAAGAATGTATGATCGATCATATCGGATTCTTTCAATTTCGGTTGAATTTGCATTCGAATCGGGGAAGGTGGCACGTAACCAGCCCATCTCCACCTTACCTCCATCCATTTTATCCGGAACAGCGCCTAAAAGCTCGTAGCACACCACCTCCCAATTGCTAGATTGGGCAGACCTGGTGACTGGGTGCCCGTCCATCGGCAATCCCAATTGCAGATGGACATCTTCTAGAGTGATAGTGCACTCTCCACATGGAAGATGAAATGTGTGCGTCTCGGGTCTCCACCTCTCGATCAACGCACTGATCAGTTTCGGCTCCAACTTACATCCCCGGCCTACAGTCGCCACGTGCCAAAAACCCGCTTCCCGCAGGCAGTTCTCTACTAACGGTGATGGATGAGCATGCATATCCCGGATATTGCATTTCAATACCCGATCTTCAGACTTTTATAACAAATAATAAATTAATAATTATCTAAAAATACATAAATAAAAATATCTTAAATAATATTTAAAATTTAAATTTAATACTTACCATTTTCACTTGCTCCACCGATATGTGATTGCTATCAAGACGAATCAATGATCCGGCCATTGATGAAAATATAAAAAAATTTAAAATTATTTTAAAAAAATATAAAAAAAATTAAATTATTTTAAAAAAATTAAATTGAGGGGAAATTGAAATTTAATATGGATTTGAGAGATTTTTGAAAGGAAATTGAGAGGATTTTGGAAGGAAATTGAGAGTTTGAGAGAATTTTGGAAGGAAATTGAGAGTTTGAGAGAATTTTGGAAGAAAATTGAGATAGGATTTGTTTGTGGAAAAAAAAAGGGGTGGGGGGTTATAGTTTTTTTTTTGACCGTTGGGGTGGGGGGCAATGGTCAAATTTGGTACTGTTCACCCACGGGGGACATTGCGTCCACGTCAGCGCGACCTGCTGACGTGGACGAGATGTCCTGACACGTACCCTGACATCGCGCTGATGTGGACGCGATTTTCCGGAAAATGGACCAGTCCGGTAAATAATCAAAAAATCGGCCCATTTTAGTAAATTTTGAAAAAAAAGGGCTTTTTTTGGTAAATTAGCCCAATTTTCTTTCGTTCTTTTTTTAATCATGTTCTTTTTATTATACCTTTTCGTGTCTGTACTAAAAATATTATTTGTATTCGATATCAATAAAAAGTATAAAAAAATATAAGAATGATAAATTAAAAATTTTAAAAATATTTATTTAAAATTTACAAAAAAAAACTATTTTCACAACAAAATTACTTTAATCGCATATTTTCATTAAAAAGTCAGTAGGTGTACCAAATTTCAGCAAAAATAAAATTTGTATGAAAGCTTTATAAATTTAAAAACACAATTATGATTTTTAGATGTGATGCTTAATTTGAAATAAATCTCATAATTAATATAAAAATATTGTGTGTATATTAATTTTAAGTTGAAAATAGATTTATGATTATTTTTTAACAATTTTTTATAATATAGTAATTCTCTTTATATAGATTTAAGTTTGAGGATTTACATTTTTGATACAATACTTATAATTAAATATAATTACATTTTTACCTTTAAATAAAAGGATAAAAAAATTTGAGCACGTGAGAAATTATATTCTCTTGCACGGACAACAATATCAACCGAGTTAAAAGATTTACATTTTAAATCATTTATTTATCAAATTATATCATTCAACTTATATCGTTAATAAATTAAGCAATTTATGTTAATTTCATTAATTATTCTAATGAAAAGTTGACTCAAAATGAAGAAAAAAATTTGATTCAAAATATATACGTGACTAGCATATGCATATTAAGACAACATTATCGTTGTTTGGTCCACAATTTTGTGGTTTTATTTTATGCACAGTTTCATGATTTAATTTTTTTATATATTTTTCATGATTTTTTTTATTTTATTCACTTTATTTTATTTAAAAGTAGATGTGATTTTATTTTTATTTTATCCACTCTATTTCGTTGTTTTATTATGCCCATAGTTTCATGGTTTTATTTTGTCTAATTTTGTCAATATAAAGATACTGCCAAATGATTTGGTCTAGATCTATTAAGAACCATTATTGAAAAACTTTATCATGATAGATCATAGTGATAGTGTTATATTCGAGATGATAAGATGAATGATAGGCCATCTGATACTTAACCTTTTGTGCTTCATTGATACGGTGAGTCTCTTGAGACTTTTGACAATTTTTTTGATTGATTGGTGTCCATCATTAGTTTGATTTGATTATGGCAAGACTAAATGTGAATTTCAGCGATTTGATTAAGTTAATTTTTTAATTTATTTTTGAATTATTCCAATGTTACACTTATTATCAATTTGTCCATCTCGTTTTTTTAGATTACTTTGCAAACATAGCATTTATGCATCAACTTGTAGTGATTTATTTATCATTTGTATTATGTGTCATGTCATTATATTATTTTTGCTCATGATTTTTATTAATAATAGTATTTTTTTAAAAAAATAAAAAAAAATATATTATAGACATAAGAAGTATACATTTTCAAATAAACTTATCATAATTTTGATGGACATCAACCTAATAATAAAATATTTATAACACTTTAACTATTAAATTAAATTTAAAATATTCAAATTATAAAATTAAACTAAATACTGGAATTTAAATATCTGATTTTTGTTATTCTGATAGATAAAGTGATTTTTATACAAACATAAAAAATTCACAAATTTTATTACACTTTATGATTTTTCGTTTGTAAACTTACAATGAACGTATGTTAAATTGACGAGTAACTTTTTTCCATAAATATATATACATATATATTATTTATACTCGAAAATCAAAAGAATCAATTTAGGTTCTCAAAGATTTGTGACGAAGCAAGAAAAAAAATTCCTATACCACTGCCAATGCTAATGATCTATCGAAGCTACCGCGCAAGCCTCTCATCCTTGAGTTTCTCCTCTTCAACGATGCTGTCTTTGTTTCGATTTCTTTTCCCGATTTTCCATTTCCGAATGGTACCGAAACTGGCAAAGTAGATCGAGGCATACCATCTTTTGTTGCAGCGCCATGGATTAGTGTCCTGCTAATGCCAGCATACTGTAATGAATCTGCAATTTGCAGGGCGGTAACACCTTTTTTAGTCCTTGCTTCCACATCTGCTCCTTTCTTTACCAACAATTCTACCACATCAGTATGGCCCGACTCAACAGCACAATGCAAAGCAGTGTATCCCTCTTCGTCTTTTAAGTCGATGTCAATTCCCTTATCGATCAGTGTCTTTACGGTATCGATTCTTCCTTTGAACGAGGCTCTATGTAAGGCTGTCCATCCATGTTGATCTCTTCCGTTGATTGCCGCACCGTTTTCGATCAGCCTTTGGATGGATCTCACTTCACCTTTTCGAGCAGCGAAACACAAGCTGTCACCAAGCTTGAGCGCGTCAAAAAGTCGTACGTGACCGTATTCGGCCGCAACATCATAGGCAGTTTTGCCAGTTTTGTTCCGAATATCTTTGTTTGCTCCCTTTTGAAGTAACAACTTCACGATTTGCTCGTCTCCTAATCCGGCCGCGATATGTAACGGTGTGTCACCCTCTTTCGTATTGCGAACATCTGGTTTCGAGCCATTGGCTAATAGTAGACGGATGCAATCTTTTCTTCTTTCCTCAACTGCTAGATGTAAGGCTGTGTTGCCATCCTTTGTAAGGGCATCAACATTAGCCCCTTTAAGAAAAAGAAATCGGAGTACCTCGACATGGCCACCCACCGCCGCTCGGTGAATCGGACCCCAACTAGACGACTCGGACCGTTCTGTGCTAGCCTTATGTGCCAACAAAAGCTCAACAATCAATTCTTCACCACACCCTGCAGCGGCCTCTAGCGGGGTAGAACCTGACCGGCTACGAAGCTCAATATCGGGCTCGAATTCAAGCAGTAATTGAACAATATCAGGTCTGCTCTGAGCTATCGCAATATGGAGCAAGGTTTCTCCATGTTGATCAACTGAATTGGCTGGATTCCACGCCGGGTCACTCCGGTCCAGTACTTCTCTTACATCGTAAACACTTGTTGACCAACAAACATGATCTTGATACCACTATCAACAAACACTTGTTTCTTCTTCGTCGTAAACCAATCATTCGGAACGGCATCTAAACTCGACATTGAACCGTTGATCGCAGCTCCCGGAACCACCACGCTATGCAAGAGGAAAGAATCATCACTGCAAGGGAACGAATCAGGAAGAAACGAACCGGGAGGGAGATGATACACAATCTCCACAGTTACCGTCCCGAGTGGCGCTACAATTCCCGTTAGCGGCTTCACCGTGTACCGGTCCTTATTCCTCGGTTGGAACCGAAACGCGACCGGCATCGTGTACATAACGTTGCGAAGCGTGAGCTGGCCGGAACATTTCTGGCCTGGTTCAACCCGGATAACAACAAGGTTAGATGGCTCTAAAGAAATAAGCCTATCCATATCTTCTCTTGCAAGCTAAGGTAGATTAAACTGTTCTTTCCTCGTTCAATTTTGATACATGGAAATCAAATTAAATCAGTTTTTCTTGGTGGGTTTTTAGAGAAAATCAAGACCCAAAGATCATAAACCAAATGAAAGTAAGAGAAAAATGGAGGAAAAAAAAAGTGAAGTGAAGAAGAAAGGTGTGTCGTAGTATTTAAAAGGAGAGTGAAAAGACCGGACCGGATTTAAACGAGAGATTGCCAGATGGCGGTGTTAAAAACAATGGGAAACTTGTTCTATTCGGCATCCTTGCTGTAATAATTCCTATAAGTTAAAGCTCCTGCATGTCATTTTCAGTTCAGCTATAAGGTAAATTTTACTATTAAGTCCTTATATTATACATAAGTTGCATAGTTAGTCCGTGTACTTTTTGAAATTTAAAATTTTAATCCCAAATAAATAACCTGTAAATTCATTAGGTTCAATTCTATTATTTCCAAAAATCTTATATAACAAGCATATTAGCACAAAAACAACAAATTATGTCATTTTAGTTAATAGACTTAACAACTAACGTTTGATCAAGATTAAAAATTCAAATTTTAAAAATATAAGAACTAAATCTGCAACTTATGCATAATAAATAACTGATTGCAGAATTTAGCCTAATGGATTTAAGTTTTAACTACTACATTTAGATTAAAATTGAAATTCCAAATTCAAAAAATATAAGTATTGAATCCAAAACTTATACATAATACCGAAACTAATAACACAATTTGGCCTCCTTTGGTAAATATTTTCAATAGGTCCAAGATGATTTTTTCCCCCTAAAAGAATCATAATTTGATTTGGATTATTTAGAGCCACTAAACATTAATTAACATTTCCATACAATTAATTACAAGGAACAAGCTAGCAGTGTTAGAATAAAGTATGCTTTTAAGCATCATTTTAAATTATATTAGACCGAAGGAGTATGTTTCCAAAGTTACTTTTAATTTGTGAAACCTTCCAAATGTCTTTAATAATAAGTTAAAAGACTTCCTTTCATGTATTTTGTATTCTTTTAGTATTAGTTTTTAAGCATTATTGTATGCATATGCTTATATTTAATTTTAAACATGGTAAATGTTGATCCATAGATTTTTAATATCTTCATGTTTCTATATAATATTCATATTTTTTATATTATTTGTTTATATCTTAGCTCGATTGGCATCGGTATTGTTATCAGTATAGGAGGACATGTGTTTGAGTGTGCTGAAGCGCATTTATCTTCTTTTTTAAGGGTTGGGAGGAGTTATGGATAGTTCTAGGTATTATATATATATAAACAGATATGATAAGAACCTATAATGAGATTAATGTTAAAAACATACTTACTTTGAATAGGATCAAATATTTCAAAATAGTCATATAAGGGCCAAACATCATCATCATTATTATTATTCAATACAATGCATATTTCTACCCAAAATCCCTCCCCAAATTTTAAATCGAAAGGAAAGCATGTTTAAGCGCACTCAAACTCATGTTCTCGTTGTTGCATAGCAACTTTTATAAAAATGCTCAAATAAAGATGAAACTTTTCAAAATGATCAAATAAGAGCTAAACCTTTTTTAAAGTACTTGAATAAGGACTTTTCATGTTTTGTTTTGTTTTTTTTTTTTTTAAATTTCTAAAGTAATATTTGATTCGACTATCATATTTTTTTATTTTAAACACATCAACATTCATCTAAATTTTACTATAAACAAAATTGAAATATGTAAAAAAAAAATCCTTATTTAAATACTTTTGTAAATGTTGGGTTGTTAAATAAATATTTATAAAGATTTAAGGGAGCAAATATTAAGCTATAAATTGCGCATTCAGTGTATCATAACTCTCAAGGGGTCATATATTTGATGCTATCTGCAAAGTGACAAAAGGTGGAGTCATAGAGTGAGCATCTGCCGATAGTACCTATTAATTGCATTTAATTATATTTACAACAAAGCAATAATATTATAATATTGCATTTGTCTTTGTAAGAAGTAACTGTCAAGTTGGTAAAATTAATTTTTAATAATATTGAAGTTTTTATTTAATGTCTCTTTTTAGATGTAATGCGTGGACATACCTCCACCTTATACATAAGTACTAACTCTCTAATTACGAAAATAAAAAATAAAATTTGGCATTCAATCGGCGTCCAATTCCGTATACAATGCTAGTACAATCTATATGCTGTTAAAATTGAATTAGTGAATAATTAATTACATTATTATATTAATTGCTTTGTCTTTGCAATTGGGAACTTTGAAAATTCTCATCAAATCGATTCCATTCCCTCTTTTATTTATATTCAACTATAAAATAAATATTAATATAAAATGGGTTTTTTTTTTATGTTTTAATGTATTTTAAGAAACTTGAAAATTACAACAAATATTACAAATTACAAAAAAGAGTATAATTAATCCCTGGTTTATATTATGCGATGTCTACAATGTTTGGTTTTTTAAGTACAATCAAACATATATATATATATATTGCAAAAAACGTTGAATGGACATTAAATTATATTATATTTAAGTATCTTCAGCTTTTAATACTCATGAAATGCCATACGAAATACAACAAAAATAAGATATTTATTCGGGTAATTTACCAATAAAAGCTTTTTTTTTAATTTATCGAAATGGGCCAACTATTTAATTATTTACCGGAATGGTCTATTTTCCGCGAAATTGCATCCACGTCAGCAAGTCGCGCTAACGTGGTATTAACAGTTTATGTTTTTTAGCTTAGAAAACTTTGAAAGACCATAACTTTTGGCTCGGTTATCCGATTGAGACGATTTTTTTTATTTCGAATAACTTTTCGAGATCTACGCGCTGGCAAACGCCGAAGGCGGTTTGCCGCAGTTTTCGTCGAAAAAGATCCTTTTTTGCCTCTAAATTTCGATTTTTTCGGTTTAAAATTGAATTTTAAAACATTCAAATCATTATTTTCCTTATATTTATTTGAAGTAAACACCGGATCTTTTTTAAAGAATTGTTGTATTATTTTTTCTGATTTGAAACGTGTATGGAATATGTTCGATAAATTGTTAGAACGTAAGTAATATAATTAAAGATAATAACAATATTTTTATAATATGTTAATTAATTAGTTTAGCTTAGTTGGTTAAGATGTTTGCTCTTTTCCCTTAGTACTTGGTTCAAATCTTGTTGGTAATAATTTTGAATCTTTTTTGTACTTGTTGCATTTATTTTTTTAATTTCGGTAAATTTTAAAAAAATAAGGCTTTTTTTGGTATTTTACCCAGTTAATTGATTTAAAAAATAAATGCAACAAGTAAACAAAAGATTCAAATAAATGCAACAATTCTGTAAAAAAAGATCCGGTGTTTACTTCAAATAAATAAGGAAAATAATGATTTTAATGTTTTAAAATTCAATTTTAAACCGAAAAAATCAAAATTTAGGGGCAAAAAAGGATCTTTTTCGACGAAAAATGCGGCAAACCGCCTTCGGGGTTTGCCAGCGCGTAGATCTTGAAAAGTTATTCGAAATAAAAAAAAATTGTCTCAATCGGACAACCGAGCCAAAAGTTATGGCCTTTCAAAGTTTTCCAAGCTAAAAAACATAAACTGTTCATGCTACGTCAGGAAATCGCGTCCTCGAGGGCGCGATTTCCTTCCACGTCAGCAAGTCGCGCTGACGTGAACGCGATTTCCTGGTGCGTACCCTGACATCGCGCTGACGTGGACGCGATTTCGCGGAAAATAGACCATTCCGATAAATAATTAAATAATTGGCCCATTTCGGTAAATTTAAAAAAAAGGACTTTTATTGGTAAATTATCCAAAAAAAAAAAACTGTATTTGAAAATTACAACTAAGGTTTAACTATCTCATTACTCACTTAAAAACGAATTGCGGACTGGACTTGTTACCTTTGTGTTTTTTTTACATATTTTACACGTGCCCTAGGGCGGCTGTGATTGCATTGGACGCACTTGAACCGTGGTCGAGGTCACTATTTCCTCCACTTCCCTCCTTCTCCCATCGCCACTACCACCTACCCTATAATTCCGGGATTTTCGCTTAACCAACGAACCTCGTCATCTTCCATGAGGGTGGTCGCCAATGTATCCCTTTACTTCCCTTTCAACGACATCTGTATGGGCATACTAGCCAATCGCTGGATCGGAAAGACTGATGGGAGGAGGCAGCAAAGGTAAGACAGAACTAGCCAACTGCTATTATAAATTTTCGGGTCGGGTCTTCCCCTTCCATGTGCGGGTCTCCTATTTTAGAAATAATGATCCGACCCGGGTTTTGTAGCCTCCCCAATAGCCCGATCTGGAACTTGACCTGTCATGGGATTGGCGGGTACTTGGATTTGTTTGAAAAATGGTGTGAAGAAGAACTAGCCATGGAAAGAGTTGAGTCGAGAAGGGATTTACGGGCAAAGTTATTTGAGAAACCGAGTAAAGAGACTAATCCGGGTCAAGGTTCTGGAGATCCAATTTGGACTGGGTTTCGGATATGGTGAACTGAAATATATTTTCCATTAATTTTTCGGTTTTTCTTCTCATATCCAAATAGAAAAAAAAAAAGGAAGAAAATATTTTAAAATATTGATAAAAATGGATTTGAGCTAACAATTTTAAAAGATTTGATCTTCCCTAAAACGGAATCCACCGTTTTTTGATCTTCTCTTCATAAAAGTTAAAGCTACAAACAAAATCCAGCTGAAGAAAAGCTTTGAAAAATGTCTGAGAAAAATAAAAAAAAACCTACCGATGAAGAACCTAATAGAGCGGATTCAGAGGCACCCATTGATGCAAGCTTCAATTTTTTTTTCACACGAGCCGGGTTAATGGGTCAAAAGATTAACTTGTATAATTTTTTCAACAAAATATCAAGCTTATTATGTGAAAAAAATTGCTAATTTGATACATTCAGTTGACAATTCATTAATAAGATAATGGTTAAATGATTATTTTCAACAATTTCTCTAACAGTAAACAAATAAAAACATAGTGCCATAGTTTTCGTTAAAACTAAATAAAAAGAGGGAAAGAGATTTTTATTTGAAACTTTTTATCTAATCAACGACAAAAGGAAAGTCAAGTGTACGCTAGTAGAAAACGTGTGAAGCAGAGGATCATTTAACCTACTTACTTTGCTTATTTGGCGGCCGTAAAAAAGTTTCCGACAAAAGACACGGCTGAACTAAAAAGAAAAATATAATAATATATGAATTGAAGAATGTAAGAGTCGTCGTCTCGTCTCGTTTGTTTCAGAGAAAGAAGGGGGGGGGATTTTAGATCTCTCTCCTTTGCTTTTATTATATTTTTCGCTTTCTCTTTTTCTTTCTGGAAAATCTCAGCTAAACTAAAAATCTCAACTAAGACGTTTGCTTTACAGAGTCAAAACCCGATTGGCGGGAATTGGATCCCCCACCTTCCAGTTTTGATCTTTGGAAAACGACAACAACTGAGCCACTGATTGATGTGATCAAATAGTGGAAGATATGGGATTGTCGGATAATTCCAAGGGATTGATATTAGCAATGGCGTCTAGCGCGTTTATTGGGTCCAGTTTTATTTTGAAGAAGAAAGGGCTCAAGCGTGCTGGGGCTTCGGGTACTCGCGCAGGTCTGTTTTTTCTATTTACTCCCTGATTTTCTGCGTAGCTGTCGCTCCCAATTTTTACTCATTTTAGTTTTTTTTTTCTTTGCTTAATTTTGATTTGACTCCTTCGTTTTTCTTACTGAAACGCTAGGATTTTGTTAATTGGATTAACTCGATGGATATGAATCTTGAATGCATTTAGTTAGGAACTTATTATTGAATTTGGGATATTCAGATACAAATCCTTCAATTTGGAAGTTAGTTTATGTAACAGTTCACTATTGTTCGTATCAATTCATATTTTCATAACATTTGATTTCTTAACAATTTTTATTGGACCATTAATCAGTAGAGAGTTTCTCCAAATTTCAAAATAAAAAATAAAAAATTGTAGCAACAACATTAACATAATTATCATCTGATGGTGTAAAGTAGTAAGTTTTGATTTGTTTTTTATTCTTAAGTACTGCATTGTGTCGATCAATACATAGCTTTTGAATTGTGCAATATAAGAATAGATAGTATTATCAATGTAAATGACTTTATTTTTAAATTCGTGTGGCTTAACATAGGCGTTGGCGGTTATACCTACTTACTCGAGCCACTGTGGTGGGCCGGCATGATAACAAGTAAGTATATTACTTGAAATTAGAATATTTATTTTATTTTAGATTTTGTCCTCCAATATAAGCACAAATCCTTTTCCACCTTAAATTGGTTATTGAGTTTCATTTTGGTGAACTTGTTGTACAAATAGTGATTGTCGGGGAGGTTGCAAATTTTGTGGCTTATGTGTACGCTCCTGCAGTTCTAGTTACCCCTCTTGGGGCACTAAGTATAATTGTGAGGTATGCTTCTTTTGCTTGTGGTCACTTCTTTGGATTTGATTGGAAATCATTTATCCATTTTCATTAACAAGCACGCTTGATAAATTTGAACAGTGCTTGTCTGGCACACTTTATGTTGAAGGAAAGAATTCAGAAAATGGGGATTGTAGGATGTATTACCTGCATTGCAGGTTCAGTGGTAATTGTAATTCATGCACCACAAGAGCATACCCCAAGTTCTGTACAAGAAATTTGGACTCTAGCGACACAACCAGGTTTGGTCCTTCCCTTTTTATTTATTGCTCAATACTCATCAGTTGTAACAATTAATTAATTATTGCACCTTTTTACATGTTTCTGTTGGCAGCCTTTCTAATTTATGTTGCAGCTACACTTTCGATAGTTTTAGCTTTGATTTTGCATTTTGAACCCCGTTATGGGCAGACAAACATATTGGTTTATTTGGGAATATGTTCCTTAATGGGTTCTCTTACGGTATGTAGATGTCCCTATCAATTTCTATTGATAATTCTGAATTGCACCATTTTAGTTGTTATCATGTTCTATGCACTATGGAAAAGCGTCCCTTTGCTTCTATCACAGGTTGTAAGCATCAAAGCCATCGGAATTGCTATAAAGCTTACATTGGATGGGATAAATCAGATGGCTTATCCTCAAACTTGGTTTTTTCTTACAGTTGCCGCAATCTGTGTCATTACACAATTAAATTACCTCAACAAGGTTTGCATTATTGATTTTTATGCCTTGGTGGTTGTCTGTTCCTATAAAATATAATATTTCCTTTTAAAAAACTATGCATCATGTACTGAAAAACACACCTCTACATAGGTAGCTAGCATACTTTTGTCATATGATGCATTAATTATTGCATGTCAGGTACAGCAACTTGATCAATTGAATTCATAATGGAAGATTTAGATGACAATATCCTATTCTTTATCTGAGAACTACATACAGTTTGTAAATATTTCTAGTAAGAAATATACATGCAAAGTGTAGCCTCTTCCAGAGTCTCCTCTGTTGAATGAATTTTGCATTTCATCTTTCTAATAGATGGCTGGTTCGCTTTTGTGTGTGACTGATGTGTATGTCTCTTTTTTGTAGGCCTTGGATACATTCAATGCCGCGATTGTTTCTCCGGTATATTATGTCATGTTCACAACTTTGACCATTATCGCTAGTGTAATCATGTTCAAGGTAAATTATTTAATTCATCCCTCTTGAACTTGGTTCTGGCACCTTATTGAGGTTGTGATTTACCAACAACTAGTGGAACTGAGCACAAATTGAGTGTTGTTATCTTGTCCTTTTTACAGGATTGGTCAGGTCAAAATGTGAGTAGTATTGCCTCTGAGATTTGTGGATTCATCACTGTGCTCTCTGGAACTATCATACTTCATGCCACGAGAGAACAGGAACCACCTCCTCCAGTAGGTAAGTTTAGAAATTTATATTCCACTCTCTTCTTTTTTGCTTCTCTTTTGGCGGTTATATACGAGTGAGAAAATTTGAAGCTATGCATTCATTATTTGCACTCTTTCCTTTCCTTTTTTAAGCTTTTAATTAGATAACGAAGTGGATAACTGGTGAACAACCATCTGCTGTTAGTAATTTTCCTTTGGTTTTGTTATCATTGTTGATTTGGTATTGTTCCAAGTCCGTTTACAGTTAGCCTTAAAATTTCAAAAAAGAATGACCTGTTGATTTTATCTGGTATATCATTTCTACCGCCATACAAAGTGGTATATAAGAAATCCATCTTTCTTACAATTTAGTAGGCATATTCCATGGGAGGTAAGAGCACCATTTACCCATTCATGTATTGTTCCCTTGGTTGAGCAAAATTGTATCCTACTCCGCGTATGTGCCTTATAATTGATAGCCATACATGTTGCACTTTTACGGTAAAGTGAGACTGCAAAGCTGGAGTTAGTTCAACTCTCTATGCAAACCTATTTGAAAATCCTCTCCAATTATTCTAAGTACATTGTTTGCATGTTTCTCTTTTCGGTTGAGCTTATGGCAGAGCTTTTACATTGCAGGAACAGTTACATGGTATGTTAGTGGGGATTCGATGAAGAGTCCCGAGGATGAACATTTAATCACTCTACGCAGTTCGGAGTATTACGAGCCATGAGTATTCTTTTTAAGACGAGTGCATTGATCTCCCTCCGTTGACCTGGATAGAAATATGTGAACCTGTGAGAATTTGCAGGTGTTGGCCAAAGCCAGAACGGTAGTTTTCGCGCTATTCCTTTTCCTGACGACTTGCAAACTATTCAGTTAATGGATTAATGCATCTGGAATTCTTTGCATCACTGTGAACTTGGAAGGAGGAGTTGAGCAGTTGGGTATCGGTTCCCATATGACAGTGGTGATCTCATTTTCACTTACATTTGTAGATAGACAAAGCGATTCTTCTTTTTGCATTTTGTTGAGGTTGAGGTGTTGTAATGATTGGGGTTTGGTTGATTCTTTTTCATTGTTATAACTCAAAACGCTGTCTTGGAGTTGGTGTTTTTCTAGGTTTCAAGCATACAAAACATCTTTGCCATGTTTCATACTAATATAGTTTGTTGAACTGGAATCAAGCTTTTGATTATCTGTCCAAACCTTTGGGTTCCAGGAATCAACTTTACAAGTCAGCAGCAACGTCGGCTTTTCTAGAAAAAGAGAGCCTGAGCAAATAGATGTCCTTTTTAAGAAACACTAATGGTTAAAATGGAGCCTCCAAACTTGTATTTGGTTGGTACTTGAAACTTTTATTTATTTTTACTTAGTTTGTATTTGAATTTACCATCACTCAAGTTAGTATCTCTACATTAACATTGTTAGTTTGTGTTGGCATGACATTGATAGTCAATGTGATGCTATCATGTGGAACATAAATTAAAAATTTAAAAGATCTTTTAAAATATGTAAATTAGTAATAAAAAATTATGTTAAAAATTATGTTAAGAATAAAAGAGGACAAATAATTGTCTAGATACATCTGAAGTTGGACACTCATTTGCTCAGATTCATTCTAGAGGTATTTTCTAGTAAGTTTACCTTGGAATGGCAATGGGTTAGACATCTGCAAATTTTGAAGTATCGAATCCACAAATTTATCTTAAAATTTGAATTCGCAAAATATTTGGCTTTTACTATCCAAATCCTAATTAAATAGTAATATTTTTCAGATATTCGAATTTGCAAAATTTAAAATTTTAAAAATAATATGAAATCAAATAAAAAATAATTTATATTATATTTATTCATTTTAAAGTAACAAAATAAAACTAAATAACAATCCAAACAAAACTGTCACATTTAAAAAAAAATCATGAATAGGTTTACATTTTACAAGTAATGAAACTAAAAGAACCAAAAAAAATAGAAACACGGTTACAAGAATGCACATAAACGGTCAAATGAGCAAAAAAACTAATTAGTCAAACGAGAAATTGAAGGCCGGTGGTCGGTGGTCGATGGTTGACGGTTGATAGTCGACAGTGCCTGTCAGGTGCTAGACAATGGTTGGGATAGCTTGAGAGTCGAGGGCTGGGGAGGTCTTGGGGAAATTTTAGGTTTTGGCCTTTTGGGGAAGCATAAATGGGACTTGAGAGTCGAAGGCTGAGGGCCGGAGAATCTTCGATTGGGGAAATTTTATTTTAGTTTTTCTTTTAATGAATTTTGAGCTTTGTAGAGTTTTTTCTTAATTTGATGTGGGTTTGTGTCGTGTAACACCCCTCGCCTAACCCGAACACCAGGTCCGAGTTATGAAATGCTACATTCATTGTCGGAGCAACTCTCATCAAATACACTGTAACTAGATCATTCCAACATTCCATGTTGTGATAGACACATTCACATTATGTACACAATTAAATCTGAGCCTAAATCGAGCTTACAAAAGCTCTTTTATAGTCCCTAGCATGAAATGGGACCAAATTGTAAAGTTTTCAAAATTTTTGATCAGGTATCAATACCCTCACCTAGTACCTATACCAATTTGAGCTCCGATGTTCAAAAAATTTGATTTAAAACCTAATATATCAATACCAGTCATTAAGGTACTAATACTTTACCTCTGTATCGATACCATTTTAAAATTCGATGTTCTGAAATTTTAAGAAAATTACTAAAGTACCAATATCCTTCTCAAGGTATTGATACCTTAAAGGAAAAATTTCAAAGTTTACATTTAGTACTTACTTCATTCCAAACCAAAACAAACCTTGCACATTTAGTGCAAATACACCAAATTTTCTTATGCAAAAATCATGCTAAAACATACCAAATCATTACATTACCAAAGCATTTAACCATTTTCCAATAAACCAAACCATTAAGCCTCAATTTGTCACCAAATCATTTCAATTCAACTTATTCCAAACTCAATTTATACTACTATGCTTTTAAGTTATTCAATATCATCTGTTTCCATACCATGTCAAGCTCAAATATGCAATTTTAAGTACCATTCAGACAACTTAGCAATTACCAACTCACGTATACAAATTGACATTGACTTTCATATGATCAAACATTATTCAACGTTCAACCAAAACAAACATTCTAGATAACAAACAACACTTATGTACATACCACATAACTAGGGGTGTTCAAACAGTTAACTGAATCGAACTAGTATTAACCGAATTAACCGAACTTTTTAATCCTTTAACCGTTAACCGAACCAAAATATTTCAATTAATTCGTCGGTTAACCAAATTAATCGAAAGTTATATGTTTTTTTTGTTAAAACAAGTATAAAACATATAAAAAATTGATAATGTTTATTTGACCGAATTAATCGAATTAGTAATATAGCCTAATACATGTAATATATAATATTTTTGTTAAGTTAGGTTAATTACCCGATTTCGAACCGAATTAACCGTTAACCGAAATTATAAAAAACCTTTAATTGACCTCTAAATGAACTAGATCAATAACCGACTGATTAACTGAATTAGATCGGTTCAGTCGGTTAATTTTGTTTTAACCGAAATTTGAACACTCCTACACATAATCGAGCTAAAAATGGTTAAAAGACTACCAAGTTGATAGTAGGACAGTGTGAGCTTCGAGACGATCCAGACATGTTCTACAAGCTGACAACTATAAGGAAAAGAAACAACGGTATAAGCATATCGAATGCTTAGTAAGTTCATAGGCATAAAACAATAACTTACCTCATTTTACAATTTAATACAATATGATAATCAACTTGAAAATTTTGCCTAAACATGGCAACCATAGATCAACAATGTGAGTTCATTATATAATCAATTCTTATAGTAATTCAAACTTTTTAACATTACAGTTTGATCCAATACCATTCACATGAAATCAACAACTCAATACCATTTGCATAATTCACTCAATGTTTAACCATGTGTAAACCAAATTTATATCATTCCATTGTCATTTTTCATTTTCCATTAATCATTTATCCCAAAGAACTTTAATGAACAAATTCAGATACACGGGTAACTATACCACACCAGATTGTTGGTTCGAGTTGGTTCGAGCAATAACTACACCACACTAGGACACCAAAGTGCAAGGTCCGTAGACTATCATATATAATCGTATAAAAATATGTCTATCCACCATACTAGAGTCTCCAAAGAGACATATAAGACTTGATAATCTGCAACAAATGCTGGATTTCGATATAATCAATAATAACTCTATTCAATCACATACTCCGTACTATCACATATATCTCGTACCAGCGCGTTATTAACCTTATTGGCATTCAACTCATGTCCTATCCTTTATTACATTCATTCGGGCACACTTAGCACATATAATCATTCATTTACAATTTAGTTCATATTTCACCTTTTTATACCAAATCGTGAACAATTCAAATTACATTCACACAACACAAATTCGTAATTCAAGTATATATTACAATTACATATAACCATATCATATGAACTTACCTGACAAAAACAACAACAAATAATATGTCAAGGACTAATATGTAATTTTGCCTTTTCCCCGATTTTCCTCCGTTTGATTCAATTCCTGATCTATATGATAATTCATTTCAATTTATCAATTCCAAATATATTATAACATCCTATTATATGCATATGATAGTTCAAATTAATTTTTCAAAAGTTTCTTAAAGTGTTGCATTTGATTTGATTTAGTCCCTAAAACAAAAATTTCCATAACTTTCAATTTTGAGTCTCGATTTCAAAATTGATCTCAATTACATCCTTCTGTAACCCTCTATTAACAATAATTATAGAAATACTACACCAATTTCAAAATTCATGCACTTTAGTCCCAATGTTAAAAAACTAGCAATTAAACTTTACAAACTAGTCCTTTTTCACTTCTAATATTAAAATCTAAAAATTTAATACCAAAAGCTTCAAGAAATAAACAATAAAAAATTTTAAAATTTTACAAATTGGTACACAGACTAGCTAAATCAAGCTCCTAAAACCTCAAAAATATAAAAATTACAAAAAAAATGGACTTGAAATCACTTACCAATTTAAGGATTAAAGCTTGAAAGCTCAAACAAGGGTTTCTTCTTTCTTTGCACGGTGGGGAAGATGAGTAGGTGAGAAAAATGTTTAATTTCTTTAAACTTTTCCTTTTATGTTAGGCTTAATAATTAATAAATCTTAATTAACCCTTAGGCTTCCTTTGGATCTCCATTTAACATAAGTATAGTGCATTTTCTATTGATTTTTGTGCAATTACAGCACAAAACTCCCTTTGGATGACCAAATTCCAGTGCGGTGGAAGGGAATAGATCATCCCACGCCCTAAAATTCCCACTGCTCCATTTATATCCAGTTGAAAATTCAAAACTGCAAACGCTTACATGCCTTTTTTATTCTTTTTCATTTATTAATAAATTGAATAAAGAAAAGTAAAAAGACACTTTGATGGTTAAAGAAAAAATAATAAACATTTTCCCCATTATTTTATAACAAACTAATATACGTTATTATCAAAAGAAATTTTAATTTACCAACTTTTAGATTATTTATTTTAATTATTTTGATTTAAAAATGTTAAAAATCCCATTTTATATAATAAAATATCGGAAGATACATTTTAATATTTTATTAAATAAATTTATAAATTCACGTATTTTTAATAATTTCGTAAAAGTAAAATAAATTTAAAAACTTCTATTATATATTATTTCTAATCTAATGTCCTTCATAGTCATTTTTCTATTCTCACTTTATCGCTACAGCTGCGTTTAAATCTAAACACATACCTCGTCATTGTTTTTAATTTCACCGCTACAGTATTCAATCTCTCCACTACAATAATTAATCTCACTGCCACTGCTGTTTTTAACCTCACCGGAGATAAACACACCGCCCATCCTAACTAAGCCTTAATCATCTTAACTTAATCATCATTAAGCAATAATAAGGAGAGGATGGCATCATCATCCACCATCCAATAACAAAAATGCGTCCAATAGTCTAATTGGTCTCTAAACTAAATAAAAATCTATAGTGATTGAACTTTTATCACTTTTACGATTTAATCATTGTACTTTAATTAATTATCAATTCAATAAAATTACTTGACCGTAATTCAGCATATTACTAAATTAGACTCGTAAATAGTAAATAATAATATTTACAGACTCGAATATTGGAAATGAGGTTCTAAACTGTCGTTTTTGACACCACTAAAAAATGAGCAACTACATATTGAGCTTATCCTTATGTGCCCAACTTCAAAGAAAATTAATAAAGTTTTTTTTTATTTTCATTAAAAAATGTATAAATTATAATAATACTTAATAGTAGTTAGATTTTCATATTAAAAACAATTCCTTAATTAGATTTTAAATTTCAAAATCTAAAATAAGTTTTATTTATTATATTATTGTCAACGGGTCTATTATTTAATATCTATACTTGTAGTCTTATATTAAACTCCAAACTGAGTTGGTGATGAAACAATTGAACACCAATTCAATTGAAAAATTACTAAAATACCATTACTTTACATATTAACAAATATTAAAGTAAGGATTTGTGTGTGTGTGTTTTTAGTAAAATGATACTATAACAAAATTTGAACTTACGACACGTTTGGTTAACTGGAATGGAATGTAATAGAGTTGTAATGGAATGTTATACTGTGGGAATGGAATAGAGCTGAAATAGAATAAACCTGTAATAGTATTACATTATTTGGTTGGTAAAATAATATTACCGAATAGGAATGGAATAATTTGAAAATGACAATTTTACCCTTGTACTAAACCTAAGATTCTAAATCCGTTAGTTATTAATATTTATTCATAATTAATTAATATTTAATTATGTTTAGATGAAATTATTAGTATTTATTTTTAAGTCTTCTACTTTTTTTATTTTATTTAATGACGTGTCATGTTATTATTCAACGATGGTGCATGAAATTTATGCACTGATGGTGCATCAAATATTATTATTTATATTATTAATAATATTTTAATAAAATTTTAAATAAATTATATTTATGAATAAAATAAAAAGATATTTTGATAAACTATTTTTAAATTATTCAATATAATTTATTAAATTATTTTTTATAAGTCTAATATAAATTATATAAAATATGAAATTTCTTTATTAAATAAATCTAAAATATTATTAAATATATTTTAAAAAATAATATATTAAACTATACAACTATTTCACAATAAAACTATATAATAAGAAAAAAAATTCCAAACTCAATATTTAAAAATAAAAAAATTCAACATATAACATATATAAAAAATATTATTTTATAATATTTCAATGCATACTAATTATTATTTAATATATATAATAAAACCTTCTAAAGAGTATATATGTTGGTAAGAAAAAAAATTTTGAGCTATTTTTTTTATCTCTAACGAATAGTTATTATATGGTAGAGGCGTTGAATTCCAATTTAGTGTTTTTGGCGAATAAGATAGGAATGAAGATTAACTATTCAAAAGCTAAAATTAAACTAAACAATGGAATGAGTATCCTTCTCAGACTTAATCCGGAATCGCATTCTAATTCCATCGAAGTAAACATACCATTAGGGTTTAAGATCCTTAATATAACAATATGCATTATAATAACTTAGTTGTATAAAGTTACAAATCATTACTAATCTACCTTAATTATATAATGCTAATTGTATATATTATAATTGTTAATACACATTATCAATGGAAGTGGAGACGGAGGAGAGGGAGTGGTGTGGAAGAAGGCCAGTTCACCCGTTCTAGAGCCGAGAGCCGGAAAGGAGTCCCCCTACTATGTTGATACTTAGGGTATTTATAGGTAAGTGAGGGTTCCTACCGAGTCCAAATTAAGTTAGAGATATAAGTATAACAATAATTGTACTTAAGGTTAGCTGCACGTTTAGGGTTTGAGGTTACGTATCATTAATATAAAAATGTACATTATAATAACATAGATGTATATACTATATAGAGTTGCAGATCATTACTAATCTGCCTTAATTATATATTGTTAATGGTATATTCTATTATCTACCATAAATTTAGTTACATTTAGGGGTGATATTGGTTTGTTTGGATTGGGGTTTTAGGGCTTTTTGAAGCATCCATCATAATTTGGTTTAGCTTAGTTTGGTTATCGAATTTTCCATGTTAAATTTTGGTTTTGAATATTTTAACTTTTTTTTCAAGAATCGTGGTTTTTAAACTTGCATTAACCCTAAACCATCCAAATACATTGATTCAAATAATTGAGTTATCAAATAATAAAAAAATAATCACAAATCTAGAATAGTTGGATAAAATATTAAAGAATATATATTTTCTCATGAAAAAAATAAACATAATTATATTAATTATTAATTTTATTTTAAAAATATTTATATTAACTTTTATATATCATTTAGTAGTTCGTGTGTATTATAATTAAAATTAAGTACTAGCTTTGGTTAGTGGCTAAGCCAGTTTCCTTTGTAAAAGGCCAGAGTTTGAGCCATGATAAGTATTTTGTAACCCTTACTCGGATTTGGAGTCGGATATTTGCATTCGTTATTCGAATATCGAATGTGGATTCGGATAATTTATTAAAAATATATTTGGAATGAATTTGGACACTTCAAGTGTATTTGGACAATAAGTTGTTCAGGTTCATTCTTGATGTGAAAAACATTATTATTTTTTAATTTATATAATTTTTATGATTTTTAATTTATATTTGTCACGTGTCATACTAAAATGCTACCACGTGTCACCATTAGATTGGCCATTTGTGTCACGTTAGTACAAACTAACGGTGTTAGTGCGAAGGTACCAATCTGGGTGACGAAATATAATTTCAAATATCGATTAGCTCCAAAAAAAGGTTCAAGTACCAATTAGGTACTTTTGGACAAGTTCAGGGGTAATCGACATATTAACCCTTATTGTAACACCCCCGACCCGGCCTAGGAGTTTCGGCTAAGTCGAAGGCATTACACTCGATCATTGAGGTGATCCTATAAAGCCTCTCTTTTACTTGCGTTGATTTGTATGAAAAATCACTCTTTTGTTTTAGGAAAACATTCATTTGATTTAAACCAACTTTACTTAACAATTCAATTACAATATTATTAATGTAAAAGTTTTGGAAAACGAGGTAAGGTTTTTAAGAAATGAGTTATCAAAGCTTTTAAGAATTTTATAACGTAGTGGAAAACATTTAAAGTAATGGATTTCTAAATGGAAAAGCAAAAGATGCAAATATCAAAGTGTTATCTAAGTGTCATGCCTTAGAATAAATAAGCTAAAGAACTTCACCTTAGATATAAAAGCGAGAAATAATTAATAACTACAATCCTGAAAACAATTAAAGAAAACTTTAATAAAAACTTCAAAACAATAATAACGAAAAACGAGCTCCTAATCCGAGGTTCCTCCGATGCCTTTCTAAGTCCTAGTTTTCTATGCTACTTGAAAGGGAAAGAAAGGGAAATGAGCTTATAATGACTTAGTGTGAGACTAAATTATAAATCATTACATATATTTGAGAAGAATAACGCATATAAAATTCAGTAGAAATTGAAGCATTCTTCATGAAACATAGAATAAATCTATGAATAACAATTATATATGTTGCAACATATGTTTTAAGTTTCCACTCGTCCATCCTATCTGCCCACGAGTGTTGCTTGACACTCCAAAAACTCACTACAATAACTGGCCATCCGATTTGATTTCCGATGACGATGGTCGTTCACTTGTCGCCTGTAACGGTGACTTTTACTACAATAACTTACCATCCCGGTTGCTTGGTTTTGATGGCTTTTTAAACTATCATCTTGGTTTGGTTTGGTTTTGATGGTATTTTAAATCTCCCATCCAGTCTTGTCTGGTTTAGATGACATTGCTGCCTACTTCGTGTAGTACTGACTTTTAGTGTGGACTTAATTTGCCATTATCTCCTACAGAACTCCTGCATCCTCCATACCCGATTTCATGTAATTATGCACATAAATTTAGCATGTTCTATGCTTTTTATCATCATTTTATGCTACTTCAATATTCCACACTGGCATTATAAGGCATGTATTTAAGCATACATTTATCTCATTATCACATAACATATAATTGGTGCAAGTAAACAAATAAAACACAGTGTCACATGCACAAGATTTTATGTGAATTAACAGTCTAATTATTTAACACATGTACAGGTTCACATGATCATATAGGCTTGTATGCACCTAGGGGTGCATATAGGCTCGCAAGTTCCTAGGGTTCACACATAGGCTCGCATGTAGGCTTGCATGTACCTATGGTTCGCATGTAGACTCTCATGTTCCTAGGTTCACATATAGGCTCACATAATTCTATTGTTCGCATATAGGCTCGCATATAATCAACATATGGTTCGCATAGCATGGATCGTACATAATAAACACTTGGTTCGCATATCACGGCTCGCATATGAAATCAAATAAGTTCACATATATTATTAGTAAGGTGCTCGCAAGTAATAGCATGTAAGGGGTTCGCATGTCACAATTATACAAGGGCTCGCATAAACAGGGGTTCGCATGTCATAAAAAACTAGAGTTTGCATCTATGTTCTAAGAGTTTGTGCTTTCAATCCTATATGCTTTTACATATGGGTTCACTTAACAAGGGCTCGCACGTGCGAGTTCACATGCAAAAAGGGGGTTCACATATAAGGGGCTCTCATATTCTAGGGCTCACACTCATAAGTTCACATATGGGCTTGGACCTACAGGGCTTCACATAGAAAGAAGGTCTTGCCTGTAAGGGGTTCGCACTTGTAAAAGGGGGTTCGTTTAAAAGGCTTGAACAGGGGCTCGTATCAGGGGTTCACCCACTAGGGGTTTCTTCCTTGGGTTCGCATATACTAGTTCTTTACTTCCTATAAAATTCAATTATACACAAGATTTAGGTTTAGATCTCACACCTGTTTTGAAAACTTTAAAAACCTTTTTGTTTGGAAAGGAGATTGAAGATATTTTTGAAGGATATTTTTGAAAATTTTTGACTCTTTTGGCTTTGAAAATTGGTTTGCGAGAGAAAGAATTTTAAAGATGTTTTCTTGAAAATTTGCTCGGTAAATTCTAGGGTTCGTTTTGAAGTTATCTATTTATGAAACTTGTTTTTCCTAATTGAAATAGGTTTTACAAATTCATGTAGGTTTAGACTTATTTTTAAAATAGAGATTAAATTGAAAATTTTGTTTTTGGGTTGGATTGTTTTAAAAATTCATCACTCTTGGGGCAAAAAAAGGAAATAAAAATATTTTGGTTGGATGTTCACTAAGAAGTTCAAACTTGGAAACTATGAGTAGGTTAAAGTCTTGCCACTAAACCAACAAATTCATTCTTATTAGCTTTCTATCATAAAATAATTTTAAGGCATACTAATTCCCTTACCTTATTTTTAAAGAAAATCAATAACAATGTAAATTTTATTCCATTTCTTCTAGGCCCACTTTTGAGATGGACACTTATTATTTTAAATATTTTTACTATATTTGATTAACACTTAATTTTTTTATCATATTTTCTTTTGAAAGTTAAGGATTTTTAAATGCAAACATTTGAAAAGTCATCTAATAATTTAATTTTGGTATAATTATTTGTAATTATACATGTGATATTTTTTCTTAAGGTATGAGGTAATTGCACGAGTAGTTATAAGTAATTAAATTAATCCATTTATCTTATTGCTTTTCAAACATGACTATGTATGCTTTTATGGAATTATTTCATACAATAATAATATAGTAGGTTATTATAGAACATACATTTTTTTTCTAAAATATATGTTATTTTTCTTATCTTGTTTAAATACTCTAAAATTTTTATTCACCAAATACTTAACAAAATTACATAATATTTATTGTTAATTATTTGTACTTGGTCAAAGGCTGATGAATGATGCTAAAGAGTATAAATTTAGTGTTAGAGAAGTAATAACCTAACAAATATGAAATGTTAGAGTAATTAGATTAAATATATCAAATGTTTTTTTTTGTTAATTTTATCAGTAACCATAGTTACTTGAATATTGCAGGTTAACCTATGTGGTAAAGTAATGTAATGTGTAATGTGTGGGTGACTGTGTGTTTGAGATGGTTGTTTTGTATGAAAAAAATGGTAAATTTTAATACTATTTACTTGGTAAGATTGTTAAATTCAAATGCAAGTATTAGGTATTAGAGTTATGATTCTCCAAAATGCAAATATTGAATCATATTCAAATGAAAATGACTTTGAGAAGATATGAAAGATCAATTGAATTGATGATGAGGTACTTTTATGGTATTTATATTTTATGATTTTATTAGCTATAACTCTGCAAATTTTAAGGGACTAAATGGGAAATTTAACCAAATCAATGGGGTAAGGCTCTTGCCTGATGTCTCCTTCTAAGGTAGCGTTTGGTATGATGAAAAGTGATAACTTTCTTAGGAATTTAATTAGTTAGAAAGAGATTTCAATGTTTGGTAGGTCAAAAAATTTTACTTTCTTTGGAACCTAATGTTAGAACCGTAAAAACAAGATTTAATATAAACTTAAAACTGTAAATTAGGATTTGACATGTCAAATCATCAAGAATAAAATAAGAATAAAACTAGATACGGAAGCGTACCTAAATCCATGAATTCCTTGAATTTTTTTCAGATCTTGGGGATTTGATCTGTCAAATTAGCGCACAAAAAATTCAGAGAATATTTGCTCTCCCTTTCCTAAGGATGGGATATTAGAAAAGTTATATTGTGTGTAATTTGGGGACCACAACCCTAATATATATAACTTTGGCACATTAGCCCTAATTCCTAATCAACACATCATTAATTAGAAATTAGTTACTAGAGTACCTACAAATATTTAACTCATACTTTATTTAATAATTAAAGCCCAATAAACCTTAACCAAATTAGATCACTTTTAATTTGGGCTAGCCTATTATGATAGTAAATAATAACATGTAATTACCCTTATTATATATGTAATGTTCATATTTTCCAACAATCTCTCACTTGGACCATATATATATACTAACTACATTATAATTACACGTCATTATATAACCTTATGAGCTCAAAATTTTACTATTATATCCGAAAGGTATTTTGAACAATCTCGTCCATTAATTATGTTCACATAGAACCAAGACGACTTTTGTTACATATATCGTAACTAAATCCATCCCTAATCACATATATTAACACAACCAAATGACATATATCAAGTATGGATCTATAGCATGGAAATTACATGCAATATGATCTAAATATATCTATTTCCAACTGGTCCTCTTTAAACTTAAGTGAGATTAATATCAAAATAACAAAATAAAGTGAATAAACTGAATACTTCATTTCTGATAAGAAAATAACCAAATATATAAATGTTTGAAAACAACCATAAAGTAAATAAAATACAAACTCCTACTAAATCATGATATCCTCAAATAATGTAACACCCATATGAGTAGTGTGCTCATGAAAACCTTGGGTGGTAAACCTTTTATGAGCAGATTCGCTATCATGGAGTTTGTCCCAATATGCTCTATGGATATTTGTCCATTTTGCACTCTTTCTTTCACAACTATGAACTTTATGTCAATATGTTTTGACATAGATGAACTCCTATTGTTGTTGGAATACAACACCGTTGACTTATTGTCACAAAATAATTTGAGTGGTCTTTCTACCTTCTTCAAAATGCGTAGCCCAGTGACAAATTTCCGTAACCATATTCTATGGTTTGATGCCCCATAGCATGTTACAAACTATGCTGCCATAGTGGAAGAAGCTACAAGTGTCTGTTTGACACTTTTCCAAGATATAGCTCCTCCAGCTAATAGGTAAATATAACCTGATATAGATTTCCTGCTATCTTAGCACCCAGTGAAATTAGAATCAAAATACCCTACGACCTCCAAATGATCTGATCTTTTATAAGTGAGCATGTAACCTTTTGTTCTCTAAAGATACCTTATAACCCTCTTGGCTGCTATCCAATTGTCCATACTAGGGTTGCTTAAATATCTGTCTAACATCCCAACAATGTACGCAATATCCGGATGCATACATACTTTAGCATATATTAAACTCCCAACAGTTAATGCATAGGGAATCTTTTATATTTCCTGAATGTCAAGTTTACTTTTAGGGCATTGAGTAAGACTAAAATTTTCTCCTTTAATGACAAGGGTGCCATCTGGTTTACAACTTTGCATGCTAAACTTTTTTAGTACTTTATCGATATAGCTCTTTTGTGACAATCTAAGAATACCCCGAGAACAGTCTCGATGCATCTGAATTCCTAAAAAAAAGAGGCGTCCCCAAGATCTTTCATCTCAAAATGCTTAAATAAAAACCTCTTGGTTTCGTGAAATAAGTCTATATCATTAGCGGCAAGCAAAATGTCATCGATATATAGAACCAGAAATATGTACTTACTCCCACTGAATTTGTGATGCACACAATCATCAACAATATTTATCTCAAAATTGAATGAAACAATTACTTGATTAAACTTGTGGTACCAGTGACGAGAAGCTTGTTTGAGTTCATAGATGAATTTTTTCAATTTGCAAACCATATTTTTTAGGTCTTTCGATTTAAAGTTTTCTGGTTGCACCATATAAATTGTTTTTTCAATGTTTCCATTGAGAAACGCAACGTTAACTTCCATCTGATATAACTCAAGATCAAAATGAGCAACAAGTGCCATGATTATCCTGAAAGAGTCTTTCAATAAAATTGGAGAGAAAGTCTCTATAAAATTAATACATTCTTTCTAAGTATATCCTTTAGCTACAAGACACGCCTTATACCTCTCAATATTACCATTTGCATCCATCTTGGTTTTAAATATCCATTTACAACCAATTGGTTTTGCACCTTTAGGTAATGGGACAAGTTCCCAAACTTTATTGTCTTGCATAGACTTATACTCATCTTTCATGGCACCAATCCACTTTTGAGAATTAGAACTTTTCATGGCCTGATGAAAGTTGATTAGATCATCTTCCATCATTCCATTATCATCCTCATATTCTTGGAGAAATACAACATAATCTTTCGGAATAGCATTTCTCCTTTCTCTTGTGGACCTCCTTAATGACACATGTTCTTGAGGTTGTTGAATTATAGGATCATAAAACGTATAACCCCTAGATCGCTCAGAATAACCAATAAAGTAGCTGCTCGCTATTTTGGAGTCCAAATTCTTTTCGTGTGGCATATAAGGTTTTGCCTCAACTGGACACCTCCAAATGTGAAAGTGTTTTAAAATAGGCTTTTAACTTGTCCAAAACTTATAAGGTTTTTTTTTTTTTGCAACTGCTTTAGTGGGTACTCTATTCAGAATGTAAGCTATTGTCTTCAATGCTTCTCCCCAGAGGGACTCAAGTAAGGTAAAATGAACAATCCTACTCCTTACCATATCCTTAAGAATCATGTTTCATCTTTTAGCTACACCATCCATATTGGGTGATCTTGACATGGTATACTATGGGACAATATTGCATTCATGTAGGAATTTCGCAAATGGTCCTAGACATTTTTCACTTGAGTCATCATATCTACCGTAGTACTTAGCACCACGATAAGATCTAACATTCTTAATCTTTTTGTTGAGTTGATTCTCAACTTCAAATTTATAAGCTTTGAACACGTCCAGAGACTGAGATTTCTCATGAATGAGATATAGGTACCCATAACGCGAGTAATCATCTATGAATGTTATGAAATATTGTTGACCGTTCTAGAATGTTGTAGGGAATGTTCCACAAATATCTGTATGAATTAATTCTAAGACGTCTGAAGATCTGTTTGCACCCAATCTCTTGGTTTTTGTCTATTTTCCTTTAATGCAATTGACATAGACATCAAAGTCTATGAAGTCAAGAGACTCTAAAATACCATCAGACATAAGGCGTTCAACTCTAACTTTTGAGATATAACCTAAGCGCTTATGCCATAGTGATGCTGAATTTTCCTTATTTAATTTGTGTTTAATACCACGTGATTCCACATGCAATGTTTCATTATAGGATGCAACTGTTTCAGGCAAATAAATGTTGTCATAAGTATTTAAATAACTAATTTCAACAACATTCGAATTTCAAGGCAAACTAAATTGATTCTTTCTAAATGAACAATAATATCCAAATTTGTCCAACTAAGAAACAAAAACTAAATTATGTCTAAATGACAGTAGAATAAAAATGTCTTTTAAATCCAAATAAAAACCAGTTCCTAATAACAACCTAAAATGCCCAATTATTTCCACTTCTATCGATTTTCCACTACTCATGAATATGTGTCTTTCACCATCACTTGGCTTTCGGTAACTCAGGCAACCCCTGCATAGAAACACTTACGTGAGTAGTAGCATCAGAATTTATCTACCAAGTGTTTCTAGGTACTGAAGTTAAATTAACCTTAGAACATACCAAATTAAGAATTATATCTTTCTTTGCACGCTAGGCATAATATTTGGTACATTCTTTTTTCATGTGTCTAGATTTGTTACAAAAAAAACAACTCTTTCTAGCTTGCTATTGCTTCTTTTGAGCTAGACCCTTACCAGCTTCATTCTAATATTTTCTTTTCTTGCCCTTGTCTTTAAGGGCATTGGCCAAATGAGGACTTTTAGACTTGTCACACTTCAGCCTTTCTTCCTCTTGCACACAATAAAAAATGAGCTCATTTAGAGTCCATTTCTTATTTTGATAGTTATAACTAATTTAAATTGATTGAGCTGTGCATGAAGCGATACCAAAACCATAAGAACAAGCAATTCCTCAGAAAGCTCAATCTTAAGTGTCTTAAGTCTTAAAGCAACATGGAACATCTCCATAATGTACTCCCTCACATTTCCTTGACCCTTATACTTCATAGACATCAAAGAATTCAGAAGTGATGTCATCTCAACCTTATTATTTTTAGCAAAATGTTCCTCAATTTTGTCAAGGAAACTCTTGGCCTGAGTAATCTCTTTAGATTATGTGCCCTTAAAGGCTTCTAGAATATTGTGTTTCGTGATCATTAGACTCATGCGATTTGAACGATCCCATCTTTCAAAATCCATATTAAAATCAGGGGTACTTTCCACAGTAAGAGGTGTAGGTTGTTCTTCCCTTAGTGCAAGTTCTATGTCCATAGAGCCAAACACTATAAGTAAGTGTCTTTTACATTCCTTAAAATTAGTCCCATTAAGCATGGGTAGGGTATAGAATTTATATTAGCAGATATTGTGGCAGCAGAAGATGAACTTGTTGAATATAGAACAAATAAAAACAAGCTCACATCCATATTCATAAGTAAACAATAAATTCAAGATAATGGCTAATCTCATCTCAAAATACCAAACACAACATTAATATCAAGTCTTTGGATAGTAATATTAATAGTAAGTGATACTCTTGTTGTAGCAATCAAACATTAACAATAAATTATGTTAAACAATTAATTAATCTTTGGACTAACTTATTGCTCACATAAAATACCTTATAATTGTCACACATTTATCACCATAGATGTCGTTGAAATTCTGCCAAATATTAACTTACCTTTGGGTCAATTAATAAACACATGAATCACAAAAACATATAATCATCTTGATATTTTAAATAAACTAATCTAAGCTAAAGAGGTCACTTTGGCGGTATTTTATTTCAACTAATCTATTTAAAATATTAGACATCTTTAATTAAAACTCAAAGCCAAAATCTGAATTTATTTGTAACATAATAAACTTATCTTAGTTTCATTTTCAATCAAATGAAAAGATAATTGTATGTATATGTATATTTTCCCCAAAACAACATATATCAAAATTAAATATTAAAAAAACATCATAATAATTGACATATCCCATAATTCAAACTATAGATTATAATATCACAATGTAATCGAATATTTGGAATCATAAAATGTCAAAACTTTACTATATATATTTACAATAAAATTCAAAATCAAATTTCACTTATCTTTAAATTTAATGCAATTAATCTAATAAACCCACGCATCTTTCAATCTGAATTAAACGAAAAGTAATGATGAAACCTTTTTCAAGCACTGAATGAATATCGAGAAAGAAAAAACAAAAAAATCAAATCAATGAAAAATTGGGAACATCTCGTTCTGTATTTTCCCCATGACACATTAAAGCATCTAATTAGATTAAAAAAAACAATAAATAATAACCAATCACCCACGTCTTAAGAGCCAAGAATTAAATTACGTGGGTTTAGTCATTATGAATTGAAAGACAATAATTCACTATAAAAAAAATCAAGAATTGAAAGTAAAATTACATGGGTTTGGTATAAACCCTAAAATTTCAATCATAACCCCCTAAAAACATTAATCATAAATAAGTAAAACCTAAAAAGAAATTTATCAAGAATTTCAAAGATTTAACATAAATATATACAAAATATTAAACCTATAAAATTTCATGAATCAATCATTCTAAGAATAAAGAAGCTTAATCAATTATCAATGATTCGACATAACGAGACTCTGATACCACTTGTTAGAACCATAGAAACAATATTTAATATAAACTTCAAACTGTAAATCAAGATCTATCATGTCAAATCATTAAAAACAAAACAAGAATAAAACTATATGCGAAAGCATACATGAATCCATGAATTCCTTGAAGTTTTTTCGGATCTTAAGGATTTGATCTTCCAAATTAGCACACAATAAATTCAGAGAATATTTGCTCTCTCTTTCCTAAGGATGAGATATTAGAAAAGTTATCTTGTGTGTAATTTAGACCATAACCTTAATATATATAACTTTGACACATTAGCCCTAATTCTTAATCGGCCCATCATTAATTAGAAATTAGTTACTAGAGTATCTACACATATTTGACCCATACTTTATTTAATAATTAAAACCCAACAAATCTTAACCAAATTAGATCATTTTTAATTTGGGCTAACATATTATGATAGTAAATAATAACATGTAATTATGTTATGTACATATTTTCCAACACCTAACACTCCTTAATGAATTACTTTCTCATAAACATGGCTATGTAATTCCTATGATAAAAGGTGAGAAAGTTACTTTCCCATGTAGGTTGGAAAGTTAAAAAGATATTAAAACAAAATAGGGTTAATTTTGTTTTGGTTTAGAGTATTGATCTATTAAACATAAAAAAGAAGAAGCTATTACCTCATTTCCACTACCAACTCTCTTGTTATTTCGATTGATTCTTTGAAAGTAATTTATTTTTTCTAATTTTATTTTCGATATGTATATTGATTCATCTATATAGTATATTGTTTACATATTATATTTATTTTCTATTATTTTCGGCTCTTTCCCTTCCAATATATTGATTGATCGAAATTTCAATTTTATTATAGTATTCATTTCAAAAAAAAATTTATATATTCATTTCAACAAAACGTGATACGATGCAATAGAAACAAAGACACAGGGAGCGAGTTACTTGCTCTTAGCGGTCAAAGCGAACCCTTTCATTTTGACATTCTAAATTCTTTAATTCAAAATGAATCAAATCTCCTCAGGTAGGATTTGAACCTACGAGCAGTCAATTAACAGTCGACCGCTCTACTGTTGAGCTATTGAAGAACAACGGGAGATTAGATCTCATAGAGTTCAACTCTCGTTCTCCACCTTTGATCTATTGAAGAACAACGGGGGATTAGATCTCATAGAGTTCAATTCTCGTTCTCCACCCATGACTAATATGAACTTAAAATTTCCTTTGTAACTCCTGAAACTTGTTCGTAGTGGCTCCGTTCCATGCCTCATTTCATAAGGAACCTCAAAGTGACTTTATTTCATTATATTTCATCCAGATCTCAATTTCGTTTTTATATTGTCATGGATATAACATAAGAGATGTTGGTTCTAGTCTTATCTTTTTCTATTTTTATATATGTATATGGAAAGTTCAAAAATCACCATATAATAATCCAGCAAAAAAAGAAAAATGGAGATTAACGATGATTTTAAAATATTTTATACTAGGGAATTTAATAGTCTTATGCATGATGATAATCAATTTGGTCGTTATGGTCGGGTAAAATATTATTATTTTAATTAAACTAATATTATAATTATATAATAATTTTTAAATATAAATTTTAAAATATTCTAAAAAATAAACAATGAAAATATATTAAATATAATATAAATATATATAAATTGCATAAAATTAAAATAAAATAAAGTAGTAAATTACTAAGAAAATTAATACATAAAATAAATGCAATAATAGATAAAAACGAGATGCGATTTCCCCTTAGATATTTTATACTTTCTCTCACAAAAAAAAAAACTTGTAAAGTCTACTCCATTTGTAATTTCATCGATTATCCGCCTATAAAAAAATGAGTATATCAAAATGTAATAATGCATTGCAAAGTAATATTCCTAATAAGTACATTACAAAAAAAATCATATTCTGTTGAAATCATAAAATAAGAAAGTATGAAACGCTAACGTTGGTAGTGTGTTGAGATTAGGCATTGTGGGTATTTTGGAAGTGTATGGCATTGAGTCAAATTCCTTGGTTTCTTGTTTTACCAAACCATGAATGTCCAACTTGTAGTGGAATAAAAAATATCCACACATAAGATGCTACATAAAATTCAAGTTTATTACAGAGTTATTTTTTAATTATACAACTATTAAGTGAGTATTTTTTTTTTATTTCAAACATCAATAAATTTAATAAAAATAATAGTAATAATTATTAATAAATTTAATAAAAATCCAAGCTTAAAAGCCTAATGTAGTGCAATTTGTTAGATTTCCGCGTGAGAATTAAAGAAAAACCTGTCACTATTCCTTTCTAGAAGTAAATATTTTATGGTTAAGTGTAGAAGTTGTATCATGGTCGGCCACAGACAAAGAGTAAGGAAGTGGTGGGAATAGAAAGCGTTTGTATCCACAAATGATTATTTTTATAGAAAAAAAGGGTAGGTCCCAGTATTTGTTTGGTTTCAAACATTGGCAGTAGAATTGGATTCCGAGTGGGATAAGGAAACAAAACAAGTTCCGGTCATATAAAATCCCAATCGTCCCGTGTTTTTATTCATTCTAAAATTCATCTACCGTCGGATCTGAATCTGCTAATCTCATTTCTCACTTTCCCCATCCTACTACACTGCGCAAACCAATACCAAACGACCATCCATCATGGCGGCAACTGCATCGTCTCCTTGGGGCAAAGCCGGCGCTTGGGCTCTCGATGCAGAAGAAAATGAAGCTGAACTCCAGCAACAGAGCCGCGTCGATTCTTCCGCTGAAAAGCTCGCGGATTTCCCTTCTTTATCCGCCGCCGCCTCCACCAAAACCAAGAAAAAGAAGAGCCAACCCATCTCTCTCGCCGAATTTGCTGCCTATGGCTCTGCTAAGCCGAGTGAGCCAACTGGCCTAACTCACGAGGACCTCCTCCTACTCCCTACCGGTCCTCGCCAACGCTCTCCCGAGGAACTCGATCGCAACCGTCTTGGCGGCGGTTTTAAATCCTATGGTTCGAACCGATACAATTCCAGCGGCGACGATTCCTCAAGTAATAGTAGATGGGGATCTTCTAGGGTTTCAAATAGAGATTCCAATAAAGAAATGGCTCCCTCACGCGCCGATGAGATGGATAATTGGGCGTCGGCTAAGAAATCGACTCCTGCTGGGAACGGATTTGGGGGTGGATTTGAGAGGAGAGAGATAGGAGGGGGAGGGTTTTTTGATTCGCAATCGAAAGCCGATGAAGTAGATAACTGGGCATCTAATAAGAGTAGTAAAAGCGTGAATGCTGCTGCACCGCCACGGAGATTTGGTGGGGGATTTGAGAGAAGAAGCAGTTTCGATTCACTTCAATCAAGGGATTCCCCAAGGGATTTGGATAATTGGGGAAAGAAAAAGGAGGAGACTGGCAGTACTGCTGGTAGTGGTGGAGTGAGACCAAGGCTTGTGCTTCAGCCACGCACCGTTCCCGTGACCGAGGAGGCTAAAAAGGAATTGACTGCGCCCAAGCCTAAAGGGGCAAATCCTTTTGGCGAGGCAAGGCCGAGAGAGGAAGTGTTGAAGGAAAAGGGGAAAGATTGGAAGGAGATTGATGAGAAGCTGGAAGCTGTTAAGATTAAAGAGACAGTTGCGGTTGCAGAGAAAGAGAGAGGACGAAAGGCAAGCTTTGGTGGAAATGGGCGTGCCCCCGTTGAAAGGAGCTGGAGGAAGAATGAGTCTGATGAGGCTGCTGCTGCTGCTGATCGACCCCAAAGGTTTGTTCACTTATCTCATATTCATTGCTTGTTGATTTGAGAATATATACATATATTAACTGCGTTTGGGTGTGTTTGTGTGTGTAATTAAGTAGCACGACTATATTTTTATGCTTGCCACAATTGCTATAGAACGGTGTTTTCCTATCTATGTAGCAGTACTCCATCGTTATATCTTTTAAGCTAGGGATTCTGGGAAAGGGAATTGAATTTATCTACCTAAATCGACAAATAGCTATGCATCTTTTTCATCTCTCTTGTTTTTGTTCCTATTTGAGTAATGTATCAACAGTTATGGTAACTGGTAAGTGTAAAGCATGGGTTATACTGCGAGTACTTTCAAGTGAAAGCCTCCTATATAAGAAAATATCAAGAACATATTGTTAGTTGCTATGGGTCTATATGATCATAATCATGGTAATTAAGTGATGATTGGTTTCAAACCCCTGAAATCGCACACACGTTTGATCTTTTCCATGGAAAACCCCTCGCCTATGAGATTCCACTTTTGAATTATTGTTTTCTTTCGGGGAGAGCATATTATTGTGTCAGAACGACATGACAAGTGTTTGCTCTGACCTAGTTTTCTTCTGAATCCAGCTCTGAGACAGAGAATGGCCATGTTGCGGACAATTGAAGATAGAGAAAACAAATATGAAAGCTTAGGTCTGAAGGAAGGGAGGGGAAGAACTTTTGAAATTTTTGGATGTCTAATTTGTTGAGACTTGTTTGTCTTTTGTTGTGACTGTTATTATTGTCAATGCAGTATTTAAACAATTTTGGTAGGCTTCGAATTAGTTGCATTGGCTTTGGTCAAACTGTATTGTTTGCAGCAGGAACGTTGCTCCGTGTAGAGTTTATTAATTTTATTTTCAAGTTTTTGTTGATCTTGTGAGCACGAGTTCATTTCATCATTGTTTGAATTGGTGACCAAATAAATCCTATTTTTAATGTTTGTGTATTAGTTGTTTCTTTTTAGATACTCTGGTCTTTGCCATCTGATATCTTTAATCCTAATGTACGGTACGTGTATTTGTGCAAAATCAGATCATACTTTTGGTTTTTTTTTTTTTTTTTTTAAGTTCTTGATCCGAGATTCCCCCTTTTCTTGGAAAAACTTCATGTATTAAGATTGAAGTTACGATAAAACAATGAGATGGCGTGCTCAAGTTTGCATTAGAAGATGTCATATGGCTTCCACCATTTACAAGTCTTTTTCAGTTCTATTGGAAAGGAATCTTATATTTTGAAAGTTGAGGAACCACACTTGCTAAGCCAAGTTATATATTCCATCATTACTACTTCCTTCCCACTTGAGTAACATAGCACAACTTGATACCCTGATCTTTTAAGTTGTGAAGATGTATTGGCAACTTGCACTGCACATGCTTTGTTTTCAAGTGCATTTAGATTTTGCATGCTGGAAGAAAGGGGGTAGCTTGTAAGTAGGGAGCACGATTGAAGGCGAATTGGCCAGCCACTGCAGAGCCTACAGGAAGCCAATGGGATTTTTAATTTTAGTTAAAAGAAAAAATTTGATATGAACTGGATGTTGCTCCCCAGATGTGTTTTATGTATATTATTATGATGCATTGTTCTAATCAAATCATAACAGACTCTTTCTGGTCTAAAATTTGAACACACCAGTCAGCTCCCGCTCATGCGGGCATACCAGCAATTATTAAAAATGAAAAGTACCGCATCAGGACATGTGTTACGCAGTTGAAAATAAAAGGATTTGAAGTCAAGTTAGCAAGAAAACTTGGTGTCTGGCTTTTCACATGTTTGCATTTTGCTCACACCTCCTTTCATCAATGCTCCTCTCAGCTTTTACGGCCAACTAATTACCTGGACCTGCCAAATGCCAATACTTCAAAATCTTACGTCTATACAGACCAACCAAGTCTTTTAAAATTTGGGATTAATGGACTCTTGTACTGAAATGAAAATCCTACATTTATTATTATAGTTCAGACACCAGATTTTCCTTTACAGAGGCCATCGTCTTCGACTTTGAAATTCTAACATTTTAGTTCATAAGTGCACTAGAAGATCCCTACAACAGTTAAAATCTATCCGCTCTATAATCTCAGGGTCTTAAATATGTCGCCCTTACTGCTATAATCTAGAATAAACAAATTTCCTAACCTCATTAGTCTTGGCAGCTGAGGGTTGAAAAGGAAGACACAAATGCTACTGGAGAGTACTGACCCTGAGTCAAAGGTTGCTCTTATCTATGCACTGGCCGCCAAGAGAAATGGGACTGCTATGACCCTTTGGGAAGGCCTTCAAGGGAGAGGAGACCCCTTACCATTCAATTGCAGTTGTTATCCCCCAAAGAATAGGGACCTCACAGGTTGCAGCACTAAGGGCGTCCTGATCACTGCCTTATGCTTCATACTGGCTCAGGCGGTGTCACCTGCAAGTTAACCCCCTTGCAAGTGATCTTTTATAATGTTCCACTACATTTCTAATTCCGTCCATGATGAATATTGAAATGCCACCTCATCATCAATTACATACATGTAAATACACCTATTTGTAGAATATTTAGGCTATTTATCCTAGTATATTAATAATGTAGGAAAGTGAGAAAAGAAACAACTCTTGATTGAGGAGAGGATGATTTCATGGGAACAAAAATAACCTTATTATGCAAAATATCTAAACAACGAAACTACAATCACCATATCCAGCAAAGATAAAAGAAATGGTAGAAAAATATTATAGAAATTTCAGCACCTTACTTTCAGAGTTTCACTCACCTCTTGAAAGACCACAGAGACTTGGCCATTTTTAAAAATTTGTATTATCCGTAGCAACCTAATTCTCATCATTGTCCATACTGCACTTGATGTGAATATTCAAATAGTTTTTTCAGTAAAGGAAGGACAGCAATCAAAGCAAGCTGAAGCTGTTCAGAGCTATTTATTCGTAAACTGACTTGTCCAGCACCTTTGTTATTCAGATTGGCACGAGCTATTAGATTCGTAGACCGTCCAACAGGCACCTGTGACTGTATATTGCATCCAATGGCAAGATCTCCATGCCAATCCATGATAGATAGGCCAAGTGTAGATAAGGAGCGACCCAGAGGGTAATCTTTATCCCTCAATTGTGCTTCCAAGCTGCCCCCATAAGCAAGATCGCCACGTCCAGTCATAGCACCCCCAGCCATGACTACTTGGAACTGCTTATTAGCAATCAGTTTGTCTTCAAATTTCACTCCAGCTGATAGTGCATCACCTAAGAGTGTAACTGAGATGCCAGCCATTGCCTTATTCTTCTTCAGATTACTAAACCTGGTCTCGCTGCGCAGTGTATAGGCTAAGTCCTTTCCAACAGTCTGCATATCAAAACCCAATGAAGTTGCTTTACCTTCCCCGTGCTTTAAAGAACTGGCCAGTTCCATTTGGACATTGGCATCCCTTTTGTCCTTTGTAACCTGGCCAGAAAATGAAATAGGAAATTTCTTTTCTGCAACGAACAGTCTTTCGACATTAATACCTTCGTAACCAACATCATGATCCCAACCATGAGTATCTAGAACTGGCCTAACAAGCCATGGGTTGGAGGAATCAAGGGAACGATAGCGATGAGTTGGATTATCAGAATCAAAAGAAGCAGGCAACGCCAAATCTGGCATTGGAACTGGAACAGAAGAAGCACCACTACTTTCTTCTTCTGCATTTTCACCATACTCACTTGGCAGATCCTTGGCTGCAGATGCCATTTTCTTCATCATCTTTCGCTGCTTTTTCTCTTCCTTCAGTTGCTTCTTCATAAAAAGTTTTTCTCTATATTCCAACTCATCAAAATATGCTTTTTTCTGAGCCTTACTAAGCTTTGATATTTGTGCTTTACTCAACCGCTTGAAAGGTGGCAGCTCATCATATTCTGGCTCATCCTCGGAGTCGGAGGATTCATCCAAATCATCATCTAATCCATCCTCATCACCATACTGCTCTTCAGGAAGCTTAACTTGCGGTCTCGATTGAAGAAGAGATGAAAGAAGGTAAGGTAAAGGAGGTGTTCTTGCTCGAGTAGCAAAAGGCTTTCCTGGGGGAGTATCTTGCAACTTCAAAAGCGTGTTTGCCTCGGCCAGAATTTTAGATGCTAACGAAAGCAACAACAAATGAGGTTTCCAGACCTGACCATTTGGCAATACTCTCTGGCCTGCCCTATTTGTTCTACATGCAGAGTGATTCTCCACTAATGAAACAGGATTCATGAGTCGCATATCCCCAGCTGCCTGACGAATAGCCTGCTGTACAACATGAGAACGTTGAGTGACAAACATGTCATAGCTAGAAGCAGTACCATTAGGACCATCTGGTGGAGCAGAAGCTGCATGAGTCAAAACCACAATTGCATTAAACCATATAGAGGGACCAAAGACCTCAGTTATGGTACGCAAGAGGGGCATATCACCAAAATCCCTCGTTTGCATGTCCAACCTATCAAGGTACAACACAATATCTGGAGGTGTTTTCTTAATGAAACGCTTAACGGAGTGAAGGATCTTCTCGTTCTGGCATTGGTCAGACCAGGAAGGAAGAAGGCCTGGTGTGTCAATTACACGAACTTTAATACCATGCACAGTACCCACAACATCCTGAACCTTTTTGGTACCAGTCTGGAAAGCATCGGTGCCAAACTTGACTTCATCAAATATTGAATTAATAGTAGCACTTTTACCAACTCCGGTCTTCCCAAGGACCATAATTGTACAGGAGAAATCAAGGGGTTCATTTCCAGCTGCCTCAAGCTGTTCAGCCATAGCACTTGCACGGTCAAAGCTGAAGGCACCAACCCGGCCCCCATTTCTCCCCCGGAGCTGCTCAGCTAATCCTAGTCTGTACAAAACCTGTGCCACAACAACATTATGGGGAGTCTGCCCGAGCCTATTTGCAAGCCTCAAAAACTTAACTCTAATCAACTGAAGCTTTTCACGAGTCTCATCATTCTCCTCAGCCTCCACATTGCCAATATCTTCAATTTGTTGTGCCTGTGCCTGTGAGACACTTCCATTTGCACGAGGCTGCAGCACCACCCTGGCGGCAGGTTCCAATAATGGAGCAGCGCGCCCAAGGCCAGCAGGATGAGGAGAGATAGCAGGGTTAGTAGATTTAACAGATGATGACAATGCTGGAGCAGGAAGAATTTCACATTCTCTAGTGACAGAGTTGTTTGGCTTAGGCTCCTGAGCCATGTCCACTTTTTTCCCAAATTCTTCGGCTTTAGCAGACACTGAAGATCCTGGAGCATGTTGCACTTCCTGCTCTATCGTCGCTTGGGTGCTTTGCTTATCTTGTTGATTTTTCTCTGCGTTATCATCAGAATGTTCAATCACAAAATTAATATCTTGACATTTATTACCCACCATTTCATCAGGGAGCCGAGATTGAAAACCATCATGAACCTCTGTCCTCAAATCAGCTTTACCCGACTCAATTTTCTCATTCCTCTCATCTGTAAACTTTTCTGAAGAGGACAGGTTTCCAACTGCAGAAGCAACTGTTCCTTCAACAGATTTACTCGGCTCAGATTGCGTATGTTTCAGTTCATCAATCTCACCATTATGCTTCATGTCCCTAGCATATGATAAGTCTTCTACTTTTCCATTCATGTTATCCTCCACCTCCTTAGCAGCAAAAGCCTTATTTGCTTTTTCATCTTCATCTCCACCATCTACGGAATCAAGACCAGCTGTAGCCCCTTTTACTTCTGTACGCTCTTGTCCCTGATCAGTATCTCCTTTAACAGGCATCTCAATTACTGTATCAGACTTGAGACTTCTTTTTTCCTCGTCCCTTGGAACTTCTGTTTCTCCGGTACCATTGATTTCATCTTCATCTCCACCATGCACTGAATCCAGACCAGCCGTAGCCCCTTTTACTTCTGTACACTCTTGTCCCTGATCAGTATCTCCTTTTACAGGCATCTCAATTACTGTATCAGACTTGAGACTTCTTTTTTCATCGTCCCTCGAAACTTCTGTTTCTCCGGTACCATTGATTTCAAGTACTTCCTTCCCACCATTCAATTCATCAGTCTTTTCGCCCATTTCAGTACCTGCCTTGTCAATCTTATCAGCTTTACCAGCCTCAATCTTCTCATTCCTCTCATCTGCAAACTTTTCTGAAGAGGATAAGTTTCTATCAGCAGAAGCAACTGTCTCTTCAACAGATTTCCTTGGCTCAAACAGCCTATCTTTCAGTTCATCAATCTCACTATTAAGCTTCATGTCCCTAGCATTCAATAAATCTTTTAGTTCATCTGCAGAAGCAACTGTCTCTTCAACAGATTTCCCTGGCTCAGACAGCCCATCTTTCAGCTCATCAATCTCACTATTAAGCTTCATGTCTCTAGCATTCAATAAATCTTTTAGTTCTCCATTCATGTTATCGTCCACCTCCACAGCAGCAAAAACCTTTTCATCTTCATCTCCGTCTACTGAACCAAGATCAGCTGTGGCACATTTCACTTCCGTATCCTCTTTTCCCTGATCAGTATCTCCTTTTACAGGCATCTCCATTCCTGAATCAGACTTGAGATTTCTTTTTTCCTCATCCCTCGGAACTTCTGCTTCTCCAGTACCACTGATTTCAGGTACTTCCTTCCCCCCTTTCAATTCATCATTGTTTTTGCCCATTTCAGTCCCTCCCTCGTCAATCTTATCTGACACCACACCACCACCAACACTCTCACCTTTCTGCTGGTCCACCAACTCTGCCACAGCCTCCTGAGTTCCAACCTCACTTGGAACGTCGTTCTCCTGAGTTTCAATAGCCTCTTGAAAGGTCTCTGCTTCAGGTTCTAAATTCAAGTTCTCCTTAACTACCTCTGAACCAGTATCGCCAAATGTCTCAACATTTCCAATTGCATCCTCAACTGAACTGCCGCCATCCACTCCAGATATTTCTGCCTGTTCTTGCAAATTCTCCAGTGATGAACTTGCCTCCTCAAAAACCTCATCTACTGGTTCTTCTGTTTCACCGGAATCCCCAGCAAGCCTCACCTTCACTTCCTCATTGGCAACTCTTTCTTCCGCAATCTTATTATCTACCATTACTACCCCATTTTCCATTTTCACAAATGTTGCTTCAAAAACCTAAACTCAGGAAGAAGATGAGAAAAAAGAGAGAGAGCCCATTATAACCACTAACCATCTGAATAATCAATAAAGAATCAATTATAAGAAGCACCTACAAAACGAAAACCCATCCTTTCCTAAAACCCCAACATAAAAGAGCAATATGAATCCAAATGTTAAAGAAAGAAAATGGACCGGTCTAGTTCTTCAGAACCGAAACATCATCTTTCCAAAACAAATGAGATCCCAAGTTCATAAATGTCGATAATAACAAAAGAGAGATAGTAATTATAATAAAATAAAAATAAAAAGGTTACCTGGTGTTTATGGTGCAGTGATTTTCAGATAGAGAAAGAGAAAAGGGTTTTCTGTACTATAAGGAGAGACAGATTAGAGAGTCAAAGTATCTGTGGTTGGTTTATATATATGCCTTTTTCTATTTTCCTCTATTTCCACATCTACTGCAACTGCACAAGAAATGATGCATTACGGATAAGAAGGTAATCAAGGGATGAGAATGGAGGTTGGGATGTGATCAAACGGTGAGAGATGGTTGATTAGTATGATCATGAAAAACGCCGAATGACGGTGATAAGAAAATTAAAGTTAGAAAGAAAGGAAAGTTTAGCCTATCAAATGGATAGAGTCACGTGATCATACCTTATTCGAGAGGGACAGACAGGGAGAGATTGTGGGCCGTCCAATCTTTCCTGATTGATTGCCAAATTGCAAACCTTTTTTTTTAAGATATAAATTTGCCAATATTTAATTTTAATTACAAAAACGGAAATGATAAAAGATTCAGTTCAAGATAAAATTAATTGTTTTTAGAAAAAAATACCTAAAATAAAAATGATTTGTTGTAACAATTCTTTCCAATTATGACATTTTAATAAAGTAGTTTATAGATAAAAATATATTGAAACTCCTTACTTTTCCTCTTAATTCGAATATCCGAATATCCTTTTTCTTTATTTTAAAATTTAAAATTAAAAATAAAAACCCTCATTTAAACAAAAATAATGAAATATTTATAGAGAAATGTCGAAAAATTTCCTTATTTTACTTCACTTTTCCTCAAACTTTCATAAACAAAATACAAAATGTTTATTTAATTAAAAAAATAAATTCCTAATAAATTGGGTTTGGATTTGATTCAACAAGTTTCAGATTCAGCCCAGTAATGAGAAATGGCGAACTCCAGTCCAAATTTGCCTCGTGAATCCAACACCAACAGCCGCACTAATTACCGCAACAGCCAATAACATCATTGGACCTAACAAGTATAGTGACATGAGGAACCAGGAAAGCTCCATTTTTCCTTTCACATGCTGTCTCTCTCCAATGCCAAAAGCCGCTTCTTCGGAAAACCCCATTATTGTCTTTTAAAAATATTTTTTTCACAGCAGTCGCTTACCCTATCCAACTCTAGTTTCTTACAACAATGCGCAAGAGCCAAGTCTTTCGAACTCCACAAGTTTCTAGACCTTCAGCCCGATACTTTTTTAGCCAATCATTTGGCGCTCGCAAAGTATTCGAAAAAATGGGTGCTATAAATTTATTTTATGTTAATAATATGTTATCTGTGTATGCAAAAGCCTGCTAGAGTGTTGTTCGATCAGATGCCCCCAAAGAGATTGTTTTGTGGAATACGATGGTTATTGCTTATGCCCAAAGCGGGTATTTTGAGGAAGCGTTTAGGTTTTATAAGGAGCAAAGGAATTTGTCTATTGGATGCAATGAATTCAGTTTTGCTGGTGTTTTGACTGTTTGTGTTAAGTCGAGAAAATTGCAACTTGCTAGGCAGGTTATTGTTGGGATTTTCACCCAAATAATATTATTTTAATAATTTATTTTTAAATGATATTGGTTGAGTTTTATTTACCTAAATTATACAGTAAAAACTCTAAAGTCAAATACACTAGGATTATAATAACTTTCGAGCAATTCCTAGCAAACTTTCAACACATTCAGTCTTGTCTGTCTAGTTAAAGCTATTCCATCAACAGGAACACCAAGTAATACGATAACATCTTTCGTACTTTTCTCACGGTAAGTGAAAAGTATGGGTCTCAAGATATTATTGTTCAACTAACGCAACTATCAAATTTGGATACATTTAAAAGCAGGAATCAAAACCAGTTACATCCAAGTATGCCCAAATCCTCGGATTAATGACATCGAAATGGTTATATGCGACTTGTTGTGAAGTGATCGACCCATTGGTTATACAAAGTTTGTACAACATGCGTTATTGAACATGACAAACTTTTTATAGGCAAATTCATAATATTTATCTATTATACATCAGTAATCACCAACCCGCGCCCCATTAGGGATCCAGGTCTCTGACTCGTGACCCAGATAGGTCCTACTAGAAGATTGAGTCCAAAGCGAGCAATGAGAGGATAGCAAGGTGAGTTCACAGACCTTGCTCGTAGAACGAGCTCACGAACTCAGTTCGCAAGGTAAAGCCAATGACCTAGCTCGTAACGCAAGGCCATAGATCCAGCTCGCAAGGACCTAGGGAAAACCACTGTCTTAGCTCGCATACATCCAGAGAGCTTGCAGAAAGGGTCGCGTGCTAAAAAGGCCACCCAGACACGTGTCCAACAGGTACGAAGCCCACCCAGAATGTCGGTCCTAGGAACAGAAAAGACCGCGTGCTCCGTAGACACGTGCCTAGCAAACCTAAAGTTCGTAGAGAATGTCAGTACTAAAGGCAGCGGAATCAAGACAAAATAGTAGGGGCCCTATCATAAGCTGTAATAGTATTTGTAACAACATGTATAAATACCCGAACACTATTATCAATAACATACAAGAAAATATTACTCAACAATTAGTGCGATGAACATAGACAAACTTTCGATCATCAGATTTTTCCAAGTTTAATTAAGTTTTCTTCAGTTTTCAAAGCAAATAGTTTTCCCGAGTTTTTAATCGAGACAAGCCGGAACGTTAAGTTCTGGTGACCAGCATAACGAAACAGACTTATTCACTAGATGGTTCACCAATAGACCAGAAAACCTCGGTAACATAGTTTATTGGGGAGCTTCTGGTCCTTTGGACTTGAACATCTCTACTAATCAGGAGTTGTCACTCCCTCTCAACCAAGAGGCACCCCCGCAGCAGTTCTTAGCCCTTCAAGAGCAAATGAGACTTATAAGGGAGTAGATGGCTGCTTAGGAGGCGCGATTCGAACAATAATAAGTTGTTCAACATGAGCTGCTGAAATAAAACAAGGAGCTGCGAAGGAAGGCACATTTTGATAACTCTAATTTTCAGGACAATGTAAACACGCAGAGAGAGACCCTAGGCACCCAGGCTAAGGAATGATAAAACAAGATAGACGAGTTGTGAAGATACGTATGCGTGTTACACCTTGAATCGTAAGACATGAATTGGTTGTTCTGTTCTAATAACCTACTGACCCCTGAGCACACAACAGTAAACCTACCACGTGACTTTAAGGTCTTGAAAGACATGTTTGAAGGAAGAAGGGACCCGCGAGCTCATTTGATGCAATACAATGACTACATGAATATACTAGGAGCATCAGATGTAGCAAAATGCAAAGCATTTTCCACAACGCTTAAGGAAAGCACCAATGATTGGTACTTGTCTATTCCGTAAGGTTCGGTTCAAAACTTCTCGCAATTGGAACAAATATTATTGGGCAGATTCAAGGCCCATAGAACTATTATAAAAATGCTCATAGGACTCATATCCGTGAAATAAAAGGAGGGAAAGTCCCTTCAAGATTACGTGAAGAGATTCCAAGCGATGACCCTAAACGCGAAAAACTTGGCGGACTAATGGGACATAGACGCCTTTATCACGGGGTACAAAACGACCATGTACAATAATCTTTCACAGATAACAGACCACAAAGTCTGGCTGGCCTCTACGAGTGAGCTCATAAGTTCGTGGAAGTGGAGGAGATCAAACAAACATCATGTGCCACCTTTCGAAGGGAAGACATTCAATTTAGAAATAGGGAGGGACCTCACGGTAAGTAAGGCCCCCTAGCTAATCACTGCGAGTAAGAAGCGACGGACCATAGAGAAATCAGCCCCAATGTGATACACTCAAAGCTCCCTAGAGACCTTATCAAGACCACGCCAAAAGATACGTTCCTCAAGGAAGGTTCGAAGCTTACAGCCCTTTAAATGTCACTTGTACCTACATTTTCAACCAAGTCAGAAGCATTGGCATTTTACCTAAACCACCTCCGATGAGGAACATCGGGAGAAGGATAAACTCGAGAGACCAATGTGCTTACCACGGTGACATGGGACATAAAATCAAAGATTGTTTCACATTGAAAAACGCTATAAAAGGAGCAGTTCGAAATGGTGAGCTCGCGAAATTCATAAATCGAAGTGGCTCCTAATAAGGTTAGAGCTCGCGCAACGATCCCAAGGGTAAGCAAAAAGTTAGAGGCACCATCCATGTGATTGTAGGCACGAACAAAGATAGGACATGTTCTAATACGAAGAGGAGAAAGCACATAAGGAGTGTGATGTCAGTCAATGCTTCTAAGAAGTTACGACAGCAAGAAAATGGAATGTTAATTTTGGCAATGATGACGATGAATTTTTCTGCGATGAGGAAGGAAACGATTTGATGGTGGTTTCAGCAATAATTACAGGTTTCGAGGTCAAAAGGATACTCGAAGATAGTGGGGGCGTAGTAAAGTGTTATCTTGGGATGCATATTGGAATTAGGACTAAAGGAACAGGCGCTGTCCAATGCTAGTCTGTTGTATGGTTTTGTAAACCATCCTGTTGAGGTGAAAGGATCAATCACTTTGCTAGTCACTTTAGGGGATGGCGAGCATACAACCACGGAGTATGTTTAGTTCAACGTGGTAGATCACCCAATAACATACAACGCCATATTTAGAAGACCGATAATGAGGATGACAAAGATGGTGATGGCAACATTCTATATGAAAATTAAGTTCCTGACAAATATTAAAGTTGGATTCCTACGATCTAATTATCAAACTGCGAGGCAGCGCTATATGTTAACTGTCAAGCAAGGGAGAGAGCCTGTAGTTGAAGGGCAAAGTTTACAGGGGGCTGAATTGGCAAGCCAAGTTCTTGATTTAGATAGTTTGGATGTGAGAGATGAACATCAGAGTAAAAAACCCGAGGTTGCGGAACATATTGCGACTACAGTAATTTTATGATAGCGAGGGAAGAACTATCAAAATTTTGTCAACATTGGAAGAAGAAAAGAAGAGTATGTTGATCCAGTGTTTGAAGAAGAACTTGGATGTTTTTGCCTAGTCCGCAGTAGACATGCAGAGTGTGGACCATCGAGTAATTGTACAAAAGTTGAACATACTCCCAGAGGCAAAGCTAGTAAAGAAGAAGAGAAAGAAGCTCGCGTCACAAATGGTGAAAGCAGTGAGGCAAGAAGTAGTTAAGTTATTATCAGCAGGATTCATCAGAGAGGTGGAATACCCGGATTGGGTTTTGAATGTAGTAATGGTGAAGAAGGTAAAAAAATGGAGAATGTGTATTTACTTCACCAACCTCAACAAAGTATGCCATAAGGATAGTTTTTCCCTACCATCAATTTACCAATTGGTGGACGCTTTTGCAGGCTACAAGTTCATGAACTTTTTGGACGCTTTCTCGAGATACAATCAGATTTTGTTGGACCGGGGTAACCAAGAAAAGATAGCATTCATTACTGAAGGACTTTTTTGCTAGTAGGTCATACCATTTGGCCTCAAGAATGCGGGACAACCTATTAGAGACTGGTAAATAGGATATTCAAGAACCAGATAGGTCGCAGGCTCGAGGTCTACATAGATGACATGTTAGAAAACGCGAGTCGATGAGGGAACATGTGCGAAGCCTATCAAAGATATTTGCAGTTCTAAGAGCTCACAACATGAAGCTAAATCTCGAGAAGTGTGCCTTTGGTGTACGATATGGTAGGTTTTTGGGGTTCATGATTTCAGAAAGAAGGATAGAGGTGAACTTGGAAAAGATCCAAGCTATCATGGAAATGCCTCCTCCGTGAACCATAAAAGAAGTACAACGCATCACGGGCAGAGTGGTGGTGCTCAACAGATTCATTTCTAGGATGGCAGACAAGTGCCTCCCTTCTTCAAAGCTTTGAGGACCTCTTTCTCTTGGACCAAAGAATATCAAGCTGCCTTCAAAAAATTGAAACTATACCTTACCTCCCTTCCACTTTTGAAATCACCCTGGGTAGGAGAAACCCTTTACCTATATTTGGCTACCTCAGAAGATATAGTCGCAGTAGTGCTGGTTAAGTCAGAGGGTGTCCACCAATTCCCAATATACTACATCAGCAGGGTATTCCAAAATGGCGAACTGAGGTACTAAAAAATAGAAAAATGCATCTATACTTTGATAATTACAGCTCGCAAATTACGCCCGTACTCCCAAGCCCATCCAGTTGTTGTGGTTACCAGTCAGGCCATTAAGAAAGTGTTGTCCAAAGCAGACACTTTAGGAAGGGTAACGAAGTGGAGTATTGAACTTGCTAAATTTAGAATAGACTTTGCCTCGCGAACGACAATAAAAGGATAGATGCTAACCGACTTCATAGTAGAGTGTTCATTTGAAAGAACTGAGGAAGCAACAGGTAATATGGGTTACAACTTGAAATGTTGGAAAATAATTATCCTATAAAAATTGTATGTTGTATAAACATTGATTGAAGTTAACAGTTTGATTAGTTATATTTTATGAGGAGGCATAACATGCTAGCAATACCATATGTTATACTTTATGATGAAGCACCATGTATTCCATATTTTATACTAAAATTACTTTTTTCACTTATTGTACATCATTTAATAGTTAACCCACCTCCAAAAAGTATACATGCAATTGGTAATTCAAAAAGTTGGCTAGTATATGTCAATGGTTCCGCAACAAAATAGGATCGGGATCAGATGCACTCATAATCCACCCCAGTGGTAATGAATGGCAGTACAAATTGTCATTTGGGTTCCAATTATCTAATAACATCGTCGAATATGAAGCATTGGTATTGGGACTGCAATTAGCACACCAACTAGGAGAAAATGATCTAATTTTTCATACAGATTCACAATTGGTGGCAAAACAAATGAATGGAAAATACGATGTGAATGAAGCGATGCTAAAAAAAATATCATGCAATAACAACACAACTGCTTGTAGGGTTAGACAAAGCTTAAATTAACTAGCTCCCGAAAGGGAAAATCCTTTATTGTCATCGAACAAAGAGGGAAAATCCTACTTGAGCATAGGGAGACCTCGAGCTATGACACACTACAAGTGTTAAACATAGATTAGGAGAAGACCTAGATGACACCAATAATTCGCACCCTCCAAGACGAACTAGACAACCGAGATAAGAAGTAGCTCACAAAACTACAACGTAAAGCAGTGAGATATGTCGTCATTACAAATTACAAATATTTACCGAATTCCCAATATATGATTCAAATATTTGAATGTCACGAACTCATCTGACTACACAATGAATTAAGACAACATATTTTATTCTACATTTGATAGGTACACCCTTTTGGAGGGTATACTATATAAAAAGAGATTTTCACACCCGCTGTTGTGATGCCTATCACTACTTGAGGCTGAATATGTTATATAAGAAATTCACGAAGGGATTTGTGGTGATCACCTAAGGGGTAGATTACTCATACAAAAAATCTTTATACAAGGGTATACTGGCCTACAAACCAGAACAACGCACACTAGTTGGTTCGCATGTGCAACTCCTGCAAAATAAATGCCAAAATCCATCGACAACCAGTAGAGCCTCTTCAAGTCATGTCAGGTTCTTGGTCATTCACAGCTTGGGGGTTTGATATCCTTGACCCATTTCCTATAACCACGACACAAAAGAGGTTTATATTAGTGACTATAGACTACTTTACCAAATGGATTGAAGCTGAAACTTTAGCGACTATAACAAAGAAATAGATAGAATCTTTCCTATGGAAATCAATTGTCTACAAGTTTAGGATACCATGTGTGATTATTATGGAAAAAGGTACACAACTCCAAAGAAAGTTTAAAAAACTCTACACCGACCTCCAGATAGCTTTAGCTCAAAGCGTAGTGAATATGCTACAAACTAATGGGCAAGTGGAAACAATGAACAAGAAAATTCAAATAGCCCTCAAGAAAAAGTTAGTGGGCGTTTGGTTGGAAGAACTGTAACACCCCTTACCCGCATTCCTGATCGGAACAAAGTATGAGGTATTACTAAATTTTAAAAAAAAAATCGACAGCATTTCTGCTTATTTTTGCTTAACCCTCCTGCAAGTTTTCAAACACAATTCAATATTCCAACCAAGTTCAGTTGTATAAACATACACAATTTAACCATTAATAAACACTACATTTTAAATCGAACCATAACATATATTTACATGGTGACGCCCCATTACATAAGTCGTCTATACATGCCATAATTTCCGGAATACTAGTAGCAAAATACCCAAACGTGGATGATAGTGTAGATGATTGTCTGACTCCGTCCCAATTCCGAGTTGACGGAAATCACTATAATCAAGGGAAAAATAAAAACGAGTAAGCATATAGCTTAGTAAGTAAACATATGACAAATAAATAAATTTCTCACATGACTACACCATAGTATAAATTTATTCATAAATAAATTTCATTGTTTGTGTAATTTCCAGCAAGCTGGTTTTCTGCGTCATGACCACTAATTTATTTTTATTCGGAGCTACAGGGCTCCAAATTGAATTCCGTAAATTTTACCTGAAACTAGACCCATATATATTTCTATCATAAAATTTTCAGAATTTTTGGTCGATCCAATTAGTACAGTTTATTCTTTAAATCTTCCCCTGTTTCACTGCCCGACAGTCCTGACCTCCCCTTACAAAAATTCACATAACTCTCTGTAAAAGTTTCAAACAATGTTCTCGTTTGTTTCTATTAAAAATAGACTCAAAAATGAATCCATGTATATAGATTTCAAGCCATAATTATTTTTTTTAGAATTTTTGGTGATTTTCCAAAGTTGGAACTGGGGATTTCGAAATCAATCCAGCCCTGTCTCAGTAAAATTCAAATATCTCCAAAAATACAACTCTTTTGCTTGCTCTATTTCTTTCATATGAAAATATACTCATTCAGCTTCAATTTCATATATTATTCAACCTCTAATTCATTTTCTACCATTTATGGTGATTTTTCATAGTTGCCCAACTGCTGCCATTCAAAACAGTTTTGCATTCAAATTGTCTCTTTTTGTATTTTTTATTTTCCTCCCATCTTATACATGGGTTGATTAAGTATCAAACCCAATATTCCTCCCATAAACTTGTCCACCACATATATGAATATTCACCTTCCCAATTTACTCGTTGAACACTCAAAATGTTAACCATTATCGGTGGATTCCGCACTTAGCAACCACCAATGAATCGGGGAATCAGCACACAGCAACCCCTTGGGGGAATCAGCACTTAGCAACCCCCTTCACATTTCAGATGCGGTGGAATCAGCACTTAACAACCACCAATGAATAGGGGAATTAGCACTTAGCAACCCCTCGGGGGAATCAGCACTTAGCAACCACCAATGAATCGGGGAATCAGCACACAGCAACCCCTTGGGGGAATCAGCACTTAGCAACCCCCTTCACATTTCAGATGCGGTGGAATCAGCACTTAGCAACCACCAATGAATCGGGGAATTAGCACACAGCAACCCCTTTATATGCAATATGCTTCGGCCTATTCCGAGTGTTCAACCAAAAACCGTGTTTTGCAACCCCTTACCACATTTCCCAATTTAACAACATTTTTGGAATCTTGCCAAACATTTATTTTATATTCAAATAAATCTTAACACAAATCAAATAATATCAAAATAATACATTAAGTCACATGTTTACTTACCTCGGTGCAAAATATCGTAATTTTGCAATTCACTCCACTATCTTTTCTTTTCCTCGTTTGAGATAATCTTCCCGTCTCTCTTGATCTATAATAGCAAATTTAACTCGTTTAATGTTCACATTTATTAAAATAATCCTCCACCCAAATTTTTGAAAATTTACAATTTTGCCCCCACACTTTTACATATTTACACTTTTGTCCCTAAGCTCAGAAATTAAACTTCATCACTTATTCTTAGGTTTTATGACATGCTGAACATTTTCCCCTTATATGGAAACATCAAATTCTCACTCTAACACATACTTTTGAACATTAACTATTTTTACCGATTATGTCAATTTACCCGTTTTCGTTTAAAATCGCTTAGCAAAAGTTGTTTAACATAATTTCTAGCTTCATATTCCACCATAAAACAGCAAAATAAACACATTTCACCTATGGGTATTTTTCCAAATATGAAACCTAACACGAATTATTGATAGAATAAGCTAAATTAAGTTACCGGAACTCCAAAAACGTAAAAAAACATTAAAAACGGGGCTTGGAATCACTTACTATTGAGCTTGGAAGCTTAAAAACCCTAACTATGGCTTCCCCCTTACTGATTTCGTTCACCATGAAGAAGATGAGCATATTTTGCCATCTTTTTCCCTTTTTAATTCTTTTTATTACTAAATGACTAAAATGCCCCATTTAAAAAAAATCTATTTCACTCATTTCTTATGTCTATTTTTGTCCATTAATTAACTAATAGTCTAATTACCATATAAGGACCCCCAATTTATAATTTCATAACAATTAGACACTTCTAACATGTAGAACTCAACTTTTGCACTTTTTACAATTTAGTCCTTTTGACTAAATTAAGTGCCCAAACGTCGAAATTTTTGAACGAAATTTTTACGAAATTTTTTCGTAAAATTGTAGACCATGAAAATATAATAATAATCATATTTTCTCTCGTCGAATTTGTGGTCCCGAAACCACTATTCCGACTAGGCCCAGAATCGGTCTGTTACAAGAACTGTCTAGAATTTTATGAGCCCTGCGAACTACATCCCATACCGCAATAGAAAAAACAAATTTTTTGTTTGCCTACGATGCAGAAGCCATAATCCCTATAGAGATCGATTTGAGGTCGTATAAAATACAACACTTCGATGAGGAAGCTAATCACTAGGCTATCAGGCTCAATGTTGACCTGATTGACGAACTTAGAAAGTCAACTAAAATTAGAAACGCAGCATGCGGTTAACAAGTAGCTCACTACTATAATTCCAATGTTAGAAACAAGCAGTTCCAAGTCGGCGATCTCGTCTTAAGAAACATCAAAGCTAGTCTACCTGCTTCATAGCAGGAAAAATAACTCCAAATTGGGAGAGGTCATACAAAGTTATAGAAAAAATTGGCTACGGAACATATAAGTTAGCGAGAATGGAGGACACGATTGTACTGCGAACTTGGAATGCCCGACATCTTAAAAAGTATTATATGTAAATTCTAACCCTGTGAATGAAGAATCTTTTCCTAACAACATTTATGTCATATTAAGGCTCATAGGATAAAAACCGCAGCCTCCAACACAGTTAGCGAGAGCAAAGCTCCCAGCTTTTATATTAAAGCTCGCAGGATAAATATTGCAGCCTCCAACATAATTAGCAAGAGCAAAACTCCCAATTGTCATATTAAAGCTCGTAGGATAAAACCCGTATCTCTAACACAATTAGCGAGAGCAAAACTCCCAGCTATCATACTAAGGATTGTAGGATAAAAACCACAGCTTTCAACAAAATTAGCAATAGCAAAGCTCCCAGTTGTCATACTTAGGCCCGTAAGATAAAAAGCGTAGCCTCCAACACAATTAATGAGAGCAAAGCTCCCAATTTTCATACTAAGGCTTACAGGATAAAGACCGTAGCCTCTAACATAGTTAGCGAAAGTTGAAAACTCTCAACTGTGTTATCTTTCAAAATTTTCTTAAGTATAAAACGAATCACGGATTCACATCCCTAGCTGGTTATCTTTCAAAATTTTCTTAAGTATAAAATAGCTCACAGATTCACATCCCTAACTGGTTATCTTTCAAAATTTTCTTAAATATGAAACAATTCGCGAATTCACATCCTAGTTGATTATCTTCTAAAATTTTCTTAAATATAAAGTTGCTTGTGGATTAATATTCCCATCTAACAATCTCGTTAAGTCTCGAACAACTTACAACTTGTGATTTTTGAAGGTTTTTACTAAAGCCTTTATAATAACGATATAGCTATGTGACAAATGTGATAAGTTTGCAAGAGACACAATGACAATAGACTATCAAAAATAGACTTCTGTAATCATAAATTTTCATTTCATAAAAAATAACAAAACAATAACAAATACAAGGAAACTATGATGCATTATCTTCCCCATCAGCACATTGGTCTATATTGTCAAAAGGGGCAATGTCACCAGTGGAAGAAACCACATCCTCATTCTCAGTTGGACTCTCCTCTAAGTAGAAGTCTAAAGAGTTCTTCCAGGTAAGCACAAATAAGTCCCACGCGACACCTAATAGACATAGCACATTAAAACCTAGCTGTTCATTCTACCCCGTCGAGAGCATCAAGGTCCACTTTGCAAACATCGAATAGGCCACCAATGACCTGAGTGTGCAGTAGTATGTTCATTTTCAGCTTCAAAATAGAATTCAAAACATTCTCAGATATTTTCTTTTTAAACTTTTTAGGGCCTCAAATTGCTTCTGCATAGTACCCTCCATTTAGTCTTGGCACTCCTTAATGATTTTCTTAAGGATGACCACATGTTCAATAATGACCCTTTTTACCTTAACTTGTATAGCCTCATTACTCTGCCTCTCAGTAACTAGCTCGCAGGTTACCCCTCTATCTTAATCTCAACAACAGCCAAGCATTCTGTAAGATCTATGTTTTGTTTATCAATAACCATATTTTCCTCCTTCACCTTAAGATACAACTTGTGAATTCTGGCCAAATCTATCTTAGTCTCTACGAGCTCACTTCGACGAGCCTTATCAAATTCTAACTTGACCATATTGGCTTCGGAGAGCAAGAATTGTAGAGATCGAGAAAGGCTCAATGCTGAAGGTCTTTGTGCACTGCTTAGCCTCGTAGCCTTTGGTATAGAAGCCTTCTGTCCTTAGGTTACATCAATAGGATTATAAGGATACTCCTGCATGCTCAAGTCTTCTCGCCACGAAAATAAATCCCTATTTCCCCTTATTGGCACTTATCCGATAGCGGGCATAGAAGGGGAAACATGATAAACAATTAGATGAGTATCCTCAATAGCAATTAGTGAGTAATTAAGGGAGACTGATGGCGAGCTCGCCACTAGAAGACTGGAAGATTTAGCCATTGTAGCAATATGGCCAACATGGTCTACCCTTATTTTATTGCGTCGCTCCAACTATATGCTGCTCCCCTCATCTTTACTCGTTGAACTGATACGCGTGGCCTTCGCGATAGCCTTACGTTTCTTGCGAGCACCACTTGTTAAAGAGTTAATATCTATGTCCTCGTTGATCTCACGGGAGATAATATCAGTCTCACTCGAACTACCCCTAGAGTTGCAATTAATCTTTACATCAACAACAACTCTATGATTAGTGGGAGCAGTTAACAAATTAACATTATGCCTACCACATTCCCCTTGTGAATACTCAGTAAGAGCAAATGGGCGAAGCTTCATATCATAGAAGCGATAGAAAAAATTCATTGGCTCCTTCGTGGTGCCTCGTAATATCAGACCTAACTCGTCAAAAGAGTTATGAGGCCACGTACAGCTCTCAGATAGTGCACCAAGGGGCTGGATGACCTCTACGTTATCACTAAGCCTCTATTCGTTGGGGCTATAACCCTCCAATCAGTACTAAAAAACATTCATTGTCGTGATAAGATACTCCAAAACTAACAAACACCTAGTACGAAGCCTTCGAAACTAGGCTACAGCTTCGTCTGTGAGGAGAGTCTATTGGAACAAACACATGTCTTGGCTCGGTAAAGACCACTTTATTAGGAACCCAAAGTCCTTGCTAAGTCTGCTGTGAATTTGGACACACTGCCCTTAGTTCAGATAAAATTTGGATCATTGGTTCATAATAATCATTTTTACCTTTTTGCGATGAGAGAAGTAATAGAATCCCGACAAGTTCTTCAGGTTGTGGCCCTTCAACTAATATAGATTTTGAAAAACAGTGAGCAAGAGAACCTTATCACGCCGCAAAAAGTCGATGAAGTACGCCATGACAATCCACTAAGAAAAGCCCGAGACCTGGCTAGGCATAATCTTGTAGTTCTTGAGCAGATTGTAGAATAAAGGATGTAGTGGCAAGTGAAGCCTAGCCTCAAGTGCATGAGTCGGAAGAAGGAAGCTATCTTCGGTGGTTTCGTACAGCCGGTACGACCCTTTTGGGATGAAGAACTTGTACGCAAAATTGAGAAGTTTTATTCTCTGACCTTGTAGTTCTTCTTGCTTAGTGGTGTAGGGATAAAGTTCTGTCACTAGAATCAGAGACAGTCGTTCTCGTAGTGGACGTGTTGGGACTGTCTAGTTACTGATTCCTCCCATCCTCACCATAACTCGAGTAAAAGAAGAAAGTGAAAATTTAAAAAACAAAAAGTGTTTAAAATTACTTTTATTTCAGGTTGCTAGAAATGCTAAATGTGAAAGATTTAGGGTTTCAAAGGCTCCCATTTTTAAAGGAGGATCTCTCTTCCCGCTCTTTGACGATTTGTATAAACGAGAAAAATTAAAGATCTAGATGCGAGCAGATAAAAATGATTCAACTTTCAACGGTCAGATACGCACACTCAAAGCCCACTTGTACACGTGGTAGAACAATCATTATGCATCACAGCTCGCAAGTGTACCCAACAAGCTGCATTAAAACTTGAAATGATGGACCTAAGGCACGCCACTTTATAGCATCCCTTATGCCCACTAAGGGGGAAATAGATTGTTATACATCAGTAATCATCGACTCGAGCCCTACAAAGGATCTGGTCTCCTACTAGTGACCCGAATAGGTCCCACTAAAAGATTGAGTGTGAAACAAGCCACAAAAGGACAGTAAGGCAAGTTCAAAGACCCTGCTCGCAGAACGAGCTTGCGGACTCAACTTGTAAGGCAAAGCCAGTGACCTAGCTTATAATGCAAGGCCACAGATCCAGCTCGCAGGGACATAAGAAAGGCCACTATCTCAACTCCCATACATCTAGAGAGCTCATAGAAAGGGCCACGTGCTTCGGATGCCACCCAGACACATGTCCATTAGGTATAGAGCCCACCTAGAATATCGGTCCTAGGAACAAAAAAGACCGCGTGCTTCGTAGACACGTGCCCAACAAACCTGGAGTTCGTAGAGAATGTCAATACTAGGGACAAAGAATGTTAGTACTAGAGGCAGCAGAATCAAGAAAAAAATAGTGAGGCCCTATCATGAGCTGTAATAGCATCTGTAACAACATGTATAAATACCCGAATATTTCTATCAATTACAGCTCATGATAGGGCCCCACTATTTTGTATTGATTCCATTGCCTCTAGTACTAACATTCTCTGTCCCTAGTACTAACATTCTCTATGAACTCTAGGTTTGCTAGGCACGTGTCTACGGAGCACGCGGTCCTTTCTGTTCCTAGAATCAATATTCTGGGTGAGCTTCGTACTAGCTGGACACGTGTTTGGGTGGCCTGTAGAGCACACGACCCTTTCTGTGAGCTCATTGGGTGTATGCAAGCTGAGGTAGTGGCCTTCCCTAGGTCCTTGCGAGCTAAATCTGTGGCCTTGCATTACAAGCTAAGTCCTTGGCTTTACTTTGCGAGTTGAGTCTGCGAGCAAGGTTCGTGGACCCTCCTTGTTGTCCTCCTGTAGCTTGCTTCGCACTTAATCTTTTGGTAAGGCCTATTCAAGTCACGAGTTGGAGTCCCGAATCCCTAATAGGGCTCGAATCGGTGATTACTGATGTATAACAATCTACTCCCTTTAGTGGGCCTAAGGGGTGCTATAAAATGACACGCCTTAAATAAATAACATTATCATTTCCAATATTTTATCTAATATACGAAAATTGTAATAATATCATTTTCCTCAAACCTAAAAAACAACAAACAAATATAAAATATTTTCATAGTCACAAACATTTGCAATGGCTTTTAAACATCTAATTTAACTAAAGCTAAAATTCATTAAAATATTCAATAAATTTCTCAAAATATTCAACCATTTTCACAACAAATAGATTTATAATCAAATTTAACATATTTCACACTATATTCATCATATTTCACTAAAAATTCCATTTTCAAATTTCATACTCCATAACATAATACTAAACTATTTTATTAACATACATTCATATTTTCCAAGAAAATCTTATCAACTACATATTCAATATAACAAAATAATTATTAACTAAAGGATACATATTATACCCAATAACTTTCTATTTCATGTATAACATACAATTCTATTTGAAAATTTCAAAACCTTGAAAACAAACAAATTACAAGTAAACAAACAATTAAATATTGGTAATAAAAATAATATTAACATCTCATTCATTATAATCATTACAAATATATATATTAAAATATTCCCGATCCTAACATGAATATTCAACATATTTCATAAAATATCTAACATTTTTCACAATAAATTTATTTATACTTAAATGTTGAATATTTTATAATATATTCAACATATTTCATAAAATTATTTACTTTCTAAAAAAATATCCATAAACGATAATACTAATAATAAACAAATTATATTTTTAATATGCATGCATTTTTTACACAATAATTCCATCAATTACATAATTAATATATCAAAAATAACTATTAACTACATTTTACATATTTTATAACAAATTTAGGATTCATATATACTTATAATTCTTTTTTATAATTACAAAACCCTGCAAATAAAAAATAAATTCAATAATCATATATATATTTCTTATAAGAATAAGATAATAACCTAACTAATTTAAATTAAATTGAGGGAGTTTACTTAAATTTGGAATTTTTCTCTGAAAAAAATGAATTTTTAGAAATTTCATTATTTTCTTTGTTTCTTTGGAGATATTTCGTATTTTTTTTGGAATATTTTTTTTAGAAATTGTGGGGATATTATTTTTAAGGGTGGGAGATAGTATATTGATAACATGTTAATTTGTATGACTTTTTGTGTTTAATTCGATTAATTTTTGAATTTATCTCTACTGAATTAGTGCTTTTATGTTTTAATCTTGTCAATGATGCAATTGGGACGCTAAGAGCAAAAAACGAGAAGAAAATGACCAAATTGAAACACAATCAATGAAATGAAGTCGAATAAAAAATGTGGAAAAAAGCGAAGGACTTATCAAATTCTTTTAACTTTGTAAAAGCCAAAAATAAAAAATATTATTTTATTTATTTATTTATTTTTATTTATATATTGAAGTGATTAAAACTAAAATTAGTAAATACCATGTGTATAAATAGGGTTTTAATGGACTATAGCCACGACTATCGACACGACAGAAATTCTGATCACAAGTTAAACGTGAAAGTTGATTATAACACCAATCCCTGTGGGCTCGAACCTTCTACCACTCTTTACTACTATTTAGAGTTATTTTGTAGGATTATTTTTTATGGTTTCGACGCCCATCAAATTTTGGCGCTGTTGTCGGGGATTGCAAATATTTTTCTATTTTTTTGTTTACCTTATGACCATATCAAAACCGGAAACTCTAGAGTTTGAATTAGAAATTGAGAAATTGGCCTGACAACTGAGGAAAGAAGCCATTCGACGATGTAAATGGCCAAATCCCGGATTCGAAATCGTATCTTACACTGAGGAAATCTTTCAGTTTGATGAACCAGACGAGATGACCGAACAAACTATACGCCAACTCGCAGCGGCTCCAGATGAACAACAACCCTTATGTATAACCTATCTGGCAAGAGGAATGTCATTCGAATTAAATTCAGGTTTGATCCATTTACTACCCACTTTCCGTAGATTACAGAACGAAAATCCGCACACCTACCTAAAAGAGTTCCATATGGTGTGCACAAGCATGAAGCCTTAGGGAGTAACCGAAGACCAAATCAAACTTTGTGTTTTTCCTTTCTCACCAGCTGACTCTGCTAGAGAGTGGCTATTTTATTTACCCACGGGATCTGTCAACACATGGTTTGACATGTGTTGTTTGTTTCTTAACAGGTTCTTCCCCACAGCTTGAGCGGTTGAACTAAGGAGGGACATTGTGGGAATTCGTCAAAAGGATATTGAATCGCTCTACTATTACTGAGAGCACTACAAAAAATTGTGTGCAAGTTGCCCACAACATGGACTGGATGAACAGTTACTCTTGCAGTATTTCTATAAGGGATTGTTCTCGATGGAAATGAAAATGGTAGATGTTACAAGTGGAGGGGCACTAGTTAATATGACTCCTCAGAGAGCACAATAGTTGATTTCAACAATGGCTGCTAACTCTCAACAATTTCAACCGGCCACAGAACCCACAAGATGGTTTCATAGGTTAAGTTCTTTATCTTTAGAAGAAAATTTGATAAGCTGACTAACGTTGTTCAAACTTTACTTACAGATAAAATAGGCCTAACACAGTTGTGCAGAATTTGTGCTAAGCTAGATCATCAGATTGAATCATGTCTGATTTTACATGAAGATTCGACAGAACAAGAAAATGTTGTCGGGAACTTTCCAGGACCACACCAAATGCGATATGGCCCCTACTCGAACTCGTAGAATGTCGGGTAAAAAGGTCACCCAAATCTAAGTTATGGGTCGAATACTCGGTTCAATCAACCATACCAACAAAGGCCACCTTCCAATCAACAATTACCACCCCTAAAGTTATCTTTGGAGGCCATAGTGGAAAGGTTAGCCAATAGTACTGAGAAATTTCAACAAAAAACTAACATGCATTTGCAAGAGTTGGATAAGTAAGTGAGCAAGCTCGCGCTCACGGTTAGCCGTTTGGAGTCCCAAGGTAAGCTGCAATTCCAAACTGAGCCAAACCCTTGACACAATGTAAGCGCTATGACATTGAGGAGTGGAAAGGTTTTGGAGCCCGTGCCTGGCACGAGTTGTGCCCACGACACTAGTCGAGATAAGGAGAAACTTGACATAGAGGCTCCAGTAGAGACAGCACCACAAAAATCATTTGCAGTACCACCTCCTTTTCCTGAAAGACTTGTCCAATAGAAGGAGCGAGAGGAGAAGGAAATCCTCGACACCATTCGAAAGGTAGAAATCAACATACTTCTTATTAATGCAATTAAACAGATTCCACGATATGCAAAATTCTTAAAAGAATTATGCACGAGTAAGAGGAAGCTCCTGAGTAATGAAAAGGTAAGTGTTGGAGAAAATGTCTCTACCGTTCTGCAAAGAAAAATACCACCCAAATGTAAAGACCAAGGTATGTTTTCCATATCTTGTAAAATAGGTAGTGTCGGTATTAAAAAAGTAACGTGTGACTTAGGCGCATCAATTAATGTTATGCCTTTGTGAATTTATAAACTACTTAACGCGGGTTCTTTGAAAGAAGCAGGTGTAATTATTCAGCTTGCAGATAAATCTGTAGTACATCCGAAGGGAGTGCTGGAGGACGTTCTTGTTAAGGTAAACGAGTTAATATTTCATGCAGACTTCTACATTATCGACATGGAGGATGACAATTTGATTAATTCGTCTGACATACTTCTGGGAGGTCATTCTTGAGTACCGCACAAACAAAGATTGATGTACGAAGTGGGATACTCACTATGGAGTTGGATGGGGAAGTGGTGAAATTCAATGTCTATGAGGGCATGAACCGCCCTACCATGATTTCTAATGTTCTAATATAGATATAATCGATCCTTTAACTGAATTACATTTAGAATATCATGACGATGATGAATTACGAACTGTTCTTTGTGAAAGTCTAGACTTTGATGCCATGGAGGAACTAGAGGAGTGGACAACTTTTGAAGAGTCTATTCATAAAACAATGGCTCATATGGAGGCACAGCAATTACAGAAAAATCCAGGTAAAATTTTTGAATTATCTCCGTCACAAACTAAGCTTGTACCATCTGTTTTGCAGGCTCTAGAGTTGAAACTTAAACCACTTGTAGACCACTTGAAGTACACTTTTCTCGATAAATGAAATACCTTACCAGTAATAATCTTGAGTAAACTCTCAAAGGTAGAAGAAGAAAACTTGGTACGAGTTCTTAGAGATTATAAAGAGGTAATTAGATGGACGATAGCCGAATTAAGGGTTGAGCGCCTCGACTTGCATGCATAAAATTCAAGTTGTAGATAATGCTATTCCCAAAAGAGAGGCTCAAAGGCGCCTCAACTTGGCTATGATGGAAGTGGTAAGAAAAGAAGTTCAAAAGTTACTTGATATTGGGATGATCTATCCCATTTCTAACAGTAATTTGGTCAGCCCAGTCCATGTAGTACCGAAAAAATTCGACGTGACCGTAATTAAGAATTCGACAGGTGAGATGGTTCCCACTCTAGTCCAAAATGGGTGGAAAGTCTACATCGATTATAGGAAGTTGAACTCATTGACTTAGAAAGATCATTTTCCACTTCCTTTTATTGATAAGATGTTAAAACGTTTATCTGGTAAATCTGATTATTGTTGTCTTGATGGTTACTCAGGGTTTTTCCAAATTCTAGTGGCACTGGATGATCAAGAGAATACGATGTTTACATGTCCATTTGGCACGTTCGTTTAAGACAGATGTTGTTCAGACTTTGCAACGCACCAGCCACATTTCAAAGGTGTATGGTAAGTAATATTTTTTGACTACGTCAAGAAAATAATTGAGGTGTTCTTGGACGACTTTATTGTGTATGGTGAGTCTTTTGAGTTGTGTTTGTCAAATCTTGCAAAAATTTTAGAAAGATGCTTAGAATTTAATCTTGTTCTAAATTATGAGAAATGTCGTTTTATGGTGAATAAAAGATTAGTCCTAGGTCATATCATTTCTGCTGATGGAATTTCTGTCGATAAAGTAAAAATTGATATCATTACCTCACTGTCATACCCCACAACTGTGAGGGAGATTCGTTCTTTCCTTGTTCATGTAGGTTTCTACAGGCGGTTCATTAAAGACTTTTCAAAAATTACGCAACTGTTTTGTAATTTTTTACAGAAGGACAAGGAGTTCGAGTTTGACCAATCATGCAGAGATGCGTTTGACATGCTCGAACATAAGCTCATTTTGGCACCTATTGTTTAATCACCAAATTGGAATTATCCTTTGGAAATAATGTGCGACGCAAGTGACCATAGCGTAGGAGCAGTCATTGGGTAAATAATCGAGAAAGAACCACACGTTATCTCTAATGCGTCTAAGACTTTGGATACTGCCCAAAGCAATTACTCGACTACTGAAAAAGAGTTTCTAGCTATATTCTTTACTTGGGAAAAACTTCATTCGTATTTATTAGGGACTAAGATTATTATTTTCTCTGATCATGGAACTCTTAAATATCTGATCGGGAAAAAGAAAGTAAAATCGAGGCTTATTAGGTGGATATTACTTTTCCAAGAGTTCGATCTTGAAATAAAGGATAAAAAAGGAAGCGAAAGTTTGGTAGTTGACCATCTGAGTCAATACCTCTATCGAAGGATGTCACACCACTTAAAGAAGATTTTCCAAATGAAAGTTTTCTTGCTACTTAGACAGTTTTCCCTTAGTACGCATACATGGAGAATTACCTTGCTACAAGTATAGCCTCTTCTAAATTATCGCGATCTGAAAAGGATAAAATTAAATGTGAATCGCGATACTATGTTTGGGATGACCCCTACCTTTGGAAATACTATTCTGATCAGGTAATTCAATGATGTGTTGTAGAAATTGAGGTAAAATCAATTCTATCTTTTTGTCATTCTTACACATGTGGTGGATATTTTGGCCCTAAATGAACTGCGCATAAAGTACTTGAATGTGGACTATATTGGCCATATTTTTTGAGATGTATATTTCTTCTGTAAAACATGCAAAAAGTGTCAAAGGGTAGGAAACTTGAGCCGGAAAAATGATTTGCCTCTAACCCTTGTACATGTCTGTGAAATATTTGATATATGGGGCATTGATTTTATGGGACCTTTTGTCTCATCATACGGTAACGTTTATATTTTACTTGCTGTTGACTATGTGTCAAAGTGCGTGGAAGCAAAAGTCATTCATTATGCTGACGCCAAAACAGTAGTCGATTTTCCAGATTTGGCACACCGAGAGCATTGGTCAACGATCGGGGAAAAATTTTTGTAATAAGGTAATCGATACACTTTTGAAAAAATACGGGGTAGTGCAACAAGTCGCTATTGCTTATCACCCTCAATCAAACAGTCAAGTGGAAGTGTCGAATCAAGAAATCAAGCTGCTTTTAGAGAAGATTGTTAAGCCAGATAAGAAAGATTGGAGTTTGCAACTAAATGATGCATTGTGGGAGTATCATAAAACTTATAAATTACCCATAGATATGTCTCCTTATCGAATAATTTTTGGTAAACCGTGTCATCTTCCATTTGAACTAGAACATAAAGCGTTTTGGGTGGTCAAGCAATGCAACATAGAGCTGAAAGTTGCAGGTAAGTATCGTAAGTTACATATTCAGGAACTTGAGGAAATTCGACGAGAAGCATATGAAAGTGCCCAAATTTATAAGGATAATATCAAGGCATACCATGATCAGAAGTTAACCTATAAACAATTTTTGGTAAGACAGAAAGTATTACTCTATGACCCTATATTAAGAATTTTTGTAGGTAAGCTTTGGACTAAGTGGTTAGGGCCTTTTGTTATTACTCACGTGTTTCCACATGGTGCAGTTAAGGTTAAAAAGCGACGAGTCTGAAAAAAATTTCAAGGTCAACGGACAACGATTAAAGCCTTTCTACGAAAATAAGTCCACATGGTTGAAGAATTAGTCCTCGAAGAGCCAATTATTTAATTTTGAGTTTAAGTAAGATTTAGGTTGTAAATAAATAAAATTTTATTTAATCCAGTTAAGTTAATGTTTTCAGGAATGTAATGGAGGTTATGAATTTTTTAAAAGTCAGATAATGATGGTGGCGTAGGCATGACATGCTAAATGGTGACAATTATTTACCCACAAATAAAAAAACCAATATCCCTAACCTTTATAAAAACCCCAAAATCCAATAACCACTCACCAACACATTTAACTTGCCTCCCCCATACCCAAATACCAACCCAAATGAAGAAAAAAAACCACACAATAAACCCAAAATAAGCCCAACACCCAAATAAGTCCAAGAGGAAAAATATATATATGAAAAGAAAGAAAATTGGGTTGAGCGGCCTAGTTAGCCCAAAGAAAAGGAAAAAAAATAGACAAGAAGGCCTAACCGGCCACAAGAAAAAAAAAGAAGAAAAAGAAAAAAAAATTAACAACCAAACCCCCACTTTCCCTTCCCCTTTTCTTTCATTCTCTATCTTCTTCAAAAAAAAATCCTAACCCCACACCACACCGCCGCTGCCTCAACCATCATCCGCGCCGTCATCAAGTGTCGTCGCCACCATCATCGTCCACGGTCACCGTCGCGCACAGACTTCATGAACTGCCATGGCCTCGTCGTTCAAACCATCGCTCTTCCCCTTTCTCCATTCACAACCCCATTGCCTAAAACCACTATTTGACGACCTTCTTCACCATATCAAAACTATGCCATTGCCGATTAGAACCCTCACCCACGCGCCGTCACTCTGTCCTTCCCAAAACACCATCTCTTTTTATTTCTTATTTTTTTCCATAATCACCAAACATCCAAACCACCCCTTCCACCACCTTAACCGATGGCATACCTGAAATCCCCACCGTCACCCTTTAAAAAATTTACCCAAGCCACGCCATCCACTAACTGCTACCGTCATCACTGTCGCTGTCGTTCGCCGCCTCCACCGCCTGCCACTACTATAGCAAGAAGAACTATTTATTCGTGAAGCTTGTATGAAAACCATGGTTTGAACTTGGAACCAAACGACCGATAATATTCTGACTTCACTCAATCGAAGTTGACATCAATTTTTAGTGCCTCCAATCGTCGATTTAGACAACGATGACTCAGAACCTTCTTCACCTCTTACAAGACGAATGAGCGCACCAATGAGAACTCGTAGCCGATGAAGTCCAACTCCAGTCGAAACAGAACATTTGAACGGAAGCCCCGTTACTCCCGAAAGGTTGATTCTTAATCCTCAACCTGTTTTACCTTTACTAACGTATTATGCAGGTTACTCGGAGGAGGTCGGGACTTCTAACGACAATGTCAAATGTCCCTCAACTACAAACGGACTTGTCTCTCAACGCCGAACACGATCGTCCACCACTCGAGCCCCGTCGACGACCGACACATGAGTCAGCGACACCTCTACACAACAGTACTGACGTTGCTAGAAATTTAAGTCCACCACCCAACTCGCCTAACGAATATGTTCGACCATCACGAGACGGTCAACATAATAGACGAGGTCGTGCAAACACTATTCCTACCGAACAATGATTACGAAGGTTTCTAAACTTTTCGACTTCGGAGCATCGGGCAAGATACAACGACATCTGACAACGTCCGCTCTCGGTCTGTAAGCAAATCAATCTTTCCACTCTTGATATGTTAAATATTCGTGATGCTGTGATTAACTACTTTGATGCTATTGGTTGGAATCATTTGCAAATATTTCATGTAGTGCATATTATGAATTGATTTATGAATTCTACACCACATTTAGCTTCAATATTAATGCATTACGAACTGTTGAAACACAAAGTGTAATACCCCGAAAATTACTACAATAAGAAAGTAAGATATTATCCTTGATATAGTAAAATAAGGAAATAAAGTGACAAAAAGGGAAATTTTGAGTTATGTCAACTTTGGAAAGTATATTATGATATATTAATTCTGAGAAAGGACTAAATCACAAAAGTGAGAAAATTTTTGTGGCCCAAGAATAAATACTCAAAATTTGAGAGGTTAAAATGTAAATATGAAAATTTTGAAGGACAAATAGTGCAAATATTTTAAGGATGGAATGATCTAAAAACTAAGGAGAATGGATGAATTAGGACCAAATTGAATAGGTGAAGAAATATGAGGGACTAAATCGTAATTTTACCAAATTAAGTGATGACTCAATGATGAAATTTTAAAAGATCAGAAAGGGAAAAATGTTCATTTAGCAAGGAAGATAATTTTGAAGAGTAATGATGATGTTGGTGATATTTTAGATTAAAATCAAATAAATAAATAATAGTTTATTAATATTTTGACTTGATTTTTTATATTATTATTATATTTAGTATATAAGTAAAGAAAGATGAAGAATTCTCTTCATCTTTCCATGCTACAACGTGAGAAGAAGAGAAAGAAAAGAAATTTTCTTTTCTTTACAATTTGGTCATTTACTATGAAATCGCACTTTTTCTCTCAAATTCTTTGGAAATTTTCATAAATACCCAAAATAATAAGTAAAGTGGAGACATTAGAGAGTTAAAATATCATATTGGAAGAGATAAATTGGAATTGAGGGTGGAGAAAATGGTAGAAAAAGTGAGGAAATTAAAAAGATAATGTAAGTACTTCAAGAAATTTACTTTATTTAATTTTAATCAAGTATACATTAGTTGAATTAATTGTGAATGTGCTAATATTATGTATGAAAATTAAAATGGTATATTGAAGTAGTAGAAAAAAAAGAATAAATTGTAAAGTAAACAAAATAGGTTACGGGAATTCGAATGTTTAAAAGAGAATACAAATGAAGTGTGATGATATAAAAAGTGAATGTGTGGGAAAATTTCAAGTTACATTAAATTTTTTTATAATAAGGACTAAATTGTAAAGTGTACAAAATTTCATGTGTGAAATAAAGTATCGTGTTAGGAAGTTTAAATGGAATGTTAAGTGTTAATGAATTAGTTACAAAGTGAAGTTAAAGTGAAATTATAGTAAATAATGAATTTTCAAGATATTAGGAATTAAATTGTAAATTTGTGAAATTTATAATTGAAATAAGAGAAGTTATAATAAAAGTTGATGATAAGTGAGCTTTAAGGATTAAATTGGACAATAATTAAAAGTATAATGATTATGCATGTGTAACAGCCCGATTTTGGGTCTAGCCGGAACAGTGGTTTCGGGACCACAAATCCGACGAGGAAAAAAAATGTAATGGCCTGAATTTTCAAAGGTGTCGGAATGGTGATTTGAGATCACTAAATTCGACAAATGAGTAGAAAATATTATTAATTTAGTGAGTATAAGTTAAATGTGAAGTTAGGAAAAATTTTGAAATTGTGAATAGTGCACTAGAAATAAATATTAAAATAATTAGAATCGAAAACGAGGTATTGAGACCTCAGAGATTTTAAACCGAGCCATAAATATTTTTATAAATATTTATGGAGTGTTAAAAAGTTAGTATTAAAGTTTCGTCAAGAAATTTTAAAGTTCCAATAATTAATTGAACAAAAAGGACTAAATTGTAACAAATGCAAAATTATAGTAAATGATTAAATAGCTTAAATGATAAAAGGAAGAGGGCTTAAAAGGAGAATAGACCCAAGGTCTATTTGGGCTGGACGGCAAATGCAGAAAATCAGGAGAATTAAGGGCAAAATTGGAATATTGCAAAATTTGCTTAATAAAGTTAGGACCAAAGTGGAATTATCTAGATTTCTCTTCATTTTTCTGCATTCTCATCAGCTAAAACACCATGTAAGGGTTTCTTCAAGCTGGTTCTTCATATTTTTACTGCAAGTAAGTTCAATTCTTGATCATTTCTTGAAATTTTTGTATTTTTATGACTTTTACAACTAGGCCCACTTGTTGAATTCATTAGTTTTTGATTTTATGAAAGAAGTTGAAAGTTGATATGAATATGTGCTGGAAGTATATGATGATTTAGCATGAAATTAGAGCTTTAAATTGTTCATATGCTGATTTTATTGAAAGAATTGAATAGAAAGTGAATGTTTGGGACCTAATAGTAAAAGAGTTTGAAGTTAGAGCTATATGTGGAAATTCTGAATTTCAATAGTTGTGAAATAACTTATAATGTCTAGGTAAAGTATTAATTGAGAGAATTAGATCAATTGAGGGGTTAATTGAGAAAGGACTGAATTGTATAAACTGTGAAATTTGGGGCAAAATAGAAATCAACATTTTGCACTAAAACAGTTTTGGATAGCAGCAGTAGTCTAAATTTGAAAAATCACCAAAAATTGTAGATATTGAATTATAGGATGAATAAAATATTAAATTAAAGCTTATTGAGTCTAGTTTCTTATAAAAGAAACGGTGTAAGCAATGGAATTGTAAATCATGAGATATAATGGATTTTGTAAGACAAGGTCAGAATGAATTCGGGTTCCCCTGTTCTGACTTTGGAAAATCATTAAAAATTGTAAAAAAATGATTATGAGTTATAATTTATATGGTTAGAATACTTAATGAGTCTATTTTCAGAAGAAATAAACGGAAACATTATCCGAATTCTGTACAGTGAGACAATTAATTTTTAGTGAAGAGTAGTCGGAACTGTCAGACAGCAAAACAGGGGAACTTTAAAGAATAAACTGTACTATTTTGCTAAACCAAAAATTCTGAAAATTTTATGGTAAGAATATATGTGAATCTAGTTTCGGGGAAAATTTACAGATCTTAATTTGGATCTTTGTATCTCCGGATAAAAATAATTTAGTGACTCTGACTCGGATAAACAGTTTTGAATATACTTGTGAGTGAATAGTGAAATTATAGTTAATGTTGTTTAAGTGTATTATACACATTAAGGATGTGGAATGGAGAGGAGGAGGTGGAAAATTGGGAAATGTATGAATGATTTGTGTATAATTGGTCATATGCTTGATTATAATTGATAAACGATAAAATAGAAATGATGCTTATATTTGTGCATTATTGGATATGGTTTAAGCTCATGTGTGAAATAAAGTTTCATAGTACGTGCGAATAGTATATTTGGTATATGATTGGGCATGAAGTAATGTCATGAATGGTTTATGAATTAACATATGTTGGTAAATGTGGCACATTAATAGATGTTGTGCTCATCCATGCTTATAATGCTTATGTTATATGTGTATTTGGCTAACATATTTGGTATACATGCTTAGGCTTTGGCCAAGTAATGGCTGAATTATGTCACGTTAAATTTATAAGTTATGCATTGAAATGTGATTATTGAATAGAAATTGAAATGGTTTGAATTGAATTATTGAATTAAACTGGAATATTGAAATTGGTGATTGATATGGATTTTATTGGAATTGAAACTGAGAAAGTGGAAATTGATATGTGAGACTGATACTGAACTGAATTACGGAATACTGAATATTGTTATGTATACTGCATTGAACTGTGAAAATACTGAAATAATGAATTACCGCAATACTGTGAAACTGATTGAAATAAGAAATTATAATTGATACTGAACTAAGATGGAAATTTATACTGGAAAGTGAATTAAATACCCTATTAACTAGTTGGGCTAGTCGGATATAGTTGGCATGCCATAGGATATGGAAGAGTACGGGGTATTTGCCGGCTTACTGATTAGGCACTTATGTGCCGACTACTGTTACTGTTACTGATTCGGCACTTTGTGTGTCGAATACTGTTACTGTTACTGTTACCGACTCGGCACTTTGTGTGTCAAATACTGTTACTACTGTTACTGTTACTGTTACCGACTCGGCGCTTTGTGTGTTGAATACTGTTACCGTTACTGTTACAGATTCAGCACTTTGTGTGTTGAATACTGTTACTACTACCGTTACTGATTACTGTATACTGGTGTGTTTGGTTGGAATCCGTGTATCCGTCGAGTCCGAGTCAAGTTAATAGGGGCAAATGAAATAAAGTTACTGATAAAATTAAATCTGAATGATAAGACATATGTGAAAAGTGAAATTTGAAATAAAGAAATAAGAATGATAGTTATATATAATTAGTTGATAATATTAAAAGATTGAATTGTTTATTAGTAGTGATAATTGTAATGAAAAGTATGTGTGTGATTTAATGTCAGATAATGATAAATTTTATGAAATAGATTTTGATAATATAAAATGATGTAAAAATGAGAAGTGAAAATGAAATAATTTGAAATAGTGAAATAATATTTGAATTTAATTGAATACAAGTTATTGAAAAATATTTATGGATTTAGTGTATGAAGTGAGTATTTAAAGACTCTAACTGTAAATTGATTATAAAAAAAAAACGAATTGACAATGGAAATTGATGATGGATAAATTATTAAAATGGAATGGGAAATTGAAATGAATGTGAAATAATTACTAAAAAACTTATGTTGTAAGGTTTAGATATGAAATAGAATAAGTTATTGAATTGAGAATTTCATAAAAGTGTTAATGAATGGTATAGTCAATAAACATTGAATTAAATGGTAATTACGTATTAGTGTTAAACTTAGTGGCATTAAATTGTACGTGAATTAAATGGAAAATTGCTAGTGATATGATTTAAATTGTGAGCATGAGAAATTGCAAATTGAATGAAATGGAAATGAAACATTGACTTGCATGAGTATGTATCGGGTCTCATAGGCTATATTTATTAAGATTATAATATTTTGAGGATATATTGTGAAAAGTTATAAAAGCATGTTAATAATTTTGAAGTTTTTAATTTAGATGAAATTTTATAACTCGGTTAAATACATTTACAAGTGTATGTGTTCTGGTAATGCCTCGTACCCTATTCCGGTGTTGGATACGGGTAAGGGGTGTTACAGTATGTCTAAATGAAAGTTAATACAAAGAACCATGAAAAAGTAAAATTAGCATTAAAATAGTTTTTAGACAGCAACAACGGTTCAACTTTGAAAAATCACCAAAAATTGTGGAAATCAAATTAGAAGTTGAATAAAATATGAAATTAAAGTTTACTAATTCTAGTTTTTCATAGAATAAATAGTGTAAGCAATAGAATTTTAAATTATATAAATTTTGTGAGACAAGGTCAGAATGATTTCAGGTTCCCCTATTCTGACTTTGAAAAATTATCAAAAATTTTAAAAAATTAATTAGGGGTTTAAATTTATATGTTTAAATTCTTAATGAGTTATTTTCAAGAGAAACAAATGGAAACATCATCCAAACCCCGTTTTAAGAGCTAATTAATTTTTAGTAAAGAAATGTCGAAGCTGTCAAACATCAGAACAGGGATAAATTTGAAGATTTTACTGTACTTATTGGCTAAATTATAAATTATAAAATTTTTATGGTAGAAAGATATTTGAGTATAATTTCAAAAACATCAAGCAGATTTTAATTTGGAATTCTGTAGGTCAAGATATAAATAATTTAGTGACTATGACTCAAGTGGACAGCTTTGAATGAACATATAAGTAAATAGTGGAATTATAGATAATGTTACATATAAGCATGTTATATACATCAAGGATGTGGAATGGAGAGGAGGAGGAAAATATATATGTATGTTCAGCTAGCATGGGTTTACATTAAAAATGGCTAATTTGTATGTTTTAGGCTCAGGGACTAAATTGAAGAAAAGTAAAATTTTAGGGGCAATTTTGTAAAAATGTCAAAAATTACCAAATTACATGAAATGAATTATTTTATTGTCTGGATTAATATATTGAAATAAATTATTAATATCAAGTGGGTTTAGAGCTTTAATTTTATTGTATAATGATATTATAAAGTAATATTAATGTTAGTATCAAATTCTGAAAATAGTTAAAATATTAGAGTTTGGTATTAAATTTCTATTTTATTAAGGGTTGTATGATAGCCTAGAATATTTGGATAAAGTATTAATTGAGAAAAATTAGTTGATTTGATTAACTAGTTAAGGGACTAAATTGTAAAAGTTGTAAAAGTTGGGGTAATTGTGTAAATTAAAAAAATTGAAGGGTATAAATTGTGAAATGAATTGGAACTGAAATACATGCTAATGAATGAGAAATTTTATGTTTTAGATCAAGATTTCGTAGACACTCGTGAAAAAGGGAAAATAGCGAAATAGTCCCTAAACTCCTGCAATTATTACAATTTAATTTAGTTAAGTTCGTATGCTTAAAATATAATGTTTATTTATTAAATTTATGAATGATATTATGTATTTATTCATACCTATTGCTAAAAATAAAATTATTGTTAAATTATGAAATTGAATTAAATATTCAAAACGAGTGGAACGCGGGATTGAGTACAATTGTTCTGTACAAAGGGTGAATTGACAGCAAATTACCCAAGTAAACTGAGGTTCAGCATTTGTTACGAACTTTCGTGTTTACTTTCTGTTTAGCTATTACGAGCTTCTATTAACTCATATGAGTTTCTGTTTAACCTTTATGGGTTTCCGTTCAGCTCTTTTGAGCTTTAATTTAACCCTTATGGGTTTTCGTTCAGCTCTTACGAGCTTCCGTTCAACCCTTATGGGTTTCTGTTTAGCACTTATGCGCTTCTGTGCAGCCTTTGGGCTTCTAAATACGATGTACTCATATTCGTAAGTCGTTCCCCGATTTGGTAATATCTGATAAGTGACATATGAAATTAATGTTTGAAAACTTAATGTTATTATTGGTGTTGATCTGAAATTGAAGTTGTGATGAGTAATAAATTCAAGTGTGATATGTTGATAAAATAAGTTTATCAATGTTGAATTTATATGAAACATGTTCAAGTATGCTAATAAGTGTTGTTGTTGATGCTTAGACAAGTGTCAAGCTACCGGTTAAATGGTAATATGTTTATTGATATGATGCGTTGAAAAGGTAAGTGCTCAAATGAAAATATACTTGTGCTCATGAAAGAGTGGTAAGTTTTAAATTATGTAATTTCTTATGAAATGGTTTATCATGTGATTAATTTTAAAAAGGGCTATGTTCAAATGTATTAGCTTGTGGTTGTGGTGGTATGGTATGTTTATGACTGGTAAGTTATGCATATGGAATGAGTGAGGAAAGTAAATAAATGCAAATGAAAATTTAGAAATTTGGAATAGTTAAAGTTGTTGAATATACTTTATGAATATTGTGGTATCAATATTGGATTATTCTGAATATGTATAAATTTCTTATTTAAAATGAATTGATATGATTAAAGTTTATACGAGCCTACTAAGCATTCATTGCTTACGTAATTTTTTCCTTTACTTTTTAGATTATCAGAAGCTCGATTAGGTTGGAAGCTTGTCAGAGATATATTACACTATCCATCGGTTCTATCTGTAATTTCGAATGTTTTAATTTGGTCATAATGACATGTATAGGTATTTTGTTTTATGTTGGTCTATAAGTAAATTGTTGAGATTAGTCACTTATTTTAGCTTATGTTGAATGTCATGTTATAGTTTGTAGATTTGCGAATTGGTGTGGCTAGGTTAGTAACAAATTGGGTGAGAAATATGGCTTGTAAAATGACCTATTTTCGTCCACACGGGCAGAGACAAGGGCATGTGTCTCAATCGTGTGTGACACACAGCTAGGTGACACGGCCGTGTGTCCTTTGCATCTTGAATTTGCACAAAACAGAATGCTCACACGGCCTGGCCACACGATCGTGTGACCCCTACAGTGTTAAAAATTTTAAATATTTTTGAAATTTTTTTTGAGTTTTCAACTTAGTCCCTATTTGTTTCTAATACATAATTTGGGTCTCGAGGGTTTGTTTAAGGGACAATATGTAAAATTTTGATTGGTTTCTAGTATGAATGCTAGATGAAATGAAATGTCTAATAATTAATTTTGTAAACTTTGGTAATTCTTCGTAACCCTATTCTGACGACGAATTTGGATTAGGGGTGTTACACAAAACATTATCTGTTCTTGGTTACTTGGTAAAGACTTTCGGATGTCAATTTTTGAATTTAAAATTGCCATGGGTTTCGTCGACCCTGACAATATGCAATCTGATTCCTATCATACTGTTCTGTTAGATATTCCAAGTAACTTTGATGCACAATATGTTTATTGTGCTTTGACTCATTCTAGAAATCAATTTTATAATCCAAAGACCACAAAGGACTTAATGGTGCATGAACCTGCTTTAAGATATATTCATCGATTTTTAGCCTTTAGTTTTTCAAGTTGAAATGATTCGTCATCTATTTTAACTAAAACTGAAATGTTTTTTTGTGTGTGTGTGGTGTATGCATTCTGGATTTAAAGTTAATTCAGGATATTGGTTTGCACGAAACTTTCATGCTGTTCTGCAATGTAATCGTCCACTAATACTTGGGTCATCTATTACGAATTTAACCTCCCAACTTTTTCCTTCTGAAGTTGATTTCTCGTCCTTAACATGTGCATTTAGTATGGATAGCCTAGATAAATATTGTTTGGATTCTATGGGTTTGCTTGCTGGCACCCCTACTGCTTGTTATTTGGTTCCTCCAGGTACACGAACTACTCGAGGAAATATGATCTTTCGCCAACATCCACAATTCACTACTAGGGAGCAAGAGGAACAACTTCTACCTGTGAAAGCACGTTTAAGCCAGATCGAAGCTCGACTTGGAACAATGGAAACCCAAGTCTCTACAATCCTCGGCATCCTTCAAAGTCGTTACCCCCAACACCGACAACATCGTTAAAATACACATGGGGAGTATTCTTAACCTTTCTTTTTACTTGTTATTTGGGCTACTGTCTTTTATTTCATATAAAACATGCTTGAGGACAAGCATAGATTAAGGGTTGAAATGGTAAATATGCATGATTTTTGCTGCATGTCTCTCTTTTGCATATTTTCAATCTTATGCTAGATTTATTCGATAGTTTATTTCGACATTGAGCCTCTAATCTCATTACTTAGTCAATTTGGACAATTGGGCAATTTTTGAATTAAAGTGTTCAAGTATCTAAATTAGTTGACATTTGTGTTTTAAGGTCGATATATGTAACTAGATTTTTCATATAATTGATTGTTTGGAAAAAATATTTGCTTGCACATAAATAAATAAATAAAATCAAAAATAAATAAATAAAGGCTCAAGTTATGAGTGAAAGTTTCGAAAACGTGACCGAATTTAGTAACCGGGGTGAGGTGCTTGGGTTGTCATTTCATCTAGCAAAAAAATGTTCGAGTGACAAATCGAGAACTTACAAACACTCTGTTAACCGAGCCTAAAAGAAAAAAGAAAAAAGAGAGAGACTGTTTGAATTGAGTAACTGGGAAAGGGGCTCGATTTTTAATATATTGTAGAATAATTTCTAATGTTCGAAGGAACAATATGTTTGAGGACAAGCATGAGCTAAGTAGGGGAGATTTGATAACATGTTAATTTGCATGACTTTTTGTGTTTAATTTGGTTAATTTTTGAATTTATCTCACTGAATTAGAGCTTTTATGTTTTAATCTTGTTAGGGATGCAATTGAGATGCTAAGAGTAAAAAATGAGCAGAAAAGGACCAAATTGAAACACAATCAATGAAATGAGGCCGAATAAAAAATGTGGAAAAAAGCCAAAGACTCATCAGATTCTTTTGACTTTGTAAAAGCCAAAAATAGAAAAAAAAATCTTATTTTATTTTAATTATATGTTAAAGTAGTTAAAGCCAAAATTAGTAAATACCATGTGTATAATTAGGGCTTTAATGTACTTAGGAAAGACACATTTAATTTTACATTTTGATTTCAATTTGGAATTAAATAGAATTATTTTCTTTTCTCAAATTTGGTGCGTAATATTCTGTTACTTCATTTCCAATTCTTTGTTCTTTCAAAATTTGTCTAATTGCCTTTCAAGTCCTTTTCTTTTCCAATTTTCACCATCTTTCATACAAATCCAATCATAGCCAACCAAAACATGATTAAAGTCATCCTTCACTAAATTCCATCTTAGCTTTAGGCCGGTGTTCTTTTTGGTCGGAATCGTGAGATACGTATCTATACTAAAAATCCTTCCAATCGATATTCACATTTTTCCTAAGTATAGAGATTGACAACTCATCCCTTAAAGTTAACTCGGTTTCAAGTCAAAAAGTGCACGTTGGGTTGGAATCGTGTTTGCGGATAGTTGGAGAAATGAGTCGGCCGTGCTGTATTCGAATCTTCGAGAACAAATCAAGGAAGAAGTGATCGGGTTTAAATGACCCACGCAGTTGAGGCCGTTAATTTGAGTTGGGTTCTTCAGAGCGCAAGGCTGCCGGAATCTTGAATCAAGAACACGTGTATCTCGGTTAGTTAATAGGTAAGGGTTGGTTTGCAGGTCGTACTAGGACCAGCTACGAGAGGAAGAATTGGTGGTTAGGATGTTCTTAACTACTATAACCAGCTTATTGTTTGGTGGAGAAAATTAATTTTCAATGATTGATTCAAAAATTCGAAATCCACCGAGTCTAGGGCTAAGGCTGATTATCTTTGATTACAAAATCTGAATTTAATTTCCAATTTAATTTTTAATTAATTTAATTATTTATTTTTGCTGTTTCAATTATTTAGTTTCTAAACATTTCAAAACTCCCCTGATTTATTTGTTTATTTTTCAGTAGGTCCGTTTAGAGTCGTGGGCACAACTATAGCCACAACTATCGACACGACAGAAATTCTGATCACAAGTTAAACACGAAAGTTGATTAGAACACCAATCCCTGTGAACTCGACTCTACTACCACTCTTTACTACTATTTAGAGTTGTTTTGTAGGAATTATTTTTTGTGGTTTCGACGCCTATCATTTTTATAGTGGTTTGTGGGATGGTAGTATCTATTAGGGTTAGTGGGTTTAATGTTGGGTTGGGGGATTTGGGTAGTGGTCGGGTCTTGTCCCTTCCAATTTAATAAATGGGGCTCAACTTCTTCAAATCATCATTAACACATTTGATTTGGCCTTAGAAAAATTAGCCTTCATCATTTTGGTAAAAAAATATTAAAATAATATTATTAGGGTAAAAATCTCTGTTATTGTTTCATTTTTAATGGTAATGTGAAATGTGGGAAGATGGGAGAGGGTAGGGAGTTGCTTGATGAGATGAAAGTAAAAGATGTTCTTGTTTGGACGACTTTGGTTTCGGGGTATGACCAATGGGGAGATTTGGAATCAGCTAATGAGATGCTTGAAAAAAATCAGCTTTGGTTATGTCAGAAATGGCATGGGGAATAAGGCGCTTGAGTTTTTTTATGAGGATGACGGCATGTAGAGTTTAGACCTGATCAGTTTACGTTTAGTAGTTGTGTTTGTGCTTGTGCTAGTATAGCTTCACTTCCACATGGTAGACAAATACATGCTTGTTTGATACAAACTAATTTTAGGCCAAACATGATAGTTGTCAGTTCTCTCGTTGATATGTATTCGAAATGCGACTGTCTTAAAGTTGGCAAATGGAATTTTGGTCTTACTCATAATAAGCAGGTTCCTGTATTGTGGAACACAAAGTTTTCTGCATTGGCACAATATGGCCATAGTGTAGAGGCAGTGAAATGTTTGATAACATGGTAAAAATGGGAGTGAAGCCAGATAGGACAGGACCACTTTTGCTGTTATGGTCAATGCATGTAGCCAGCCACTCCGGCCTTGTTCAAGTAGGTATTTTCAATGCATTTCTTTTGATTATGGCATACTTTCCGACCAACAACATTATACGTGTTTGATTGATCTCCTAGGTGGAGCTGCTCGTTTCGACCAGTTGATGAACCATCTAAAGCTTGATAGCCAGTTGATTATGACATTCTTTTAGAACGTAGGAGAGATGTTAATTAATTCATAAGATTGTGTTTGTGAATTACCGGATAATGAGAGTAATGGAAGAGAAGTTATGAAAATAATAGATATAATGGTAGTTTAGTAGAAATTGCACTCATATAACTCATTTTAGCAAGAAGAATGCTATTTGCAAACTTGAGTGCAAGTGCACAGTTTGATCAACAAGGAGAGGGAGAGAAAAAACACTTATACTCCAAAAAAAGGTTAAGAAGTAGAATTCTTAATAATATCCGTATCTAATAATTCAAGCCATGCTCTTCAAAACACTTCAATAGTGGAGCAAATCCAAGAATCCTGCTAACCTTTTTAAATTTAGCTCCCCAACCTTCTCAACGTGGAGCATCAACAATGAACCATCTGAAGCATGATAGCCAGGTATGGAATGCCCTTCTCGGTGTTTCTAGAATCCATGGAAATATAGAACTGGGGAGAAAAGCAGCCTGTATGTATTGCTTTCAAGTATATATGGTGCAATTGGGAAATGGGAATTGGTTGAGAAAATCAGGCACCTTATGGATAAGAGACAAGTGAAGAAAAAGGTAGATTTTAGCACGAAATGGGGAGGAACTGAAAATGTTAAAGACCAACAAACCACGTCGTTCGACAGAATGTCGGACAGCCATACAGGTGGAAGAATCCCAGAGAAAATAAATTTTAATTCTCAACCAATAAAGCAATGAAATTCAAAGCCGCTCACATGACTAAAAATAGTTTTTTCACCTACTGTTTGAATTAAAAAAAAACATAGATAGCAGATAATAATTGAGAGGAAAACAGAATTTTGAGAAAGCTATATCTCTTAGAAGGCCGACCCTACAATATAACACAATCTATCCGACGTCATGATGCTATATATTCAATCCCATAAACAAAACCTTTTAATTTGCAACTTGAAAGACAAGGAAAAGCAGGGAAATACCAACAAGAAGAAGAAGAGGAGGAGGAGGAGGAGGAAGGATTTGAAAGGAATCTGCAATCTTCTTTTTCTTCTTCTCAATGGGTTCTGAGGTCTCTAAACAGATCCAAAGGCGCAAGGCAGTCTCCATGGAAAAGCAAATGCTTTTTGACCTTAATGAAAATTGCGGGGAAACATTCCCTGGTTGTGACTATCGTCCTACTGACAGGAAGAATTGGATGGCTAGCCTTGGTCCTAAGGACCTTCACATAAACAACATTGTATGGCCTGGAACTCATAATTCTGCTACCGACAGGATAGGAATTCCCTGCATCTCTCGGCCTTTTGCGCAATGCCAGACTTTGTCTGTTTACCAGCAGCTTGCTCTAGGCACCAGAGTTTTGGATATTAGAATTAATGAAAACAATCGTGTCTGCCATGGTATCTTGTTGACATACAACATCGATGTTGTCATAAACGATGTCAAGAAGTTCTTGTTCAAGACAACGTCCGAGGTCATAATTCTTGAGATCCGCACTGAATACGGGCACCGGGATCCTCCTGAATTTGAGGATTACTTGGAGGAAAAACTCAGCATGTACCTCATCCACCAGGATGATTACGTCTTTGGCAAAACAATTGCAGAATTGTTGCCAAAGAGGATTATCTGTGTCTGGAAACCAAGAAACTCACCTCAGCCTAAACCAGGGTCTCCATTCTGCAGTGCTGAATATCTCAAGGACAATTGGATTGACACAGATTTGCCATCCACAAAGTTTGATAGTAATTTGAAGTATTTGAGTGACCAAGCACCAGTTTCATCAAGGTATTTCTTCTACAGAGTGGAGAACACAGTGACAGCACAGCCAGATAATCCTGTGGTATGCGTTAGACCAGTGACAGGCCGAATTCATGGATATGCTAGGCTGTTCATCAATCGGTGCTTTGCTGAAGGTTGCGCCAATAGGTTGCAAGTATTCTCTACAGATTTTATTGGTGAGGATTTTGTTGATGCTTGTGTTGGCCTTACACACGCCCGGGTCCATGGCGAGTGTTGACGAGTCTGTCAACTTTTTCTCATCTTCAGTAGACATTTCTTTTGCAGTACCTAGTTTCTACAAGCATGCAAATTTGTTTGTAATGCAGTATATAATGTGTATAGCATTTTGCATATTTATATTCTTGTTGGATTGGCTAGTTTTGATACTTTCAGCTTTCGGTTTTTCTGCAATTCTTAAAGCCCTTATAAGCTGGGCCAACAGGCCTTAACTTTTCAGGAAAAGAAAGAGAAAGAAAAAGGCACATTTTCGGCTCAAGACGCTTATAAGTTTATGATTTAAAGTTTCCAAGCATGTACCGTGTTTATGGCTCAGTAGTTAGTACATACATTGCCTTTCAGAGGGCAGTAGCAAGCCCCCAGTAGGAGCAGTTATGTGTCCTAAACATGAGCTTCAAATTTATGGAATCTAAATGTTGCATCGCTGAATAATGTGATTAGGAGCCTAGATATAATTGGTGCCAGTCTTCTCTTTGCAAAACTTTTGTCTCAGTGAAGCCTCCAACTGTTGGATTATTGAGGAGAACAATCCTGCGAATAAGAGAAAAATTATAGTCCAAGTATTTGAGTAGTCTAAAATTAAGAGTACATCATAGGTCCAACAGAAAACGAAACATACAGTTAAACACCAAGTCAAAATAACAGAATGGCTGGGAATCAAACAGCATCAATGAAGATTGATGAAGACTGTATGAAATATATATGTATATAACCCCCCCCCCCTCTCCACACACACACACACACATAACAGGAACTTTTCTTATCATGTAACAACTCACAGAGACTAAAAGTAAAATATTATATGCATGGCCAATATTTGGGTACTAAGGTGGGTTTCTAGACTTCCCGTATAATTGAGAAAAGAAAAACGAGATAGAATTTCACATTCTATTTCTTGCTACTTGATCTGAAGTATTTGGACTTGGCCTTGGTCAGACAGGTCTGCTATTCTGGTAAATGATAGGTTTTAATGACTTCAATTACAGGAAGCATTCAGCAAGTTAATGGCTGCATGTCCAATTCAGATTTGATAGATCAAGGATTATTGTGGTGGTCAGGTAAGCTTCAAAAACACCATCAAAGGTAAGAACATTGAGTTCCATAAAGATTAGGAAAACAGTAAGTGAAAACCTGAGAGTGCGCTATCTCTATGCTGTAATGATCCTTTAACAAGTAGTGTGCCTGGGATTTGCTGAAAGACCTGAAAACAAATATTGCAATCATGTATAGAGTCCTGACCACAGGTCAAATTGTATTCAAGAAAATTGAGGTAACCATACCAAAATACGAAAACACAGGTTTGAGGGTGCCTCTTGCACATTGCTGCAACTTGCAACTTCATCAATATATTTTACGTCATTGTTCAGCAGAGCATTGCAGTGATCAGCTGATGCAGTAATCTATTAAAATGAGATTGTCTTGCGAGTAAGCATAGAGCAAATTTTCATACAACGTCAAAAGACACTATGATAAGTGGACAGAAATATTGCTTACATCAACCACAAAAGAAGAGGCATTCAATTTACAAGATGCTCCACCAGCTAGGAAAAAGGATTCAACTGACTGGAGTACATGTATTGCACCAAACTGGCGTTGAATACCCTAGGAAGAAGAGAAGTTCAAAAGAGCAATGTCATAAAACTAAGAAAAAGAAAATGCAACATCTCATAAAAACATATAGATAAAAGAGAAAAAGAAGCCTATAGATTTAAATTATATCTCCATACAAGCAGCTAGAGATGCATAATAATAAGAATTGAAGATACTTTGTGCATGTGTCGACTAATGTGAAAAATTGACCCTTTAATATGAATGTTCGTACAGCTATTTCTTTTATGTCTTTTAAAATTCTGAACAATGAATCTCACAATGGTTCAGATATGCCTTTGAGTTGTATTACTAAATTTTAAGCTGCATCAAGGTCTAACTAGAAACAGGGCAAAAAGCAATGTAGATATCCATCTGATGTCAATGTCGGATAATACCTCCAAATAAGCTTGTGGAGAAAAGAAACTTGAACATTATTAAGACAAACTAAAGAAAATAGCCAAACCTCAAGCATGAAAGAGAGAATGTTCTTTTCAGTCACATGAGGTGTAACTATCTTCTTTGCAGGAGGCACAAAAGACCAAGCAAGTCCCCATCGAAATGTTTTCCCTTGGACAAACTCAGTTGTTTTTACTACAGTAACTCCAACCTCTCGAAGCTTTGACACTAGGAATTTGAGATTCACTTTCCTTCCAACCATTGACGTATACCACCTAAGCGCAAACTTAAAGGTTAGCATTAAGTGAATGTAACAACTTAAGCTAAACGAGGTGGAGATATCCCTGAGAATAATACCGGAAAGATTGCTTCAGCACAACACTATCTTCAATAATACGTGTAATAAAGGCCTTTTCACCACCAGGGCAGACCATCTCCTCATAAGTTCCACCGCAAGAAGTCTTCGGATTCAATCCTGCTTCCTCAAAGCTTTCAAAAAATGGGGGATTACACATGCAGAAGTCAAAGGTCTCACCATCCCTTACCACATCAACAAGTATAGCGGGTCCATAATAGCTCTTATCTTCACTTGCTGATATATCAAGGGAAGAAGACGGCAAACCTTCTCTTTCCTCAGAATAGCTAGACTCACCACTTAACCCCTCAGGAGAAAGGGTGTTTTGAGAACATTTAACTTTTCTAATCTCAATTAATTCTGAAATATTTGGATTGTTTTTAACATTTCTCTCTGCCCACTCTATAGCTACATCAGTCATATCTGCAATCAAGTAGAGCAAGGTTTAAAACCCAGAATTTCACATGAGACATTAATGGATTATGAACAGAATAATTAAGCAAACTAAGGCGAAAAACATTTTAAAAAAAATACCTGATGCAACAAAGCTCCAGCCAAATAGCGATGCGCCAAGAAGAGGGTAGATACAGTTGGCTCCAGTTCCTATATCAAATCCCCTCACATTACCTCCATTGGTGTTATCTCTGGGAATGATGTGAGAAGAGAGAAGATCTTCAATCCAATGGATGTAGTTGGAGCGGTTGGGCACTGTAGGGCAGAGCTGCCCATGAGGAATCCACCTGTTAAAATCCATTTCAAGTTAATAAAGAATAACAGCAATATGTAAAGAAGAAGCAAGCCTAGAGTGTTCACCAATGGAGGTTGTGGTCGTGAAGGAGAAGGACGCGGGTGAGTTCACGGGTGGCATTGAAGTCAGTCCAGTCGATTCTGGGTCGGCCTTCGCGAGTGTAGAAGACAAAGGGTTTAAAGGTAGGGTATAAAGAGGCTAAAAGAGCGAAATCGGGCGGGTTATCGGAGTATTTGTTTTTGGGGTGGATCTTGGGTCTCTCTTCCTTTCTTCTCCTCTTCTTGGACGGCATTTTCTTTCGCTCCAAATTATCATAAAACAAATCTCTGCTATTATAATCAATAAACTGCCATCAGTAACATAATCAAGTCGAGCAAGCAAAGCTCCCAACAAATTAATTGAAATCCATATCTTAAAAATAAAAATTTGGGTTTCAAATTCGATGTAAAAGGAAAACAGATTAGAACGAGAAAGTGGTTGTTTGTAGGCGATGGGTTAGCTTAGGTAGATGCTAAAGAAGGAGACAAAACCGAGTCGGCAGACGTTAAACCCAGTTTTGCCGGGACAGAACCGTGGGACATGGAATAGAACCCACAAGCCATTGAGTCCATAGGCTCCGGAAACCACAGGCGATACATAGCTCTAAAAAAATTCACTTACTTTAATTATATAGCTCAACCAAAAACACCAATAAACATTCCAATTCAATATTGCTAATAATAATAAATACCATGCAGCACATTATGTAATTTGGTTCGTTTCTGTGAGACAACAAAGCATTTAAGAGGAGGTAATTTGGTGTAAATATAAGAGACAAATGGCAATACAATCAAACTTATGGCATCAAAAACAGATATTTGAACAAGCAGGTAGCCAATGAAACAGAGACCATTGCAAACTAACCTCGAATTCTCAACTATAATCATGCAAATATTTCCTATACAAAATTATTTCACTAAAGATTAATGATAGGAGGTAGAGATCGATGGCAAAAAAAAAGTTTTTAGAACAAGTATAATGTAAAAATAGAAAATATAATGCAAATTGTTTTTGATAAAAAAATCATATTTTGATGAACCATAACTGATAGGGAAAAACAATAAATAAAAAAAAGTTCAAATTACAGAGACAAAAAAGGTTGATTTATAGGGACAAACAAATCAAATTATAGAGACAAAAGAAAAAGGGTTGAATTGGGGAAAAATCGACTTATAGGGAAAAAAAGAACTACATGGACTAAAAAATTTGAATTATAAAGATAAAAAAAATTCAATTTGCAGAGAAAAAATATCGAATTATAGCGAGAAAAAATTTGACTTGGAGGAAAAAAAATGAACTACAAAACAAAAAAAAAGAATTATAGGGACCATAAATTCAAATTACAAGGACAAAAAAAGATGAAATACATGGAAAAAAATCAACTAATAGGGAGGAAAAAATCGACTTAAAGGGGTAGAAAATTTCAGCAAATAAAGACAAAAAAAAAATACAGCAATTTAAAAGTATAGAAATAACTAACCTTAATAGATGTAATCATTTTGCAAATGAATCTCCATAGTTAATTTTTGTACATTTACGATGGAGTTTTTTTCTTTTTGAGATTTACTTTAAATTTTAAAGGTGAAAGTGAAAATGGGAAAATAGAGGCTACTAATATTTTAGCACCCCTATCAGGTATGAGAGCATGTGGTAAATAGAGTAATTTTTGAGTAAACATGGTCATATATGTCATTCCACATATCTCATTCGCAATCAATTGTGAAAAACATTGCTCATCTCTATATATTTTGTTTTGAAGGTTTTAGCTCAATAAACGCTTGCAAACCTCCCTTCACCAAATATTACAATTAGAGAATTTGACTATCAATCTTCCATTTGTGCCCAAATCAGCTAAAAAATGTCCAAAACTCTGTTTACCAAACAATCCCTAAACAAATTAAAGATAAACAAGGTAAAAAATTTATTTCATAAATTAAACAATAAGATCATTCCATATTATACATATAACAATTCATAATTCAACAAATTTAAAATAAATAATAAAAGATTAAATTTAATTTTAAAGTATATTTTAAAATTATTTTTTGGTACCGACCAGTATACCATATTTCGGATGGCACGGACAAAATTAATAGGTACGCACCGATACGACTGATATTGACCGAAACTTGTACCGGAATGGAACCTAAAGTTTATTGTTTCGGTTTACTATTGGAAGAGTGCTATCCGACTGGTACAAGCAGTACTAGGACGCTATCTACTATCATAATCAAAATACCCTTATTTATATTAACTATTTAAAAGGTATATAAAAATTAGATTAATTTATATTTTATATATCATTATATTAAATTATTTGAATATCATTATATTAATTTTTAAATCTTATTTATTATATTTGATTTTTTTAAAATATTTTATATGATATTAATTTTAAAAAATATATATTAATTACTTAAAATGTATTTAAAATTTATATTTCATATATCATTATATTAAACTATTTAAATATCATATAACTTAACTAGTTACTATTATCGTATCTATAATGAATGTTTTAACCTTCAACTGCATTTCTTGGTGACAATAAAAAACACTAAGCTTTACTTACCATTGAGGTTGAAAACACTTTTCAACTCAAACCTTAATTTCAAAAAATAAAAATAAACAAGTCGATTTTAAAACCAAACATTTGATTTAAATTGGGGTTTTAACCCAAGCCAAAAAATAAAAATTTTTAGCTTTTAAATTTTGGAGAAGTGATTTTTAGGCATCGGGTATAAAGTATACTTCAAAGAAAACCCTCTCGTATTGTATGAAACTAGCTTCTACTATTATACGTGAACTGTAGCGGAGCTTGATCTCAACCAATAAAGGAATCATTGGGTAAACAACATTAGATATAACTAGGGCCGAAAACATACAATGATGAACATGGAGCTGAAGCGTAGTGAATCTAAACAAGTCAATATACACATGCACGCTCACATTTCAGAAGGCTCGAACCCAAAACAGATCAGACGTGTAGTTGTTGTTGTTGTTTTCTATAACGCTAGAGTTTCAGCTTTCTTGAGTTACATAACGGTAATCTACGTATCCGTGTTATTTTTCGTGCTATGTTTGTATATCGTGTTTGTATTGTTTGGATGTACAGCAGAAGTTATATTCCCATGTTATCAACGACACTGTTGTGACTATATTTCCGAATACTGGGCAATGCAGAGTACAAATAATACGGGTATGAAGTTATCTTTTTTATCTCTTAACATTTTATCTTCTCAAAAACACTTTTTACCAACAATGGTAAACACTATCAAACTTTTCAAAAATACTTTCATAAACTAATTCTAATTTTAACAACCTATATCTTTTTACAGCACTTTTTTTACTATACTTTTCAAAGAAACATTCTTTTAAAATCACTTTCAACCGCAATACAAACAGTAGAGTAGTTTTTAATTATCTTAAAAAAAAGTTAAAATACTAGTAGTAAAAACAAAATATCTATGGCCAACCATTGCCCTTAAGAAGCATCGGTTTGTTCACATCAGTAAGTTCACCTTCGGAATCTTTAATATTTAAGGGTCGTCATCAGTCATGGTTCATTTCGATGGCATCGGGTATAAAGTATACTTCAAAGAAAACCCTCTCGTATTGTATGAAACTAGCTTCTACTATTATACGTGAACTGTAGCGGAGCTTGATCTCAACCAATAAAGGAATCATTGGTACCTTGATAACTGCGATACATGATGACATGGATGAGCGTTGATCTAAAAATATAACATGATAATCAAAAAAAAAATCAAGTAGTTGTTGTGTTTTTATAAGTATTTTTTTAATACTATTTTTTTTTTTTTTTTTTATTTTTTTTTGTTATTACAGAAATTATATTCCATGTTATCAACGACACTGTTGTGACTATATTTCCGAATACTGGGCAATGCCAGAGTACAAATAATACGGGAGAGTACTGAACCCTGAGTCAAAGGTTGCTCTTTTTCATGGGCCACTGGCCGCCAATCGAAATGGGACTGACATGACCCTTTGAGGAGACCTTCGAGGGAGAGGAGACCCCTATAAAACTCTCCTGAGGAAAGCCACGACTGCCCTTCTCAACTCCCTTACAATTCAATTGCAGCTGTTACACATGAATAGGGGCCCTCATGGGTTCCACTAGGGGCGTCCTCATCGCTGCTTTATGCTCCATAAAAGCTAATTCACAGGCAATGTCACCTGCAAATTAACCCCGTGCAAGTGATCTTTTATCATGTGCCACTACATTTCTAATTCCGGCCCTGATGAATATTGAAATGTCACCTCATCATCACCAACTTGTAGAATATTTTGGCTACATATATTCTATAGTATTTTAATAATGTAGGCAAGTGAGAAAAGAAGCAATTCTTGATTTGAGGATGGTTCCATGGGAACAAAAATAACCTTATTATGCAAAATATCTAACCAAAGAAACTACAATCACCATATCCAGCAAAGATAAAAGAAATGGTAGAAAAATATTATAGAAATTTCAGCACCTTACTTTCAATGTTTCACTCACCTCTTGAAAGACCACAGAGATATGGCCATTTTTAAAAATGTCATTTCCGTAGCCAACCTAATTTTCATCATTGTCCATACTGAACTTGATGGAAATAGTCAAATAGTTTTTTCAGTAATGGAAAGAGAGAAGTCAAAGCAAGCTGAAGCTGCTCAGAGCTATTTATTCGTAAACTGACTTGTCCTGCGCCTTTGTTATTCAGATTGGCACGAGCTATTAGATTTGTAGACCGTCCAACAGGTACCTGTGATTGTATATTGCATCCAATGGCGAGATCTCCATGCCAATCCATGATAGATAGACCAAGTGTAGATAAGGAGCGACCCAGAGGGTAATCTTTATCCCTCAATTGTGCTTCCAAGCTGCCCCCATAAGCAAGATCGCCGCGTCCTGTCATAGCACCCCCAGTCATGACTACCTGGAACTGCTTATTAGCAATCAGTTTGTCTTCAAATTTCATTCCAGCTGATAGTGCATCACCTAAGAGTGTAACTGAGATGCCAGCTGTTGCCTTATTCTTCTTCAGATTACTAAACCTGGTCTCGCTGCGCAGTGTATAGGCTAAGTCCTTTCCAACAGTCTGCATATCAAAACCCACTGAAGTTGCTTTACCTTCCCCATGCTTTAAAGAACTGGCTAGTTCCATTTGGACATTGGCATCCCTTTTGTCCTTTGTAATCTGGCCAGAAAATGAAATAGGAAATTTCTCTTTTGCAACAAACAGTCTTTCGACATTAATACCTTCGTAACCAACATCATGATCCCAACCATGTGTATCTAGAACAGGCCTAACAAGCCATGGGTTGGAGGAATCAAGGGAACGATAGCGATGAGTTGGATTATCAGAATCAAAAGAAGCAGGCAACACCAAATCTGGCATGGGAACTGGAACAGAAGAAGCACCACTACTTTCTTCTTCTGCATTTTCACCGTACTCACTTGGCAGATCCTTGGCTGCAGCAGCCATTTTCTTCATCATCTTTCGCCGCTTTTTCTCTTCCTTCAGTTGTTTCTTCATAAAAAGCTTTTCCCTATATTCCAACTCGTCAAAATATGCTTTCTTCTGAGCTTTACTAAGCTTTGCTATTTGTGCTTTACTCAACCGCTTGAAAGGTGGCAGCTCATCATATTCTGGTTCATCCTCAGAGTCTGAGGATTCATCCAAATCATCATCTAATCCATCCTCATCGCCATACTGCTCTTCAGGAAGCTTAACTTGTGGTCTTGATTGAAGAAGAGATGAAAGAAGGAAAGGTAAAGGAGGTGCTCTTGTTCGAGTTGCAAAAGGCTTCCCTGGAGGAGTATCTTGCAACTTCAAAAGTGTGTTTGCCTCCGCCAGAATTTTAGATGCAAAGGAAAGCAACAACAAATGAGGCTTCCAGACCTGACCATTTGGCAATACTCTCTGGCCTGCCCTATTTGTTCTACATGCAGAGTGATTCTCCACTAACGAAACAGGATTCATGAGTCGCATATCCCCAGCTGCCTGACGAATAGCCTGCTGTACAACATGAGAACGCTGAGTGACAAACATGTCATAACTAGAAGCAGTACCATTTGGACCATCTGGTGGAGCAGAAGCTGCATGAGTCAAAACCACAATTGCATTAAACCATATAGATGGACCAAAGATATCAGTTATGGTACGCAAAAGGGGCATATCACCAAAATCCCTCGTTTGCATGTCCAACCTATCGAGGTACAACACAATATCTGGAGGTGTTTTCTTGATGAAACGCTTAACAGAGTGAAGGATCTTCTCATTCTGGCATTGGTCAGACCAGGAAGGAAGAAGGCCTGGTGTGTCAATTACACGAACCTTAATACCATGCACAGTACCCACAACATCCTGAACCTTATTGGTACCAGTCTGGAAAGCATCAGTGCCAAACTTGATTTCATCAAATATTGAATTAATAGTAGCACTTTTACCAACTCCTGTCTTCCCAAGGACCATAATTGTACAGGCAAAATCAAGGGGTTCATTTCCAGCTGCCTCAAGCTGTTCAGCCATAGCACTTGCACGGTCAAAGCTGAAGGCACCAACCCGGCCTCCATTTCTCCCCCGGAGCTGCTCAGCTAATCCTAGTCTGTACAAAACCTGTGCCACAACAACATTATGGGGAGTCTGCCCGAGCCTATTTGCAAGCCGCAAAAACTTAACTCTAATCAACTGAAGCTTTTCACGAGTCTCATCATTCTCCTCAACCTCCACATTACCAGGATCTTCAATTTGATGTCCCTGTGCCTGTGCTTGAGAGACACTTCCATTCACACGAGGCTGCTGCACCACCCTGGGGGCAGGTTCCAATAGCGGAGCAGCACGCCCAAGGCCAGCAGGATGAGAAGGGGTAGCAAGGTTTGTAGATTTAACAGATGATGCCAATGCCGGAGCAGGAACACTTAAACATTCTTTAGTCACAGAGGTGTTTGTCTTAGGCTCCTGAGTTATGTCTGCTTTCTTCCCAATCTCTTCGGCTTTTGCAGACACTGAAGATCCTGGAGCATGTTGCACTTCCTGCTCTAGGGTCACTGGGGTGCTTTGCTTATTTTGCTGATTTTTCTCTGTTTTATCATCAGATTGTTCAGTCACAAAATCAATATCTTGACATTTATTACCCACCATTTCATCAGGGAGCCGAGATTGAAAACTATCATGAACCTCTGTTCTCAAATCAGCTTTACCAACCTCAATCTTCTCATTCATCTCATCTGTGAACTTTTCTGAAGAGGATAAGTTCCCGACTGCAGAAGCAACTGTCTCTTCAACAGATTTACTTGGCTCAGACAGCATATCTCTCAGTTCATCAATCTCACCATTATTCTTCATACCCCTAGCATCAGATAAATCTTTTACTTCTCCATTCATGGTATCCTCCGCAGCAGCAAAAGCCTTATTTGCTTTTTCATCTTTGTCACCACCATCTACTGAATCAAGATCAGCTGTGGCACCTTTTACTTCCGTACTTTCTTTTCCCTGATAAGTATCTCCTTTTACAGGCATCTCCATGACCGCATCAAACTTGAGATTTCTTTTTTCCTTGTCCCTCGGAACTTCTGTTTCTCTGGTACCACTGACTTCAGGTACTTCCTTCCCACTATTCAATTCATCAGTCCTTTCGCCCATTTCAGTCCCTCCCTCGTCAATCTTATCCAGCACCACACCACCACTAACACTCTCCCCTTGCTGCTGGTCCACCGACTCTGCCACAACCTCCAGAGTTCCTACTTCACTTGCAACCGCATTCTCCAGAGCTCCAACCTCAGTTAGAACCTCAACAGCCTCTTGAAAGGTCTCTTCTTTAGGTTCTAAATTCAAATTCTCCTTAACTACCTCTGAACCAGTATCACCAAATGTCTCAACATTTCCAATTGCATCGTCAACTAAACTGCTGCCATCTACTCCAGGTTTTTCTGCCTGTTCTTGCAAAATCTCCTGTGTTGCAATTGCCTCCCCAAAAACCTCATCTACCGGTTCTTTTGTTTCACCGGAATCCCCAGCAACCCTCACCTCCACTTCCTCATTGGCAACTCTTTCTTCCGCAATCTTGTTGTCTACCATTACTACGCCATTTTCCATTTTCACAATTGTTGCTTCAAAAGCCTAAATTCAGGAAGAACATTAAAAGAAAAAGAGAACAGCCCATCATAACCAATAAACATCTGAATAATCAATAAAGAATCAATTATAAGAAACACCCACAAAACGTAAACCCATCCTTTCCTAAAACCCGAACATAAAAATGCAATATTGATCCACATGTTAAAGGAAGAAAATAGATCGTTGCCTTTCTTTAGAATCGAAACATCATCTTTCCAAAACAAATAAGATCCCAAGTTCATACTTTAAAAAAGGATTAACGCAATAAATGTAAATAATAAAAGAAAGAAAAAAAAAGAGATGGGCAATTATAATAAAACACAAGGTTACCTGGTCTTTTTGATTCTGCGGTGAATTTCAGATAGGGAAAAGGGGGAAAAAGGGGTTTGTGTACTAAAATAAGAGACGGATTAGAGAGGCAAAGGAAGAATGGAAGTATTAAGGATAAGAAGGTGATCAAGGGATGAAAATGGAGGTTGGGTTGTGATAAACGGTGAGAGATGGTTGATTAGTATGATCATGAAAAACGCCGAATCATGAGTGTGTGAGTCACGTGATCACACCACCTTATTCGAGAGGGACAGAGATTGTGGACCGTCCAATCTTTCCTGATTCAACCATATTTGATTGTGCCTACTCATCTCTCCTCTAATCAACCCCACAAACAAACCAAGCTGTTGAGATGAGATTGTTAGTAAATATGACTGTTGTCTGTGGAAGTATTTTCACTTGAAGAAATTTAATGGCTAAGGAGGCTTTCATCATTGATGTAACATCTATTTTTGTAAGGTTTCAATGAAAATACAGTGATGGATGTTATGAATGTATCCAATTCATTTGGAGCTGTGGGGCTGCTTTGTTGGTGGAATTTTTTCGTTTGACCACATGTGTTTAGAAGGTATTAGGTGAGGGAATTATAGGGATCTACCCAATTAGATCCCCAACCCCCGGTCCCCATTTTTGGTTGATATATTAAAAACAATTTACCTACTAATACATTTTGTTCAAGTAAGTTTGTATATTTTTTCTTTTCATCAAATTATTTTGATAAGTAATAAGCTAAGTAGCAATTTGGAAAGTTAGACACTTCTTCGAGTATTGTGAGAACACAAAGTAATAGGGGCATTAGAGTTTGTTTACGCAATATAGTTTCTTCAGTGATAAGTATTCATTATATTCAAACACTTACAACTAGTAATTCTAAACCTATCGTACCCCCAATGACAATTTCTTTACTCTTGTACCTTTGAAGAGTGAAACTTTCACCATTAAGAATCAGTTTAGCATTGCTTATAAGAAACACTTTTGAGATAAAAACATTACTAAATAAGATACTTTTGAGCTTTTCAAAAGTACTTTTGGGACAAAAAAATGCTTTGCAAAAGTATTTTTTTAGTCAAAAGTAAAAATAGAAAATTTTAGCTTTTGCTCAAAAGTAATTTTTGGCCTAAAAGCACTTTTAAGAAGTAATGTTAAACTAAGCCTAAATTCTCTCTATGAGAGCTTAGCTTATAAAATCACAATACAATCAAATGCATTCTCGCAAATAATTTTCCTTACTTAAACAGATAAAGTGCTCTCCATCTATCTACATTAATCTATATAAGTCTCTTAATTATATGAAGTTTTCGAGACTTGCTAACATAACGAAATCTATAATAATCCCTATTAAACATTAGCTAAATAAGATGAATATTTTTATATTTTTAAAATATTTTTATTTTTAAATATTTTTTTAATTTTTTCATATATTTTAATTTTTTTATAAAAATATAATTTTTTTGTTTAAAATAAAAAAATTAATTTTTTTAAAAATTACATACTTTTAAATGGTATGGACAATTGATAAAAAAATTGCAAATGTTGAAGGCTAAAAAAGTTTAAAAATTTTAAAACTAATTGACTTGTGAACTGATATAGGCTGGTTGAATCAGGTTAAAAAAATTAATTGGGCTGACAATTGAATCGACTATAATTTTTAATATTTTTATTTTTGATTTTTTAATAATTTATTTGCTTTGAATTGGTTGGACCGATCGTTTGAGGAACCAATTGGTCAAACTAGTTCGAAATCGGTTCAACTGATTTTTTTTGCTCAGTTCAACCATTTCGTACTGGTTTGCGAGTCAACTGCTTTTTTACCTCTCACCGAACCAATATCCCAATTGGTTCCTAGTTTGACTGGTCGATCTAGTCCAGTTTAGATAACATCGAATTTTAGAATTTTTGTTTATATTTTTTAAATCGTTTATATTTTTATTTTTTGAAATTTAAAGAGTAATTATTTAAAATATAATTTTTTTAATTTATTATGTACTTTTAAAGGGTAATGACTCAATTGACAAAAAAAATATAAATATTGAGGGCTAAAAAAATCATTTTACTTTTGACATTGTTAGTTTTAAGGATAAAACTAAATGGAGGACCAAGATTTTTAAATAAAAAATTATAGAGATTTAATGTCTCAAAAATAATATATAGAGATTAAATTTTAAATTTTGAAAGAGTGTAACCACAATTGATAGATTTAAATTTTTTTTTAATTTCATAAGTATTTTTTGAGTATCTATTCATTTTGAGGTTTAAAGTCATGTAATTTAACAGTCTGTTTTTCAATGGTCCTGAAAATGGTGGTTTTAGAACCCTATTTTTGATGATTGATTCTGTAAATATTATTAATTAATATTTACGAGTATATTATAGAGTAATTCAATTTCGGTCCGATAATTTTATTAAACAATTAGAAATTAAGGTACAAAGACTAAATTGTAAAAACCGTAAAAGTTAATCACTATATGTTTTCTTTTATTAAAGGGTTTAGTTATATAATAAACTTATGTTTAAATGGTAAATAGCCCACTATAGCTATTAGTGGACGGTTAGAATGCTTAATATACATGAATTATGTTATTATTTCATTAAATAACATTATAAAATAAGTTAATAATAAATAAGAAAACAAAACATGAGAATAAAGAGAAGACACCTTCATCATCTTCTACATGCACCGATTTTTCCATTTCTATAATAGGAAGGGTTTCAAGCTTTGACTCCATTTCTATAATAGGAAGGGTTTCAAGCTTTGACTCTTTGATTGGGAAGCCATTATTAGTCTGTTTCTTGTAAACTTTATGTTTTTGGAATTTCGGGAGTTTGATTTAGATAACCCAGGTATTAGATCCTAAAAATGTTAAAGCTTTGAAATGTCACATTGAAGGATCTTGAAGTTTTTGATGTTATTTGGTTAGATTTTGAGCTTAGTTATGAAAATGGACTAATTTGTAAAGTGAAAATTGTTAGTTTTGAACTTAGGGAATAAAGTGTAATAATTTAAATTTTACATGAAATTTCTATAATTATAAGTATTAGAGGGCTATGGAACGATGAAATGGATATCAGTTTCAAAATTGAAGCTGAAAATTGAAAGTTTTGTCATTTTCGATTTTAGGGACTAAAATGAATAAAGTGCAAAGTTTTAGAGAATTTCTATAAAGTGAACATTTATAGTCATATACATAGAAAATGATGTTATGTAACAACCCAATTTTAGCTAAATTGGAACAGTAGTTTCGGAACCACAAATCCGAGGTCGTAAAATTATTTTAATATCATTTTTTATATTTACACTATGTTATTTGATATGTGTGAAAATTTCGTGATTTAATTTTACCGATTGGTTACTTAATTTGATAAAAAGGACTAAATTGCGTAAAGCGTAAAAGTTAAGTTCTAATAGCTAAAGGTATTAAATAGCTAAAGAACCTTAAAGTAAAGGTCCTTAAGTGGTCAATAGACCATTAGAGAGTTAGTGGAAGATGATAGCATGGTAGTTGGTGTAGTTTTAAATATTTTTAAAGGTTAATTTAGTCATTTGATTATTAATGTTAATAATAAATAAAACAAACAAAATTCATTAATTCATTCATCTTCCTAGCTGATTTTTAACAAGAAGAAGAAACCATTTTTAGGGCTTGATATTCGGCCAAGCTTCTCAAGCTCAATTAATTAGGTATGGTTTTGACTCGGTTTTTAATGATTTCTACTTTTTGAGCTCGTTACAACTTAATCTAGCTAGCTCATACCTTCGTTTTTGAAACTATTATAGATTTCAAATGATGCCATTGTTGAATGCTTGGTTGTTTAAGTGTTTAATGATAGATTATGAAGGTTTAATGTTAGATATACAAGTTTTGTTAAGTGATTTTTGACATGTCAAAAGGGATTAAATTGATAAAATGTGAAATGTAGTGGTTAAAAGTGTGAATAAAGTGAAAATATGGGCTGCTAGTAACATGTATTATTGGCCAAGCATGGGTTTAATGAAATTATGTGTATTTTGTGTTGTTTTGAAATAGGGACTAAATTGAGAAAATGTGAAATTTTAGGGGCTAAAATTAAAAATGTGCATTTATGTGTTTTTGGATGAAATTAAATGGATTTGTGATTAAATGAGTTAAATTTGAATTGATTTAGATCAAGAAAGAAAGAAATCAGAGTTAGATCGGGAAAAGTCGAAAGTTGTCAAATAGTCGTTCCAATCCGTTCGTTTCTGTACGAGGTAAGTTCATAAGTAAATAAATGTTTTCGAATTTAAATGTATATATTTTATACATGGCTGAATTTGATTAATTATAGATATATATTGTTGAATTTGATTGTTTTATATATTGCCTAATTTGAATTGTTTATAGTTATACATTGTTGAAATTGATTTGTATATGAAGATAAGGTGCCGAATTAATTCGTATATGGTTGTCCATTGCTGAAATTTATTTGTATATGATTATTCATTGTTGAATTTGATTTGTCAATGGATATAAGTTGTCGAATTAATTCGTATATGGTTGTACATTGCTGAAATTTATTTGTATATGATTATTCATTGTTGAATTTGATTTGTAAATGGATATAAGTTGCCGAATTAATTCGTATATGGTTGTACATTGCTGAAATTTATTTGTATATGGTCATTCATTGTTGAATTTGATTTGTAAATGGATATAAGTTGCCGAATTGATTCGTATATGGATGTACATTGCTGAAATTTATTTGTATATGGTTATACATTATTGAAATTGATTTGTATATGGATATAAGTTGCTGAATTAATTCGTATATGGTTATACAATGTCAATTTGATTTGTATATGATTATACATTTCTGAACTTGATTCATATACAGTTATACATTGCCAAATTGATTTGTATATGATTATACATTACCGAATTTGATTTGTGTATGAATATATACATTGTTGAATTGATTTGAGCATTGGATGGCTGGTTACGTGCATGAAATGATTTAATTACGAAGTCAATAGCTTTGAATGAACCTTAGAAAATGTATTGATTTTGATGACATGATATCAGGACTTCTGAGGTGTGATTTCGTGTAAGACTATGTCTGAGACATTGGCATCGAAGTAAGAAAACGTGTAAGACCATGTCTGGGACATCGGCATCGTATATGATTTGTATAAGACCCTGTCTGGGATAGTGGCATCGATATGCGTTAATATGTAAGACCATATCCGGGATATAGCATTATATGAGCTTTATATGATTTCTGTGTGTTCTTAACAAATCCGAATGTGAATTTGAGTTGAATGGTTTAGGTATGTGTGAAGTTATATGTTTATAAAATATAAAGGTAAGTTTAGTACTTAGTGTAATAATATGAATTTATGTGAGATAGTTAAATATATATGTGTTTAAGATATATTTGAATTTGACCTAGTTGAATTGAATTATAAATATTATTGAAATGATTTATTTGCTTATGGCTTACTAAGCTTCCAAAGCTTACTTTGTGCATCCTTCTACTGTTTTATAGTTTATCGAAGCTAGCTCGGACTCGGGGATCGTCAGGAAACGTCATCATACTATCGATCATCTTGTTGGTACTTTTGAAGCTTTGTATATATGGTATATGGCATGTATAGGCTAGTGAAATTTTCTTATATTTTGAATTGTAATTCTAGCCATGTGAGTTGGCTTGGAAATGGTGTATATGATGGAGTTGTGTTTGGGGTTATGTTATGAGATGAATCATGGTAATTGATGTGTATTTATATTAGCTATGTGTTTAGCATGTTTATTACGATAGTTGACGTTTTGATGATTTAAATGATGGCAAAGAATGAACATATTTCATGATTGATTGGATGGTTATTAATTGAGTTCGAAAAAAAAAATGTAAATGAGATTATATTACTTTGTGCTTGAATTGTAATGAATGATTGTTTTGAACTGTGTTTTGATCGGTAATGCCTCATAATCCTAATCCGGCGACGGATTTGGGTTAGGGGTGTTACATGTTATATGATATTTGGAATTGATAGTTTAAAATTAATTACTATATAGATCGGGATTTGACTCAAGTTGAGGATAATTAGAAAAAAAGGGAAAATCACTGATTAGTCCTTACAGAGCAACTGGTTTATTGATTTTGTCAGGTAAGATCATATGGTATATTTATGTTTTGAACCTTATTTATGTTATAATGTGAATATCTGTAATTTAATGAACCTTGATTTAATTGCAATTTAGTACAAAATGGATGAGACTTGGAATTAATTTGTAAATAGATAACTATGAACTTGTACGAAGGAAACTACCTTGATGAAACTTCGTAAACATATCTTACACATAGTTACAGGTTGATTTTTTATTATACCGAGCTTCAGCATTTGTTGTGGACTCGAAGATACATGTGACACATTTTAGCCTGAACTGGTAATTTGTTGTCGTTTTAAAGATTTAGCCTAGACTAGCAACCTTACATGTATTTATAACTCTGGCCAAGCTATTTGATGTGTCGATATAAAGTTTTAGCCTGGATGGGTAGCCTAACATGATTTTATGCTCAGCTCAGTTGAGCCTATGATGAAATTAATACCTGTGTAATCGAGTTGTTTATTGAGTTTCATCGGGTAATACAAGAATACAAAATGTGAAGCGTAAATGAGACATATCGTGTATATGCTCAAATATATCATTGTGAAAGATAAATTTTAAAATTTGATTATATATATACCTATGAATGGTTTGGAGTTAGTTTGAAAATGAGTATAACTCACCCTATTGTATTATGTTTTGATGAATTAGGTAAACTTAATTATTCATATTATTTTTACATTCATGATTGTTATTTGAGGTAAGTTAAGTTTTATTTACATATGAGCTTACTAAGCACTTCGTAATGCTTACTTGATGTTTTCCTTTTTTGAAGATTTTGATTTTTGAAACGTGCCACTCGAATCTTTGAGAAGCTCACACTATCCAACCCTAGATTCGATAGATTTTCAATCGTTTGCTTTCGATTATATGTGGCATGTAACGACCCTGTGACCCCGTAGTTGAAAATTTTTAGTTTTTCTGGAAATGTTCTGATTTGTTCCAATTTGGTCTCTAGTTGCTTGAAAGCTATTTTTAAGGCAAAGTAGGCTCGATTTAAGGCTCGTAAATGCGTGATTTATTCCAATTTGAAATTTCTTATGTATTTATTAAATCAAATTGAAAATTAATTTCTATTGGCCATAAAATGTTCTATTTTGTAACACCCCAAACCTGGCTTAAACATTAGGGCCGAATTTGGTGATGTCACATTGTAACACCCCTTACCCGTATTCTATGCTGGAATAGGGTACGAGGCATTACCAGCATAAATACACTTATAAACATATTAAACCGAGTTATAAAATTTCATCCAAATTAAAAACTTTCAAATTATAATCTTCGAGTCACTAATTAGGGTTTACGAGGCCCAATACATACCCATTCATATGCTCAATATATCCGTTAAATCAATCCAATATTGAAGAATCCACTTTAAGTCAGAATCAATATTAATCACAATCATAAATCTTTTCATGTTATTTTCATATATCACTAACCGAACTTTGAATGTCAATTTACGAATATGTAATTCACTAACACATACTGATATACACAATGTTTAATTGATGAAATCATTTAATTGAGCTAAATTTCATATTCACTCTAAATTTTCTTCTATATCCATAAATGCTTTCACTTACCATTTACCTAACCAATTTCTTCAACCAAGCTATCACACAACAATAATACATCACCTGTGCTTCGTGAATTCAATGTTCGAATCTTATCACCATCAAATCCATGTCATTCGAATACTTAAAGTTTATTCAAGCATATATTATTAAGTTTCATATACCAAGCATATGTCAAAATTACGAATACGCAATCAATTCATTTGTCATTTATTTGACTAGCAAATTAATCTCAAAATTCATAACATTCCATTACTTAAGATATGCCATAAAACACTCCTTTAACATAAACTAGCACCATGGCCGAATTTTCAGTATGCTATTTATTCCCCTTTTTCTGAATCATATAGCAAAATATTACAAATACGTATATATTTGAATACTATAATTATGCATCAACTTGCCAACATGAGGTAATTCATGAGCCACTCAGGACATCATTTCGTGCCAAATATACCACACGCATGTGCTATGAAACTTTATTTTCTCTCATGAGCTTACCATGACCAGTAATGTACCAATATAAGCATCACTCTTATTTCAACATTTATCGATTATAATCAGACATTTAACCAATTATACACAATTCATTCATATAATTTATTATCATCCTCCTCCTCTCCATCCCACACCCTTTATGTATATAACATGCTTAAATAACATTATACATAATTTTACTATTCACTTATATTTAAATTCAAAGCTATCTAGTCGAGTTACAGTCACTAAATTATTTTTATCCGGAGTTAAAAAGCTCCAAATTAAGTTCTGTTAATTTTCCCTGAAACTAGACTCACATATATTCTTACCATAAAATTTTCAAAATTTTTGGCTTATCCAATTAGTACATTTTATTCTTTAAAGTCACCCCTATTTCACTGCTCAACATCTCTAACCTCTCTTCACTAAAAATGAATTATCTCATTGTAAAGAATTCAGATGATATTTTCGTTTATTTTTTTTGAAAATAGACTCATTAAGGATTCTAAGAATATAAATTATAACTCATACTTATTTTTTTAAAATTTTTAATTATTTTCCAAATTTATAATAGGGGATTCTGAAATAAATCCGACCCTGCCTCACTAAAATTCAAATATCTCAAAATATATAATTCTTTTTCTTGCTCTGTTTCTTTTATGTAAAAATAGACTCATTAAGCTTTCATCTCATATCTTATTAACTCTCTAATTCAATTTCTACAATTTTTGGATATTTTTCAAAGTCACACTATTGTTACTGTCCAAAACTGTTTTGTTGCTAATTTTACTTTTTCATAATTTCACTTTTTCACTTTCAATCATTATTCAATTCAATTCCACACATATATTCATCATTCAATCACACTTAATCGTTACATGATCTCATATATATTCACTTAGTCAATTTCCCGATGAACACTTCAGAATAATAACAGATACACGGTGGATTCAACACACAGCAACCGCCCTTTGTAATCAATGATATCCGGTGGGATTAGCACATAGCAACCACCTTATAATTAATGATACCGGTTCACATAGTAGCCTACACATAGTACTAAACATGTGACCATCTCTATCCGATACACGTAGTAGCCTGCACATAGTACTACACACATGATCGAAGCTATCCGGTACGCATAGTAGCCTACACATAGTACTACAAATGCGACCTATCATTCTGGTACACGTAGTAGCCTGCACATAGTACTACACATGTGACCATCACTTTCACTTTCACATAGTGACCTACACACAGTCCATGCCACACATGTGATCATTTCTGTCACTTCATTCGTATCCCTTTTTATTCCGAATGTTCAATCGGGAAATTTCTCACTTTTTCCTTTTTCACTAATCAAAGTCAATTCCTTGTCTTTCTTGACTTCTAATAACACATTTAACTTATTTAACACTCAAATTATTCAATCCAGTCCAAAAATCACATTTTGTAAAAATTACATTTTTGCCCCTAAAGTTTCACAAAATTACGATTTTGCCCCTAGGCTCAGAAATTAAACTTTATTCCTTTTTCTTATGTTTTATGACATGCTGAAAATTTTTCCCTTCTATGGAAACATCAAATTCTCGCTTTAACACTTATGAACATTAGGTATTTTTATCGATTATGTCAATTTACTCGTTTTCACTTAAAATCGGCTAGCAAAAGTTATTTAACATAATTTCAAGCTTCATATTATACCAAAAAACATCAAAATAAACACATTTCACCTATGGGTATTTTTCCAAATATGAACCCTAGGTTAAATTATTGCTAGAATAAGCTAAATCAAGTTACCGGGACTCCAAAAACGTAAAGAACATTAAAAACGGGGCTTGGAATCACTTACTATGGAGCTTGGAAGCTTGAAAACCCTAAATATGGCTTCCCCCTTGCTGATTTCGTTCACCATGGAGAAGATGGACAAATTTTTGGCTATTTTGGCCTTTTTAATTCTTTTAAATACTAAATGACCAAAATGCCTCCAACTTAATAATTTCCTATTTCACTTACGTCTTGTCCATTTTTGTCCAAAAAGTTAACCAATGGCCTAATTACCATTTAAGGATCTCCAATTTACAATTTCATAACAATTGGACACTTCTAACATGTAGAACTCAACTTTTTCACTTTTTACAATTTAATCCTTTTGACTAAATTGAGTGCCCAAACGTCAAAATTTTCGAACGAAATTTTCATGAAATCATTTTTTGAAATCATATACCATAAAAATATAATGAAAATAAATTTTTTTGTCGAATTTGTGGTCCCAAAACCACTATTCCGACTAGCCCAAAATTCGGGCTGTTACATGTTTTGTATGGTAATACTCCGTAACCCTATTACGACGACGGAAACAAGCTATGGGTGTTACAGTTATGCATTGAATTGATTATGATTGTATGATTCATTTTTAATTTGAATGTTAATTGTTTAGTTATGAAATAATTCCATGTTTAATTAAAATAATTGATGTGAATTGAATGTGTTTTGTTTCTGATTTGACTATAGCACTCTATAGCTCAGGTTCGGCTACCGAACTGGGTAAGGGGTGTTACATACCTATTCAATTTCAGTTTTTGAATTCTCCTAAATTTTTGCATTTTATTCAATTTAGTCTCTAAAATCAAAATAGCCATAACTTTTAATTTTAACCTTTGGTTTCAAAACTAACTTCAATTACATCCCTTAGGGACTCCCTATTATCAAATATTATATAATTTTAACATCAATTTTACAATTTATTCACTTTGGTCTTTTTGAACAGAACTAACCATTTAAACTTTACAATTTAGTCCTTTTTCACATTTAATATTAAAATCTATTAATTTAACATCAATTTCTTCAAGAAACCATTAATGAAAACTTTCAAGAACTTTAACAGTTTTACAAATTGGCACATAAGCTAGCTAAATCAAACTCCCATGACCTTAAAAGTATAAAAATTACAAAAAAAAAAGAATTTAATTGAACTCACCGATTGATCAACTAAATGTTGAAACCCTAGGCTGATTCTCTAAACTCTTTGGCTATGACTTTTGGTGGTGAATGGAGAAGATGAAACTTTATTCTCTTTCTCCCCAATTTTATTTGTTTCGTTTATTTTATAAATTTTATTCTTTTAATTAATTTAAATATAATTTTAATAACATAATCACCAAACATTCACCTACGGTACACTCCAACAAATTCAAGATGGATTATTTTCCAAATTAGACCTTGGATTAATTGCAATTTAAGTCCCCTAAGTCTTTGGCAAATTAAAAACTTATAGCCATAAAATTTTACAATTTAGTAATTATACTTTAATTAACTATCAATTCGGCAAAACTAGACCTGAGTTTAATATATTTACAGACTCGATTTACAGAAATGGAGTTCCAAAACCATAGTTTTTGACACCACTGAAAATCGAGTTATTACAAAAAGCATTGAAGAAGCAAACATCATTTGAAACATAGTTTGGTTATAAACCATTGTTAATGAATTTAAAAACTTTTGGTTGTTTGTGTTTCTCTTATGTTTCTAAGGTGAAAAGAGACTAATTGGATAAAAAGTTAGAACTGGGGTTTTTATTGGATATAGTAGAGATGTCAAGTTTTTGGAAATAAAGAAGTGGGATTGGGATGAGTCATCATGTCAGTAGTATTTTGATTCTCGAAACCATTTTTGTTTTGAAAATGGGGTCGACTTTTAAAACGAAAATAGAGTCGCCACCAATCTTTTTTCAAGGTGTGGTCGGGTCACCTTGAGATTAATCATTTTAATAAAACATTTTGATTTATTAAAATAATGATTTTGGTCTACAAAATTCGAGAAAATGAGCTTGGGAGTCGGTTATATGCACGAGGAATGATTAGCACCCTCGTAATGCCCAAAAATTGGTACCTAATTGATTAATTAACGTCCTAATGTCGAAAATTTGAAAAGATTTTAAAATACGATCCTCTTTAAAAACCTGAATAAATCGAATTTGATGTTAAGACCTCCTTGTCCCGAAGTAATAAGATGTCACATCCAGTAAGTTAGGATACGACATTTTAACCCTCGAAACTAAGCTTGTCTCATGCATTAAAGTTTAAAAAGGATATTCAGTTATTTGGATCAAAAAAATCGAAACCCAGTAAGTTAGGGCATGATTTTCTCAAAGCTCCAAAGTACCGAATATTGCCTTATTTTTAAAAGTTTTCTTTTTTAAAATTGGGAAAAATTGACGCAATAGTAAGACGATGCGTAAAAACTTTGATAAGAAAACGGCAATATGAAAATACAAATAAACAATTTATAAAACACATAATGGCAATTATTTAAATACTAGCATCAATAATCAAAGACCAATGAATTTAAAACAAAGAGTATAAAAAAATATAAGGCAAAATAAAATGTAAACAAATTTAAAAATAATGAATTTGAAAATGAATAATAAGGGAAAAAGAAATTTGAAATCAACAATATACAAATCAATAAATAAATTATATATATTAAAAAAGTAGGTAATATATGTATAAGTTTGGAATAAATAATATATAAAAAATGAAAATAGGTAATATATAAAGTAATAATATATAAATGAGTTTAAAAATAAATATTGTGTAATAAGGAATTTAGAGCAAGTTATACCCAAAACATCTTAAAAATAAATGGTATATAAAATAGATAGTATAAAAAAAGTTTGCAATTGATAATATATGGAAAAAAAATTAAAGCAAATAATCAAACAATTTAAAATGGATGATTTATAACACGAGTTTTAAAAAAATAAACAACATGTGTGACATAATGTTAAAAACAAATAAAGTATATAATTAATGGGAAAAAATAAAAGAATGATAAGAATGGTTAAATGAATGAACAATATGTAAATAAGCAAGTTGATGGATAAATAAATGAATAAAAGTAAAAGAATAATTAATAATTAAACAATTAAATGAATAAATAAAAAAGGTTAAAAAAATGCTTAAGTCAGGCTAACTCTCACAATATGAAGATTCAACGAAATTCCTCCACAAAAATCCAACTCAAATGAAAGCAACTTAAAAAAAACGAAGATGAGTGAAGAACAAAGTAAGAACAAGCCACAGAAAATAAGAACGCAAGAGAGGAAGAAATTTGAGTGAATGCTCTTAAGAATTATTATTGCTCCAAACTCAAGTGTTTTACAATGAAGGGAGAGGCCTCTATCTATAGTTGAGCCTCCCCAAATCCAACGGTACAAATCAATTACATCAACGGCTAAGATTAAAGGGTATCTACAAATTAAATCTCTAAGATTACAAAATTATATCTTCTAATATTGCATATGATCATATCTAAGATTGCATATACTTGAAGATTATGTTTCCATATGCGTCAAACTTGTAGATGGACCTTCAACCTTTTCAAGTAATGGGTCCTTCCGATCGGGCCAAATGATATAATTTTAGACTGGACTTAGACTTTGTTTTATTATTTTGGGTTTTTTTTTGTGAGCCCAGGCTAAATTGACCTATTACATTGATGAAGACATTGAAGGATCTTTTAGTTAGAAGCATGAGGACACTTTCCAATATTTATCATAGGTGTAATGTAGTTGTTTTTTAACCAACCGATTTTCTATTGAACATGAAAAATGGAGGGTTGCAATGTAAGAGGAGTTGAATATGATTGAGAAAAACGACACTTGGGAGCTAGTGGACAGACCTTCACACAAGAAACCTATCGGGGTTAAATGGGTTTACAAAACCAAATTCAACCCTGACGATTCTTTAAACAATTGTATAAGGCAAGGCTGGTCATTAAATGATATGCACAAATGTTTGGCGTAATTTTTTCAGATACATTTGCACCAATAACTCGTTTGGATACTATACGAATGTCACTGACTCTTTCAGCTCAAAAAGGATGGAGGTTAGAAAGAAGGAGAACTACAACTTATCTACTGCAATAGTGAAAGTAAAAAATGCAAATATTTTTAACCAAAGCTCTTCCTAAAATAAGATCTGAATTTCTACGAGAAAGGCTTGGTGTTGCATCTTCTAAGTCAAGGAGGAGTGTTGAAAGTGATGTCTAAGAATCTGCTAAGAATCAGTCGTTGCAACAAAATTTCTTTGCAAGATTTAAACTTGATTTCCTATTTTTCTTTTTTTTGAAATTTTGTTGCTATCTTTTCGTTACATTTTACTGTATAAAAACAAATTTGATCATATTCAATAAAATGTGTGTTCAGTGCATGTTTCTTTTTACCAACAAAGAAGGAAACTCAATGTTAAGACCAAGCTTATCATGCCAAAAAGATAAAAGACTCCAGGTGCTTGACGGCAACCCCAACAAACAAGCATATACGGAAACAAGCATAATTGGTGTCTTTGTTTAACATTTTCTTAAGTTTGTTTATGTTTATATCTGCTTCTACTTTTACTGTCACGTGTGTTCCTTAAACTCTTGTTAAATTACCAAAAAAAATCCAATGAAGTGTCGCATAATCCAAAAGTGAAAATCAGGAGGGAAAGTTCTAGGACGTGACAACATCCTGTTGTCATCTGTGCAAGGACTGGAAGAGAAATTATTCTAGACAGCAATAAGAACAATTTGCTGCTGTGCATGCTGCTATCACATGGAAATAAACAGGTAGGAGTAGCGGAACGGCAGATAATAGGTACGTATCAATTATCATGCCAGCAGCAGCTCACTTATATAGATATATGTCTGCTGGTTTATCCAAAACCCGTGGGATCCCCGACTACATACGTTATAAGAAAAATATTGGGAAGGAATTTGAACAAGCGAAATCAGTTTCAGAGGTAGAATTCAGGATGCCCCACAAGTGGTTCCACCAAAGTTTACAGCACTGGTTTAGGGTACCCCTTCCCCAACAAAGTCTCAAAAGTTGATTTGTCGTTGCTCCTTGGAATCTTCATTGCGATTTCCATAGTTATTGGGGAATTTTGATTATCTTTCTTGATGATAGCATGACCCGTGACTTATCCATATTTCCTTCCCTACATCTGGCCTTCAATGTCAGTAACTTAGAACTTTAGATTCACGGTCATGTATTGATTGCCATCTACTTATATTGAATGGATTTCAATGCTCAATGAAGTGGATTTCCACTTCACCTAAAAATATGAAAACGACTTTTTCAACCTAAGCACGAGGATTAGGATACTAATTTCTTTGATATTAGAGACAACAATATAAACATCTTTGATTCTGAAAGCTTCTGTATATAGTCAGAAATTGAATAATGAAGCTACTGTTTCACTTGGATAACTCCAATCCTGTCAAACATTATAAATGATGAAAACATGCATCCATTTTTTTTTCTTTCCATCTATTTATAGGTAACAAGCAGCTATATTGGTCGAAAATGGAGAATAATGTAGTTGAAGTTGAAACATCTTTTTCTCGCCTGACAAACTCACAGGAACGGGTACATTCATAGCTCTGCAACAGTGTCCTCATCATCGATTCATATTTTCAATCAAGCGATTGATTAATGAAAAATAGGTTATTTCAATTAGATACATTTAATTGTTTGTAGAGTGAGATTCAATTATTTATCACCTTACTACATTATTTTAATTAAATTATGGATCGAAAAAATCATGTAATTAATTTATAAATATGATTTTGATTGAAATTGTAAAGTTGAGTGAACTTTTCAGTTTAAATTATATTTATTGTTGCGCTTTTTGGTAATTTTATAACTAAATTAGAACTCGTGTAACATTAACTTGAATTGATCCAATATATAATTTGATAAATAAACTTTGATTTGGTGTAATTATATTAATGAAACGTGAATTGTGGTTCATATGTATATATGAAATTTTGATTTTGATTCAACTGTAGATATTTGAAGAAATAAATAGATGCATACATTTATTTTCATATTGGATTAATATAATTATTTGTATATTCAATAACGTAAAATGGTACTATAATAATAATAGTGATTTGTGAAAATTGAATAAAATTAAAATTTATTTATAACATTTGAAAATAATAAAATTTGTGACAATTTTTTTGTTTTTACATAATATTTTGATTTTTTTTAAAAAAATTATATTTATAATTTTTAAAAATTTTAATATTTTATATAATATTTTTACTTTTTAAAATTTTTTAATTTTTTATATATTATATATGATTTTTTACATTTTTAAACAAAATATTACATATAATATTAAAAAAAGAGAGTGATGTGGTGCGTTCTAATAGTGACACGTGGACGGTCAATGATGGTCAATATCGGTCAACATATAATTGGACCCAATACATGAAAGGTCCAACCAGGCTTTGTAGAACACAAGGGGCAACAAACCCTAGTAATCCATAAAGAATGTAGTTGCCCCTTACCTCTTCTACTTAGAATAGAAGTTGTATTTTCTATTAAAATATTTTATTATTTAATTAGATTTTATTTGAATAGAACTCTTATACTTAGTCTTTATAAATAGGTATTATGTGTTGAACTATTACACACATTCTTTACGTCATCATTTTGTCAGAAAAGCATGGAAATTTATTTTACAAAATAAATACTATTTTTTAGGAAAAAATAGTTACCGGTTAAATAGAGAATTAGATTTACTAGTGAAAGTTAATAAAAGTTTTCATTTTGTGCAATTGATTCGTGATTCTTTGAGGCTACACTCAAAGCAAGATGTGGTTCAGGAATAGCAGAAAAGGTCGTTCAATAGAAAATTGGGATCCACTTAACTGCATCGTATAAAACACAAATACAATTTTAAATAAAGTTTATTGCTATAAATATCAAAATGGCTCGGTTTTAAAGAAAATTTTCAAACTTCCATTGTGCCTAAAAATATTATTTTCTAAACCTATTTTCCCAACAATACTTGGTTTTTATCCTAAGTTTTTAGAGGGGAAACTTAGAAGAGAGTGGTCTAAATCCTAGGTGCAAAAGTGAGAATTCTAATATAATAAGTATTAGAGCTAGTAATCACTTGTACGTGGTGTTAAAATAGCATATTATTTTTCTAAGCAAAACCCCACAAACATAGAAAAATTGAACTACGTAAACATGTATGTTATTCATTGTTTTTCATTGTTCCTCATCAATTCATGAAACAGTTGACACTAATAGAATTTGTTTGCAAGTAGAGTTTTTATTCTACTTTTAGGCCATCTAAATAAAAGATAACACAAGGTATATATGGTCCAAGATGCCCATCACATTAACAAGTTACGAGTAGCAGCAAATGAAGATGCAAACCGTAGCTCTCTAAACATAGTGGTAGAAGAAGCAAGACCTATTGTAGTCCTGCCAAGCCTGCACCTGCGGTTGCCAAGGATTGTTGGCTAAGGACAATGGGAATGATCTAATCCCCATGTACTCTTAGGCTTCAAGCTAACCTTCAAATGAGAAAGTATTTTCTCTATTTAGAATCTTCATCATTATTTTTTAATTGCTACCGTCCACCGCTGATTATTTCCGAAAATCCTCATTAACCCAAGTCTCAGATTTTAAACATATCGTGAACAACCTTATTTTTAAACTCAAATAATCTTATCTTCTTTCTTTTTAATCTTAGTTAGTTTGTTTAAATTTAGTTATGATTATAGTTATTCTAATGTATTAATTGAAACTGAAACACCTTTTAAAAAAATTTAAGAAATTTTAAAAAAATATATGTTTTATGGGGATGAATTTGAGTCAAATTTGTGAGACTTAATTAGAAAATTTGAGGTGGAGAGAATTTGGAAATGACGTAGAAAATGAGTTATAAGTCTCACTTATGCCTTCATTCATGACTTTCTCCAACAAGAGGTGCATATTCCTTCATTACAGTACACACGACATGCGGAGGGAAACAACTTTGAATTAATTTCCACATTCCTTGGTAAATGGTAATGGTAATTTTAATTTCCACAGCTTTGCGTCGAGCGTGAGTGTCACGGAGAAGAAACGCGCTTGGACTTGTTTATTTTAATTCATGAACCAACCAATTGATTTACTATATATAACGCAAGAAAAACGGTGGTTTTCCGTTTGGACATCAAGGTTGGAGAAAATCTCGTTTCACCATTACAAAATCTTTCTGTCTCCCCCCTCTCCCACTTTGCATACACCGGCGGCGCCACCTCTCCATCGCGGCCACCGCCCCTGCCACTATGCAATTCAATTATTATGAAAAGATCCTTTTCCTTTACCGAAACTAGTTTTTTCTGGTCCCATATTTCTTTTTCCAGCTCCAATAACACGCAAAAAAACATCAATACAAACCCCGTATATAGAATTGTCCATCTTTCTTTGCATTCCTTCGAACCTTGCCCTTTTTACAAGGACAGTTGGGAACAAAACATTCACCGTTTCGTCGTTGCCCTTGTCCTTGTGTTTTATCTTCCTGGGAAAAGGATCCTGGTCATAATTTGATATATTGTGATTTGAAAGGCCCTTGCTTGTTTCCAAGTCCGCTTAGGCCATGGAGGACATTGTGAAACAGATCTTGGCAAGGCCAATACAAGTGGCAGACCTTATAGTCAAGGCCGCCGATGAAGCACAATCTTTCAAACAAGACTGCCTAGAGCTTAAAACCAAGGCCGAGAAGATATCAGCGCTCCTCCGTCAAGCTGCTCGTGCCAGCAACGAACTTTACGAACGCCCGACTCGCAGGATTGTGGACGACACCGAACAGGTCCTCGAGAAGGCCCTAGCTCTTGTCCTCAAGTGCGGGGCAACCGGTTTCATAAAGCGAGTTTTCACCATTATCCCTGCGGGAGCCTTTAGGAAATTAGCGATACAACTCGAGAATTCTATAGGAGACGTTTCGTGGCTGTTGCGCGTGTCATCCTCGGATGGTGAACATGATGATGAATATCTCGGGCTTCCTCCTATCGCAGCCAACGAACCAATATTGTGCCTTATATGGGAACAGATTGCCATTCTTTATAAAGGTACAGTAGAAGAACGATCTGATGCTTCTGCTTCCTTGGTTTCCTTGGCTCGGGACAATGATCGATACGGTAAGCTGATCGTAGAGGAAGGAGGGATCCCTCCTTTATTGAAGTTGTTGAAGGAAGCGAAGCCAGAAGGTCAGGAGAACGCAGCAAGGGCGATTGGGTTGCTGGGACTTGATCCGGAATGCGTGGAACAGATTGTTAATGCTGGTGCTGGCTCGGTGTTTGCGAAAATCCTCAAAGAAGGTGACATGAAGGTTCAATCCTTGGTGGCTTGGGCTGTATCAGAATTAGCAGCGCATTACCCCAAATGCCAAGACCATTTTGCGCAGAACAATATAATCCGGTTTCTCGTGAGCCATCTCGCCTTTGAGACCGTTCAAGAACACAGTAAGTATTCCATTACGAGTAAGCAAGCCATGTCTGGTAATCCGGGTGGTGCGGAACCTAACCAGATGCACAATGTGGTTGTTAACTCTATGGCTATGAGAAGCCAGGTTCCTGAGGGTCCTAAGCTAAATAAACCACACAGTTCGTCAGGAAGTCACCACCTCCCTCCCAAAGGCAACCTACAACCCGCCAAGTCAAACCAGCATCACCATCACCACCACCATCCACAAGGACACCATGTTTCATTATCTGGAACTAGCATCAAGGGAAGGGAATTTGAGGACCCAGCCACCAAAGCACAAATGAAGGCGATGGCGGCTAGAGCCCTGTGGCAGCTTTGCGTGGGAAATCTTGGTATATGCCGTACCATTACGGAATCAAGAGCTCTATTGTGCTTTGCAATTCTATTAGAGAAGGGCTCCGAAGATGTACGGTCGTATTCATCCATGGCATTGATGGAAATCACGGCTGTAGCGGAGCAAAATCCTGACCTGAGACGCTCTTCATTCAAGCCTACAGCCCCTGCTGCCAAAGCTGTTGTGGACCAGATGCTCAAAGTCATACAGAAGGCAGAAGACACAGATCTCCTAGTGCCTTGCATCAAATCGATTGGAAACTTGGCCAGGACTTTCCGAGCAACCGAAACCAGGATGATTGAACCGTTGGTGAAACTGCTTGATGAAAGGGAAGCGGATATTACCGTGGAGGCTGCCATTGCACTTAACAAGTTCGCCACACCTGACAATTACCTCCATGCTATTCATTCAAAAGCCATCATCAGTGCGGGAGGCGCCAAGCATCTAATTCAACTAGTTTACTTCGGAGAACAAATGGTTCAGTTTCCTTCTTTGACCCTGCTGTGTTACCTTACCTATAATGTTCCTGACAGTGACAGCCTTGCAAAAGAAGAGGTTCTTATAGTTCTGGAGTGGGCATCAAAGCAAGCTCATCTAATGGGAGATCCTAATATTGCTGAACTATTGCCAGAAGCCAAAAGTAGATTGGAACTCTATCAAACTAGGGGTTCAAGAGGAGTCCATTAACTTGAATTTTTAATCATTTCGTGCATCATTTTCTGAAATAGTTCAGTTTTTGTAAAGTTTTATTCCACCGCCATGAACTGTACATACATTAGCATTGATGTCAACACTGTTATGGGCTTATGGTAGTTCTATAGGAGACACTTATTATCGCTCTTAGGCAATAAAGATTATGCTTCTTACGTTAACCTTATTCTTTCACTTTTCTCCCTTCTTACTCTTGTTATCTTGCATACATACATCATCAATCTCTGCCCTAACTCTACAAATTTCCGTATGTAATCTCAGTCTAAATTTCGTTATTTCATGTTACTATTGTGTGTGTGTACCGGCTACATTTAAATTGCTTGAACCAACTCACCTAATTCTCGAGGAAATTTGGATTTTGTTTGTTTCTTCACTTTAAACCGGTTGGGTTATGCTAGGTCCAATTTTAAAGAACAGAGCATGTTAGCCAAATACTGTCCATTATCGCTTTTATTTCTGAATAAAAACAATAGTCGCTTTAACTCTTGTTGCTCATGCAACATGTAATGGATCCAAACAAAGTCCCCTGCTTTCAGCTTTTTGAATTCTGGTTTTTGATTTGACAGATGAAGTTGGCTTCATTCTGGGTCTCTATTTTTTTTTTTTCTTGTAAGTGGATCAATAGGTTAGCTGTGAAGAACAAAAATCTCCTGCCCCTTTTGCATGCGTGTCCCTTCAGTGTAAGATTGAGAAAATCCCATTCTCTCGACAAACACGCCACCAAAATTGAACTGTTTACTTCTATAAAATCAACTGTCAAGAAAAGTATAGCCTAGTAAGAATTCTTTTTCATTCTTTTGAACGTAAAATTGAAGTCTTTTATTGCTGAGACTTTCTACAATAATTATTTTCTATACAGTACAATTAAGCATGAATATGACTTCGGTGGAAAGATAAATTCTTTTACATAACAAAAATATATTGCATCTCGATGCTGGATTTTTTTCAATGAAAACCATATCCAAGAGAAGCTTAATATAATCAGAAAAGTCTTTCTTAATTCCAAGAGAAATACCTAGACGTGATCAAGTGGCCACACAAAGAAAGCTTTCAACAAGTATTGCTTGCCTATTGAAATCCCAAATGCAGCAAAACATATATTTGAAGTGTTAAATCCTATGGCTGAGGTAGCAGAATTGAGTCATTGTGAAATTATATATAGCAAAACATACATACACACAGACATAACATACGTATATGAATAGAAGTTTAGTATTTCCCAATAAAGATGAAACTGTGAAGTCTTCAAAGTTGAGGCTGCAATATTAATGATCCTAATTGATTCTTGAAATAAAGAGAACTAGAGAAGTCAATCTGATGTATAAAGTAATAAAACAACCATGTATATTGTGTTATAATTTGTTGGTATTGAAAATGAATTGCAACAGGCATCACTATCTATTTGCCAGCACTATATATAAATGTCGACTATTTATATGAGAGATAGACAAATAAGAAGAGTTAACTGAATAAAATAAATGTTTGAGGAAAATCTACCAAATGATGGTAGCAAAGGCAATGTATATAAAAGAATCAACTAGTCAAGGGAAAGGCCATAACCATCTGGTCTCACCTCCTTATGTGGTTTGTATTTGAAGATATCCACTACTGCAGAGTAACACTTTAAGAACTAGCTCAAATCAGCTGAACTATCATGCACCCTACAAGCAGAGAAAAAGGGAAAGGGAGGAAGAGTTTCAGACTGCCCATAATCTATTAAATTTGTAAATTGAATGAGTTGATGCTTTAATGCACTTGGTATAGTTCTAAAAATATATCCACAAATCAAATATAGAAAGAGTCAAAACTAAGCTTATATTGACGGTAGATACTGAGCTTTCTCCGTAGCTATAGCAGAGAATTCCATCCAAGTCCAAATTCGCCATTGTTTCTCCTCCGCTAATAAACAGCAAAAGCCATTTTATTGCCCAATAAAGAACCGCGGCTGCAATTATTATCTTGATATCCTAGCAAATAGAAGAAGTGGAAGCAAAGATGGAGAAATTGCAGCTTCAATTTGAGACAAAACTAGAGCTGATGTGTGAAGTGGGAGAGGAGAGCTATTGGCAAACACTCTTAGAACTAGAAAGGTGAAAAGAGTAAAGGACGAAAGGCAGAACAAGTAGAAATTTTTTATCTAGCAATGTGCAAAATTTGACTCTTCACATTCCTTAGATTTTATTCACCGTCTTGCTTTCAGATCTTCAGATTCTTTTTCTTTTTTCTAATTGAGCGTTTTTTACTTTTTGTTTGGTTTAGCGTGGCTAGAGGTGATCGTGGTATGTGCCGAATTTTTGTTGAGAAGGTGAGGTCGAGAGATAAATGAGTATCAACCAATTGATTAACAAGTGGAGGTGGTGAGCGACAAACACTTAAGGTTATGGATTTTTGTTTTGGAATTGATTTGGGAATTGGAATTTGGGAATAAGGGGAGGGGACGGGAGATAGAGTGTATATAAATTTGGGTCGGGTGATCGCCTATAAAACTGTTATCGTTTTTAATTAAATATCACACCAAAAATAAAAAATTTAAGAACAGCGATGTCCGCAAGTGCACTGGTCAAATTGTAATATAGTTTAGTACAATGAAATATTTTGGAAATGTTCTAAAGATCGTACCCAAGGGAGGATGGAATACATATGAAAGCGCTTTTACAATAACAAGTCTAAGTAGTACTAATTATTTCCTATATTACGATGAATCGTAAAATAGATTAAGGGAGTAAAAATAAATAAATAACGAAAAGAAATAAATAAAGAAAACTAAACAAACAAAATAAATCAATAAACCAATCAGGAAGATTAATTCGCTTTAGAGTTTCCAATCAACTTCGAATTAGGGTTTTAGGGTGGATTAACCATCGATTAACCAATTATTACCTCCTGGAATCTAATTAACTAATCAATTGGTTGATACTCACTTATCTCTCGACCTCACTTTCTCAACTAGGATAAATTACGATTTATTCAGTTCGACTTATCTCCCAACCTCGTATTGCCTATGATAACTTCCTAGAGTTGTCAACCCTAGTGGTTTAAGCACACGTAATTCATATCAACTAATCCTTCTTGGGAAACCCTAAATCCTCCATTAACCACATCTTTATCTACTTGTTAATTTCCCTTAAGGGATTTAACTACTCATGTTATCCATAATCTCTCTCTTAATTGAATAAATCATGTGAATAAAAGAGATTTGAATTATCGTGGATGTAATGTCAAATGAGGACAGAGTAGTAAATCTCTTGATTGGAATAAAGAAATAAACTGATGCAAGAACAAGTAAATTGAAATACTTCGATAATATAAATAAACTTTTAAACCAAAACTAATTTCAAGAGGAAAACAAGAAAGTTATAAAAAGCCGAAAACAAAATAATCTAAATCTATTCCTAAACTACTAGGGTTTTTGAATACGTCTAAGATGACTTGGTTACATCAAACCTCTGATATCTTATTTATAGAGGTGTATGACAACCCAAATTAGGTCTCCAGCACGTCCTAGGTCTTCGTATAAGCGAAAATATCACCACATTTCTCGCCTAATTTGGTACCAACCTAAACACAACAATCTACACATCAACAAGCCATAACAAGGCATTCAAAACAAGCCAAAATCAAGTCTTAAACATGAAATATCACCACATACAACCAATATGCCTTTAAGCATCTCAATTGACAACTTAAAGACATTCCAACAAGTATCTCAATTTACATAGATGACCAAATTCATATATGCATATTCAAACCACATTTTACTTTATTTCATTCTACCATATCACTCACACATCAAACATGATAAAGTCACTTATGTATATATATGCATCAAAATAGACCAAATACAAGTCATTCAAGTGGCTAGTCTCAACAAAACAATTATATGCCAACATTGGCCAAATTAACCTATACATGCCATTATAACCGGAATTAATTTATTGAAAGTACCAAAAGGACGATGGATAGTGTGAAATAACTTCGACCAGCTTCCAACCGTACAAGCTTCCGATTTACTATAAAACATGAAAAATAACACAGAGTAAGCATTTAAGCTTAGTAAGTTTGTATAATACAGAATTTAACTTATCATATTTCTATAAAATAGGTAAGTAAACATAGCAAATCTCAATCAATTTGGCCAAAAGCCTAAACTGTAACATCCCGATTTTGGGCTTAGTCGGAACAGTGGTTTCAAACCACAAATTCGATGAGGAAAAATTTATTTTTCTTATATTTTTATGGTCTACGATTTCACGGAATGATTTTTTTGAAAATTTTGTTTGAAAATTTTGACGTTTGGGCACTCAATTTAGCCAAAAGGACTAAATTATAAAAAGTGCAAAAGTTGAGTTCTACATGTTAGAGGTGTCCAATTGTTATGAAACTTTAAATTGGAGGTCCTTATATGGTAATTAGACTGTTGGTTAAGTTGGTAGACAAAAATGGACATGAGATAAGTGAAATAGGAAATTTTTAAGTTAGAGACAATTTGCTAATTTAGTAATAAAAAGAATTAAAAAGGGAAAAATATGGCAAAATGTGCTCATCTTCTCCATGGTGAACGAAAATAGCAAGGGGGAAGCCATAGTTAGGGTTTTCAAGCTTCCAAGCTCCATAGTAAGTGATTTCAAGCCTCGTTTTTAATGTTCTTTATGTTTTTAGTCCCAGTAACTTGATTTAGCTTATTCTAGCAATAATTTAACCTAGGGTTTATATTTGGAAAAATACCCATAGGTGAAATGTGTTTATTTTGATGTTTTATGGTAGAATATGAAGCTTGAAATTATGTTAAACGATTTTTGCTAGTCAATTTTAAGTGAAAACGAGTATATTGACATAATCGGTAAAAATATCTAATGTTCATAAGTACATGCTAGAGTGGGAATTTGATGTTGTCATAGAAGGAAAAAAATGTTCAGCATGTTATAAAATATAAGAATAAAAGATGAAGTTTAATTTTCGAGCTTTGGGACAAAAGTGTAATTATGTAAAAGTTTAGGGGCAAAATCGTAATTTTTCCAAAGTTAGAGTTGAGGGCTGTTTTGGTAAATGTGAGTATTAAATAAACTAAATTTTCTATTATAGATCAAGAAGAACAGAATCCGAGGTTAGACAAAGGAAAGAATAAGGTTGAAGACTAAGTGGGTGGATTTGGCTATATTTTGTACCGAGGTAAGTTTACGGTAAATAAATGTAATATTTCAATAATTATTATTAATGCTGTTATTTTCCAGAAATTATATATTTATTTCATGAATTTATTTAATGTTGACTCAAGTATGATACGATAGAGAATTAGTATTAAAAAGTCCCGTTGAAACTTTTGGAATGTATTGGATACAAATGTCATGACATTTGGGTGATGAGATCCCATGTAAGACCATGTTTGGAACATGACATTAGCATCATTGAGATTATGAGAGGTATCATGTAAGACCATGGCGTTGGCACCGAGATGAGAGGTCCCCCGTAAGACCATGTCTGAGACATGGCATTGGCACCAATATGAGAACTCCCATGTAAGACTATATCTGGGATATGACATTGGCAGTACAAGAAACATCCCATGTAAGACCATGTCTGGGACATGGCTTTGGCATGTTATTATCAGATATGAGACCCAAGTATCCTTATTATTCCAATGTGGCTCAACGGGCTAGAAAACATATCATGTTCTATGGAAGTTCAAGTAAAAGTATAATTAGCAACTTCAGGTGAGTTATAAGAGTTAAGAATATGTTATGATATCAGTGAGAACCAATATTTCAGCAAGAGAAGAGTAAACTTACTAAGCTTTATGCTTACTTCTTTTATTTCTTTTTCTTTTATATAGTATTATCAAGCATAGTCAGTATCTTGAAGACGTCAGAGAGCGTTCACACTATCAACCACCACAACTCGGTATTTTAAGGCGATAAATGTTTCGAGCTATGGCATGTATAGGGACTTAGTCATTTCGATTGTATATTCTTAAATTATGACCAAAATATGATATGTAAATATTTGATAATGAATAGTTATTAAAATGGCTAAGTATGAAGGTATTTGTTGTTATAAAAGTCTAGGTGATAAATTATGCATAGAAATCATGAAAAAGTAAAAATTTGCAATGAAACAGATTTCAGGCAGCAGTAGTAACGTGACTTTGAAAAATCACCAAGTATAGTATAAAATGAATTAGAGAGTGAATGATATATAGAATTAAATCTTATAGAGTCTATTTTCATAGAAAAATAACGGTGTGGGTAAAGGAATTCTATATTCTGAGATATCTGAATTTTGGTTAGACAGGGTCAGAATGGTTTTTGGAGTCCCCTGTTCTAACTTTAGAAAATCATTAAAAATTGTACAAAAATAGTTATGAGTTGTAATTTATATTTCTAGATTCCTTAATGAGTCTATTTTCTGTATAAATAAGTGAGAACACCATATTAAAATCATAAAATGAGAAAATTTAATGTTAGTGACGAGAGGTCAGGACAGTCGAACAATGAAACAGGGGAAACTTTAACTAATAAAATGTACTAACTGGCTAAATCAAAAATTCTGAAAAATTTATGGTAAGAATATATATGAGTTTAGTTTTAGGGAAAATTTACGGATCTAAATTTTGAGTTTCGTAGCTCGAGTTATAATTAATTTAGTAACTGCTATGCGATTGGACAGCTTTGTTGTAAATAGTGAAATTAATTTTAAAAGCAAATTTTTATGCCTCAAACTAGTAAGTTAAGTCAAGTAACGCCTCGTGCTCGACTTCGGCAACTGTCTCAGGTAAGGGGTGTTACATGAGCACATAATCACCAACATATTAGCCATGAAAATCACATATAAAATCCAACACTCATGGTTGAATTCATCAAATAATCATATTTCATGTATATACTGGTAGTAGTTCAAATCAAACTCATATGATTTCATAACAGAATTGTGCCCGTTGAACCATTTAGAATATCCTCAGATACACGGGTAGTACACACGAAGTGTACTAAACTGTAATATGTCAATTCATGTACATGTATGCTCATACGAGCTGTAAACGAGAAGCTCATGCGAGCTGTGGTGTGTCCGCAACACATGCAGGACCTAACCAAATTGGTAACCCTAATAACATGTCATTTGTGTCCTATGAATTTCTAAGGTTCAAACGAGACTCGGTAATCGTCGGATATATGATCGGTATTTATACATGGCAATTATATAAATCACATACATATGATCTAATTAAAACATACAAATACTCAATTTAATTACACGAACTTATCTCAACGAGTTTACGTAGATATGAAGGAGGCTAATCCGATATTTTTCCTTTACCTCGATCTAACTCCGTACTAGGTCTAACTGAATCTAATTGAGCAAAATAAGCTTGCTAATATTTCAAGCTTCTATAGCTAGTTTTTTTTATTTTATTTTGGTGGTAGATGATAATAGTTTATTTTATTTTATTTATTTTAACTTAAATCACTAATTTCCAAAATCACCCTTAATAATTCATTAAATTTCCAAAGATGACTATTCATACTTATCCACTAAGCATTTTAATGGTCTATTTACAATATAAGGACCTCCAATTTAAAATTCTATAGCGATTTAATACTTTTAGCTATTAGAACTCAACTTTTGCACTTAATGTAACTTAGTCATTTTCATCAAATTAGGTATGCAAACGGTAAAATTTCTTAACAAAATTTTTATATGATATTTATATCATACTGTAGACCATAAAATAATATTAAACTAAATTTTCTGACTTCGAACTTGTAGTCCCGAAACTACTATTCTGATTTCACTGAAAATAGGTGGTTACATTTACCCCATTATTGTAATTAAAAAAAAATTAACCATGAAAAAGTACATGTGAATTATGGCTTTAACTTATTTCCAAAAATGAAGCCATTAAAACATTGTTGGGTTTTCCCTTGTGGCCTCCAATTTGTAAGCAAATTCTTGGATCAGCTATTACGGAGGCCCAAACTTGATTGTGCAGCAAAGAGCATATAGTCCAAAATATTAGTCTAGCTTTTGGAGGTTCTCCAAGTATAAACAAATTTCGAGGTAAAATTGCATTCTAAGAAATGGGTATACTATATTTGATCATACTTGCTTTCTCATAAATAAATATTTGTTTGTTTGGTCATAATCTCATGATAGAGATGGTTAAAAGGCATGAAACTTGTTTACACTTTTTGGTGTACTTAAAATTTGCAGATTTCGCTGTATCTGGTGTTGGAGAACTTGGTTGTAGGGTGAGGTAGAATTGATGTTGATGATAATAGAATCTAGATGATCTGCATCCGAATCGAGTGTTCGTATTGTCCTTTCACAGTTTCTTAGATTTCACAGTCTTGTCAACATTACAATTTTCCTATGTTTCATTCAGTTTATAATTAATATATGCGCTGTAATTTTCATATTTTTAGCTTATAAATCTCCTTTTTCAGCTTTCACATACTGTAAGGATGCTTAAGCTTTAAGTAATTAAACTAAGTTTATAGGAATCTCTACACATATTTAGATGCAGTTATATTCATGTCTTCCTTTTTCCATCCCCTTATTTGTTTTTGAAAGAAAATGGATAATTTTTTTAAAATTATTAATTTCACAAAAATTATAAGTATTTTTATAATTAGTAAATTTAAATATATTTAAATATCCAAAATATTTATTTATAGTTTTAAAATCTAAATTCGAATATCCATATCCGCTTCATCAACCCAAATCAAGAATTATGCACTTCACAAAATAATAACCAAAAGCCGAAAGTCAAGAACCCCACCAGCGCAAGTCCCACTCCCACTCCCACTACACCACTACTCTCCTCTCGCAAGAAAAAGTAGAGTTCTTTGGTTCATCTTTTGGCCAATTCTTTAACCTCAAACTCTTGTATTTTTATTTTCCCTTCAATAATGGGTTGTCTTCATCTCTCTTCCACCTTCCTTTCTTTCTTGTTCTTGATTTCTCTCCTTTCAGGTAAACTATAAACGTATGAACTCCCATCAAAGACTCCATGTTTCCTTGCCAACAGCTTTTCCTTTTCCTTGTTAGTTTGTAATTTCTGCTGCTGACCCTGTCCTTGTTTTCAATTGCAGAAGTGAATCCAGCTTCTTTCAAGATCGTCAACAGATGCCGCCACACGATATGGCCTGGCTTTCTATCCGGCGCCAACACACCTCAGCTTCCTACTACTGGCTTCGTTCTTAACCCTGGCAAATCAAGAACCGTAACGATACCCAGGTCTTGGTCCGGTCGACTCTGGGGTCGAGCCCTTTGCGGCCAAGATTCCTCCGGTAAATTCGTTTGCCTTAGCGGCGACTGTCGCTCCGGTCAAATCGAATGTTCCGGGAGTGGCGCCAAGCCGCCAGCCACTCTCGCGGAATTCACTTTAAACGGTGACGGAGGATTGGATTTTTACGACGTGAGCTTAGTCGACGGATACAATTTGCCGATGTTGGTCGTGGCCAAGGGAGGAAAAGGCGGGAACTGTAGCGCCACGGGTTGCTTATTGGACCTCAACGGCGCGTGTCCTCCTCAGTTACGTGGTGATGGGGGCGTGGGGTGTAGGAGCGCGTGTGAAGCTTTCGGAGATCCCCAATACTGTTGCAGCGGTGCGTTCGGAACGCCTGACGTATGTCACCCTTCGGTATTCTCTTTGTTCTTCAAGCATGCTTGCCCACGCGCGTATAGTTACGCGTATGATGATGTTACGAGTACGTACACGTGTGCAGGAGCTGATTACGTCATCATATTTTGCCCACCTCCTTATTCCAGGTGAAGTTTACTAACGACCTCTCTTCCAATGTTATTATTAATGTTTGGGAAAGGAAATTTCCTGTCTTTGGTTATTATAGGGTGCTTTTTGCCATTTCATCAGCATGATTTGGCAGCAAGCCGCGCTGCCATGTTCCTGAAAATTAGAGCAGGGGAATTATGTAAATTTTGGTTGAACTGTATGTGTGGGTTCATTGTGATTGAACATGCTTTAACTTGGGACAGTTGCAATCCTTCTAGTTATGAAATTGGATGTCTTAGAAATACTTGAATAGAAATTGTATGTCCTGCAATTTCAAGAGAAGCGTACACATTCTCTTGTTTCTTAGTAGTTAATAAAAATATCCATGAAACACTAGGTTTTCATTTGGATTTTGTGAATAATTTTCAGCCAAAAAGTATTTGGCGCTCGGAAAGACGGAGCACTGCTACCGCTTGTGAATAAGAGTACGATATACCTATCACGCATACATGCGAGTAGAGCTGCATTATCAGGTCTGCCCCAATCGCAATTTACTGCCAGTGCAGCCCCTTCTGCTTTGACTCTTTTACTCTTTTGGCAACTTATTTTACCCTTGTGACTAACATCGGCCTGGACACCTTCCAGGCAAGTAGTAGCAAGATATAGCTGAAGAGAGTCGTAGCTGCACCACTTCTCTGCCTCATCTGTTGTTATTGCTGGATCTTTTTTTTTTTTTTAAAAGCTGGCAACTTGTAAATGCAGATTGCTTACAGCTATTGGGGTTTCTCGTTTGCCACAAGAAGTATTCTGTATCTCCCCTGCACTCAAAGGTTTTAATTTTTACTGTCAATCTAATACTTGTAAGTTTAGCAAGGCTTTAAATTTCAAGTATGTACAGCTTGAATGCTCAAATAAGCTCAAGGCTTTTGTGTTTCACAGTATACATACGAACCACAGTCACTTCCAGAGAATGTTCTAACAATGAGCTTGAAAGCACTTAAATGTTCTAAAAATGCTCAAATAAGGATTGTTCTAAAAGTGCAAGAGATCCTTCAAGCTATCAACAGTGTGAGGGAAAAAAAAACAGTTGTTAGATTAAGCTGAAAACTTTCTTTTGCAATGAAATCTAATTTGCTTTCGTTGGACTTCTGTTTTTATACTTTAGGCTTAAGTGGATGTTTGGCACTTCCTTATACATCAGTGCCTAATGATTTTTTTACCAGAACTTTATCACATGAAAATTATAAAAATTTCAAAATTGTTAATGTTTTTTTTTAATTATTAAAAAAATTAAATATAAAATAAATTATATATTTTAAAAATTCTATCACATTGAACATAGAGGTTCGTTTAATAATAACATACAATAAATAATGAAACGTTTAATTTAAAACTAATTAATTATAACACATGAAATATGTACAATATTAAAATTTTTTAAAAATAAATTAACTTGCGATGCTAACTCAATCAATAACATTATTAGTACTAGAAATTTTATCACACACTTAAATAATACCACAAATATATAACACAAATATGAGTTCAAAAATAACACACAATAAATAATAAAACGTATGGTTTGAAAGTAATTAATTATAACACATAAGATATGTACGATGTTAAATTTTTTAAAAAAATAGATTAAATTATTTATCATTGTGTTGTCTTCAATTTACTCGGTGTTGAGTTATGATGGGAGTAATAAAGTGTGCATAATAAAATTGAAATGTATAAAAAATATTAAAATAAAACTTTAGTTGAGTGGCAAATTAAATGTTTTACTAATGTAATTGGTTCAAGTTCAAATTCCACAATATGTATAGTTTTATTGAATTTTTTAAAATAAAAAGATTAAAATATCCCGGAATAATATAACTTATTTTAATTATAAAAGGGTATATCCATAATTTATCTAATCGAGTTGGTGACAGGTTGAGGGTGACGCCAACTCATTCAGGAGCTTAAATAATAGTATATATGCAATTGATAGATGTAATAAAATGTACATAATAAATTAAAATGTATAAAAGTTATTAAAATGAATTTTTGGTTAAGTGCTTAATTTAAGGTTTTATTATGGCAATTGACATGACTTTAAATCCTATTCTATACATAAATTTTAATAAAAATATTAAAGTATCCTCGAATAATAATTTATTTTAAATAAAAAGAAAACATCAAAATAATTTTTTTAACCGAGTTGATGTTTAGTAACATGAATCATAATAAAGTATTCTTATAAATCAACCTTGTAAGTTGAAAGAAAATAAATATATGATTAAGGAAGGTAATATAATACAAAGGTTGATCTATAACTGGGATAATTGAAATGTAGAGTAAACCACTCAAATGATCATAAGAGAACTCATTAGTGAATAACTTGTTAAAGATTAATCTTACCTCAACAAAAACTTCCAATATTAACTTAAGTTGAGCCTTTTAAGATGTGAGATTTGCTTAAAATTTTAAAATAGGTTATAATAAATTTGGATAGACATAATTATGAGACTCAACATTAATAAAAGAATACGATAAGTTGAGTTTTAAGTATTTATTGAATTTTTTTTTTTAAGTTCATATGATAGTGATTTAAAATACACAAGTTATAATAAAGAAGCTATGGTTAACTGGGGGGCATAAATGTCGAAATTGTATTTAAAATATTATAGAATGAATTGTGATTAGTTATTGACATGTACATATTTTAAAGTCATTCTTTGATGAAATTATAAGCGATATGTATTTCAATTAGATCTTTTCTAGCTTAATTTCACTAAAATTTTGAGATTTGGGGATGAAAGAGGTGAATGTTTTCAAAAAAATAAATCAAATCTTTGTTAAAAAGAATTTGAGAAATTGAAGTAAAAGAAATCATCAACTTGATTTTCTTTTAAACTTTTCCTTTTAAAGCCTAAATTAGCGAAGCCCAAGTTGGAAATCTGCTCTGCCTTAGAATATTCCTTTAAACAACCCAATTTAAGGCCTAAGCCCAACTTCCTATTCTTTTTTTATTTCAAGTTTTGGCATGTATTGTATACTAATAATAAAGTTTGTGTTTGACATCACTTGAATTTATTCTTAAATACATCTAATATAAACACTTTAATTTTATAAATATGAAGCAAATCAAATAAAATCCGAAAATTTATCTCAAAATTGAAGTTAAAACTAAATACTAAAGTAATAAATAAAGTTTAAAGAGGAACAAATGTAAACAAAGGTCGGATCAAGATGGAAGTCGTAGGAAAAAAAGAAAAGACCATCCCCACGAGGTTGCCATTGCTGGTGGTACTGTGGTACCTAAACAGTCAGCCTACCTGCTAGTTTGTCAAGTAATGACTGGTTTCATGTAGTCTAGTCCACTAAGCGGGGCCACCATTCCTTTTTAATAGTGGCTATAAATCACGCTCATCTAGACAAGCATATCCCTCTTTGGTTTTAGGCAGATTATTATTATGTTGCACTACTTCCATTAAGAAGAAGCCGCTCACAAACGTCCAATCCTCCCCTCCCAAATAGACAACCCCAGATACACGTTTAATTAGACTTTGATTCACCTTGGAAAAAGGTGGTCCATCGATCCAACGCCTCTCATGGGCCTAATAAAAATAGTTTATGTTTCCCATCGTGGAGACCCACCCACATGAGGGTTATCTCTCCTCCATCCACGTCCCTAGGTAGCAAAAATTTCTTTTTAGGTGTTAGCATTTGGTCTGTTGATAAGGTAAATGTATTGTTTTTTTTAGGGTTTGTAAATAACAAACCTTTCAAATTTGTTCTTTGATATCCAAACAAACGAAATTATGATCATTGAATAGCTTTGTGCATGATGAAACTTAAGAGTCATGATCTTTATTCCTAAAAGTGAATGATATCATTTCAACTAGTTCTTCAGCACCATGTTTTTCTTGTTCTAGAATCGAGAGATTTCTAACACATTCAGACTCATATCAATAATCATCTTTTATCTCTCATAAAAACTAAAAGGAATATTGTCCAGGGGTTGTTACCCTAATCACCTAAACATTCTTTAGACAAGTTTGTGGAAGAACTCGAGCTTAGGGATATGAAATCTTGGAATGGTAGACGTATAAATCTGTTAATGAATAAAGAAACAAGGTAATGATATATCAAGTTGCTTCAATTAGCTGTGGGTTTAGAGGTACATGTATGGATGTTCATTTACATCAAGAAAAACGCCTCTCTTTTTATTATTCTTTCACATTCATTCCTTTTGATCTATTTTTAACTTTGTCTTAATTCTTTATTTCACTGCAGGTTTTTCTTCTTCTTTGCTGTCACGCAAACAACCCTTTTGAGGAACAGGAAATAGAGAGATCGGAGGGATTTATGGGTGCGAGATCCCAGATGGGACCACCGTATTTTACTACTGAGGTTATGTTTCCAGCCTATAATCATCAAAATTTATGAAGATTTAGTGAAACTCATAATCATACTTGAGATTAAAAAAAAAAAAGAGAGAAAAGTTGTCCAATGGTTGTATGAGTAACTCGAGTTCCAAAAACCAATCACATTTAATTACTAAATTATAAATGGATAGTAAAAGACTTAATTCACATTAGTTTTCCTTTTGTTTTTTAAACAATCTCTACCTGCCTTGATTGATGTTACTCGTAATTATTCAAATGTATTGATTGTAATTGTCATTTCATTTGCGTATTGTATAGATTTATTTTTTTATAGAATATCTAAAATTATTCACCACTTTAATAAGAGAATAAATGTACTTCAATGCATTCGAACTCATATTTTTTTGTATTGGTAATAATGTCGATATCAATTAAGCTAAAACTCAATCGAAGAATATATTATTTAAAATTATCATCATAACTGATTACATAAACAAACTTTTGCACCCCACTGAATTGTTTTATACATTATGCTTAATTGGCAAATTACACACTTTGTTAGAGTTAGGAAGATGTGGGATTGAACACGCTTAATCATGTTTTTTTTTTTAAATTGAAAAAATTATGGGTAAAAATAAAAAAATGAAAAATAATTACATTAGAATAGCTTAACTTTTTATTAGATGATTGAAAAAAAATTGATTGAAGTGAAGGGATATTCGAGAAACTAAGTAAACTATTCTATTAAATTAAATTTATCAAAATCTCTTAGTTAGCTGAAGAATAATCTTTATAAATACTTAAATGGAAACTTGGAAGTTATATAATGAAGAGAGTTTATTTTGTGATTCACACTTGGTAATGTTAAAAACTACTTGTTAGTAGCTTTGATATTTCTCTTCGAGGTGCTTTGAAAGGGTTTTTATAGAGGAGATTATTTGATGTAGATCCTAGTTAATGAGTTTTTTATTGTCTAAGATTAGTGATAGGGTCGTGAGTAAATTTGATAGGAGGTAATTGAGTGTAATGTAAAGGGGCATTAAATAGTCGCGGAGTCCAAATAAATTTTTTGGGGGCCGAAATATAAATTCACTATTTTAATAGAATATATCTTTATAATTTTTAAAGGATTAAATCAAATTTTTATTATTTAGGAGGAAAAGTGTAATTTAAAATTTTACGGGTAGCCCTGCCTGCCCCTTGGCTCTGCCACTAACCTTAAGCAACTTCAATCAATCTAGGGAAGTTAATTACTAATACTTTTGGAAGTATTTGGAGTTAACATGATTATGTATTGGATAGAATTGTTTGGGATTTTATAATCATCACACAGTTTTTAAGTTAGATGATATTTCTTTTTAAATATAACAACATAATAATTATATTTATTTTAGCTAAAATTGATAATTATATTAAAAAAATTTCGGTTATAATATCCAAATTTTAAAAAAAAATATAATCCTTTATTAGGAAGGTAAATATTTAAAATAAAATATAACCTCCCGGGTCCCCAATCCACAGAAAAAGAAAAGAAAACAAGGATAAATAGGTATTCCAGACAAGGAATGTTTACTATACAGAGCACGCTGATTTGTAAATATGAATGAACTTTAATGGCATTTCCAAACTTATTTCTTTATATAAACCCCATTACCGCTTTCTTTTCTTGCCACCTTCAGTTTCAAAGTTTCAGCTACCAAAGCAAATTCAGCTCACTCAAGCAACAACCAACAACAATGGCAATGGCTTTCAAGATGGTACATCCCATTTATTATTTGTTTTTATATTATTTTACATAAATTTTTTATGTTAGTTACATGTATATTTTGGGTGTATGATACTATAGGCTACAACTGGGATGTGGGTCACTGATGAGTGCAAGAACTCATTCATGGAGATGAAATGGAAGAAAGTACATAGATATATAGTTTTCAAGATCGATGAGAAATCAAGGCTGGTTACCGTCGATAAGGTCGGCGGACCTGGCGAAAGCTATGATGATCTTACTGCTTCATTGCCCATCGATGATTGCCGATATGCTGTCTTTGATTTTGATTTCGTCACCGTTGATAACTGTCGGAAAAGCAAGCTCTTCTTCATTGCATGGTTCGTCGTCTTCCCTACTTGTTTAGTACCGTATATAATACTGTTTAATTTGATTTACATTTAATTAATGATGGAGATTAGGTCCCCAGCAGCATCAAGAATAAGGGCAAAAATGCTGTACGCAACATCCAAAGACGGGCTGAGGAGGGTGCTAGATGGAATTAGCTACGAAGTTCAAGCAACTGACCCAACTGAGATGGGGATTGATGTGATTAAACACAAGGCCAATTAGGACTAATCATGATTAAGTTTTAGATTTATAAACCATCTTACTCTTTTATTTAATAACTCCAACAACATGTGCTGTCTTTTTTTCTTCTTCTTTTTCTTTTCCCTGTTGTTGTGATTTTTTTGGCTAGATTTCTAGCACTAATGTAAGTTAATCTTAATGTAATAATATTTTGATGTTCCATGTGTGCTTGGTTGTGAGCAAAGCACTCATCAGTTCCACCCTTCTTCTTAAATCATGAAAAGGTTAAAGTCACATTGACTGCAAGATTTGCCGAAATACTTGAAAATGAAATTCCATGACATCAGCTTTTATGATGAGAGGTAAAGGAGGCAGTGCTTTGATTATGATAATGCTATTCTATCCAAAAGAGGGGAGAAAAATAAAGGAGAAAAAAAGCTAAAAGTGAGATGAGAAAAATGAATGATTTTGGGTACCAATACCAAATTTGGTAGACCCCTAATAGCCCATGCCCAGCTCATGACATGACACCCAAACCATTAGTGGATTGGATTGGTAACTGGTCCCTTACCAGATCATGGTTTCAAGTCTCCCTTACCACTCTCACTACCAAACCATGGAATTAACCAAGCCATCCTAAATCCTCCAAAAAGCAAATCATTTCTAGGACTTCAACCACGGTTAGGATACTATGCGAAATCATGCTTACCTTTTTGTTTTGCAATCTAGCAGTTAAACCATTGATTTCTGAGATTGAGAGGTAGCTGCACTGCCTACACATTTCATACGGTGAGTTTTGCTGCTAAACTACCCTTCATTCATTTCTCTCCTCGCAAGAAGCGGGTGAAAGAAAAAGTACGTATAAAATTATATTGATAGTTTTTCTTTCTTTTCTTTTTAACTTTTACTTCCTCAACTTGTTTTATTTTTCCACATTATGTTAACAAAGTTATTGGAATGTAAGACTATTTAATACGTTTCTTTTGTTTGGAACATAAGATTTTGTTGTTTAATTAATGAAATGTAAAATTTTATAAATTTTTTTTATTAAATTATCTTTGTTTTAGAATATGCTTCTTCTTTTTTCTTAACATGTATAAGTAAATATGTTTGAAACAATTTTGGAATGTAAGATTTTGTTGGTTAATTAATGGAATGTAATGCACATTGCACTTCCAAGGAGAGATATAAGTTGGAATCTTGGAGACAGTATTGTTGAGAGGGACAACCACAAACCTCAACTATGTTTTATAAAATATCATAAATGATAAAAAACAATGTTGAAATAATTTTGAAAATCATTAGCATCCAAATTACTTCTTTCACCAACTATGAATTTTCAAAGTTGACAATAAAATGAACAAAATAATATATATCTCTTGAGATATATTTAAGATTTAAGTTTTTTTTTTTAAATTCTACTTATGAAATTAGAAAAATATAATAAGTATACATAAACTTAATTTAAAAAAAATGAAACTAAACCTTCTAAAAAAATGGAATTTTAAGTTAAGTTTAAGTAAAATTTATGTAGTTGAAGTGGATCTAATATAAAGACCTTTTAAATACTAAATACTAAATACATACTAAACATGACTAGGATTTTGGTTTTGTTGGTGAAATAGAAAGAATTTTTTTAAAAAAAGTAAAAATAAAACTTGATTTTCTTTGTGAAATTGATGAAAATTATAAAAAGGAGGAATTTTTTACCAAATTATTTTAAAAAATAAGAAGGATAAAATTTGCCTAAATTAATTATTCCAATTGAAATCTAAGCTTATCTAAGGAAAATTTGGTATTAAGATTGTCCATATATTTCGAAATTTGATACTGTTAAAAATATAAGATTACCATCTCAAGGTAATCTTTGGAACCCAAACGTAGGAATGTTATTTTGAAATCTTACATTACCTTTGGAATGTGAGATTACTTAAACCAAACACCCTTTTAGGTGACGTTTGATTTATAAAATGTAAGATTACTTCCAATGATAAGATTACTAGAATGTAGTATTATTTAGGGTGTGTTTGGTTCATTGAATGTAGTATTACGCCTCGTAATCTTACATTCTAAAATTAAGATTGTATTGTTTATATTCTCAACATTCGGACCATCCCATAATTTCACATTCCCAACTAGTGCCAAGATGTCGAAATATAGGGTGCAATCTCAATATCACCTATTCTTTAAGTTATCTTAGATTACTTGTGTCATATTAAATTTTAGATAAAACTACCCTTTATTTTTATTATTTTAATAAGTTTCATCCCTTTTTTCTTAAGAATTAAATAGTAGATGACACGCTTTAAGGGGTGTTTGATTCAAGGGATATAATATTATATTTTATAATAGGATTACAAGAATGTAAGATTACATTTCATAATAGGACTACGAGAATGCAAGATTATGGGAGGAATGTCTATATGTTACATTGCCTTGTTAGTTAATTTGACTGAAATGCAAGATTTAGGTATTTGGTTGACGAAATGTAAGATTACCTAAAAACATATTTTATTAAATTGTACTTTGTTATAATATTTGTTTGTTTTAACATGATTAGTTCATTTAATATTTCTTAGTCTTAATCACCATAAAACTATGATAAAGTATGATAATTATTGTTTTTACTACAATTTATAGATTAATAAGTAAATATATGATGTTAAAATAAATTAATAAATAATAATTATAAATCATAATTAATATTGAAAAAGGGTTGGCTTTTGCCGGCAGAAACAAGCCCAAATATAAAGTAAGTTGTTATTAGACCAAATGAAAAAAAAGAGATAAAAACAAAGGTGGACACAAAAAACTTGATTAAATAGTTCAACTTCATCCTAGGTTTGCATGGCCTTACCCAAAGAGCTAATACACTATAATTCTACAGTACAAACTATGATTTAATTCATGTACACTCACCATATGGCAACCTCATAGTTATACTTTAATCCAGATCACTCTCTACTTAGACTTTACCTTTAAAAGCTTAGTTTACTTAAGTTTACTTACAAAAATGCACTTGAAATACTAGTTCCCATATGTACAATGATAAGTGTTCTTTTAGTTTTTTTTTACATGATAAGTGTTCTTTTAGTTTTTTTTTACATAGTACAAACCGACCATATGTGTGAGATGTTCCCATTTTTAAAGAATTATGGTTTCTAGATTAAATCTTCTTATGTATGAGATGTTCATGATTAAGAAAGACGAGGTAACATGGGTTTTATCACTTCATAAGGAAGGGCATAAGGGCAGAGGATGGATGTGTGTCAACCTTCATCAATAATTTACCTGAAGGTATGCATTGGAGGTGGTTAAAGTAATTATTTGGGTATTATGGGAAAATGATTGATGCCTTTATCCCTAAGAAAAGAAGTATCAACGATAAAAGGTTTGGTTTTGTAAGGTACGCCAATATGTATGATGCAAATAGAGCTATAAATAGGATAAACAAATTTTGGCTAATGAGGTCGCATATCGATGTCAATCTGTTAAGATTTGATGGAAGAGATCAACCTTTTGAAGAAAAAAAATAGTGGGCGACAAAGAACAAGGTTTTGATAGCTTGTGGAATAAGGTTGTTAATGTTGTGAAGATAGAAGTAAGGAGGAGATTTTGGAGGATAACTTTGGTGAAGATGCAATTATGGGTTTTGTTGATAATGAAAAGCTTCATACATTACAAAGATGCATGGTGGGCTGGTGCAAGTTGTTTATCAAAATAGAAGACTTGGCCAATCAAATAAATGAAGCTGGCCTTGGGGGCTTTATCATTGTTAGGATATTTGGGTCGTGATGCTCTTTATGTTTGAAAGTGAGAAAAAAGATAAAAGCAATTCAACTGAATCAATGGTAGCTACTCAAGAAGTGGTTTGTAAAAATGTAGATTTGGTCCAAATCTGTTAAGGTTGAGAATTGTAGAACTTGGATCTCATGTATTGGATACAAATTTATGATTGAAACTATAAAAGCTTATTTTTCAGTGGTGTCAAAAATGGTGGTTTCAAGGCTGCAAATCTGACGAGTGAGTTCATAAATATCATTATTTAATATTTATGAGTCAAATATAAAATTACGTTGAAATTTGATTTAATGATTTATGTTAAATGAAAGAATAATTAGGTTCAAGTGGTATGTCCCTAAAGTCAAGTGGTTTTAGAAAATAATGTATTGGGACATCATTTCTATAAATAAAGATTGTAAATATTTTATTAAATATTTACAGAGTGTTATTAAGGTCTGATAGTACTAGAAAGAACATATGTTTTCTCCCTACTTATTGGTTAATTTGTACCCATTTAGTTATCTTTAGCAAATATTTTAGCATTTTCAGTTGAGTAAATTGCATTTTATAACTCAGTGGATCTTAACCTATTTATCCTTAATTTTGTCTTTTTGGTTCTGATGTCGTTGTATGAGTATTTCTAGATTGCGTCCAAAATTGTTCCTGCACCTGGCAGCTGTCCGGATAAGAACAAAAAGGTGTGAGGTGTCTAGTCTGGTACAACCAACTTGTACGTATAGAGGTAGCATGATTCTAATGAAAGGATACATGTGCTATTTGGATAAATATTAATATTCACGTGAAAAGGAGAATGAGAGGTTTTTTTTTGGTGGAGGGGTATTATCTTCTTCAACCTATCTTTTGAAGCTTTTCAGCTATGGTGGCTTAAGCCTCCTACGGGTGAACTAGCGTGAAAGGGGTGTAGATTAGCTCTTGACGAGGAGCCCTGAGTGCGACACAAGAGGGAGTTGAGAGATCAAGTTGAGATTTTTAGGAATAGTACTCTCCACTTGTTTCTTTTATATTTATTTCTAAACGCTGGTGATTACTTTCTATTTCATGTTTGTACGAAAGTATATATGATTTTTGGGTTAAATGTTATTTTATTCAATCTTGCTTCTACTGTTTAATATTTGGGTTTGAATGTTTTTAGCATGGAAGTGTTATTGCGGTCACTGACACTGGAAAGTGCAGCGACAGTTCAAGCTAACAAGCATGACAACAGAATTTACTTGAGGATTAGAGGAATTTAATCTGCTTGTTCTTAATAGTGTTCCATTGCCATTATCGGAAAGTGTGGCTAATATGCATGTTTAAGTCTTAGATTAAATATAAAAGTTAAGCTTGGTAAGATATTCATTACAATTTAATGCATCGACAATCACCTATCCTTTTATACCTTGTGAGCACTTAGTATTCTGTTGAATATTCACGTTGGGGATCCCAGTTTACCATTATCATATTTTGTCTTATTGTTTTCAAGTTATTGCTTCAAAAAATACTATTACAATTTATCTCGTTTCTATCTATTTATTGCACTGACATTGATAGACAAAAGACAACCATCTTCGTGGGATCGATATCCAACAGACTCATATCTGCCTACTATACTTGCATCGACAGTGTACGCTTGCACATTATTATCGTGATGTTAAACAACCGATCAAGTTTTGGTGCCATTGTCGGGGATGACGTTTGTTTTTATTTCATAATATTTAGTTGTTACTAACTTGTTTTCTTTTTGTCATTATTTTCACATTTTATTTTAGGTGTTGTATGACCTGAAGAAATTCAGAGTTTATTTTCGATTTTGATCCAGAATTTGAAAGAACCGTTAAGAGGAGACTTCGAGAGCAAATGAATAAGGCTTTACCAAGAAACTATGAAGTCATACCCCCGATGCAGCAGCAAAATGCTTATGGCCCACTGTTGCCGCAAGACACTCAAATAAAAAACAAGACTATACGAGATTTTGTAGTACCTATCTTGGATAACTTACAACTGAGAGTTGTTAGGCCAGCAATCCAAGCTAGAAATTTTGAACTCAAGCCAGTAATGTTTCAAATGTTGAATTCTAATGGGCAACATCCTAGACTGCCACATGAAGATGCACGAGAACCTCTTAAATTATTTTTATTAATTTGTGCTTCTTTTAGTCAACAAGGCGTTCCTAATGACGCTTTGAAGATGCAATTGTTTCCTTATTCCTTACAGGGAAGAGCTCGTACTTGGTTCCTTGGGCTACCTGTAGAATCAATTACTTCTTAGAATGCACTAGCAACACAGTTTGTTTTGCGATTTAACCCGCCGACAATGAATGCTCATCTCCAGAATGATATTACAGCTTATCATCAGCTGGATGATGAAAATCTTCACACCACATGGGAATGTTATAAATCTTTGCTTCAACGTTGTTCCATGCACGACATTCAACAAGAAACACAAATTGAGATTTTCTATAATGGGCTGAATGCACACACGAGGAATCTTGTCGACGCATCAGCCAATGGTCCTTTACTGGATTGTACTTATAATGATGCTATTAGAATTCTTGAGAGAATTGCTTAGAATGATTATCAATATCCTATATTTAGAGCTACACAAACAAAAACTACTCCAGGAGTTATTGAATTGGACGCAATATCTATACTTAGTGCTTAAGTTTCTTCTCTTGTAAATATGATAAAAAAATATGCAAGAGACTAGTGAAGTTGCACCTAGACGAGTCACTCAACAAGTTGATGTTCCTACCTTTTATTGTGATATTTGTAGTGACAACCACAACTATGAAGATTGTCCATAACATGCAGAGAATGCCTTTTATGTCAGTAACATCCGTAATAATTTTTATGACACCTATTATAATAATTCTACATGTAATCAACAGTCTTGGCGAACTCAAAATGCTGGACAAAATACTGCGACATTCTTATATGGGAATATATCTACTCAAGGTAATTAGAATTTAAGACAAGGGAATTACAATTAACAACAACAGAACTACAATCAGCATACTCAAATGCATCCACACCAGAATCAAACACAGCCACAACACTCTTCAGTGCCGAATCAACATGTTCAAGAACATCGACGACAATAGTACACGCAAGTTTATCCTTCTGACCCATTAGCAGCTCTTGAGCCTTTAATGCGGGAGCATATGACTCACACAGAAGTTATTGTGTAAAGGAATTCATCTTCTATTCGGGCGTTGGAGGCATAATTAGGACAACTTACTTCGAATTTGAATACTCGACCACCGGGCACACTACCTAGTGACAGGAAAAATCCCGGTCCCAGGGGGAAAGAACACTGCAAGGTATCACTCTCAAGAGTGGTAAACCAACTAGTGAGTCGACTATAAACTCTACTGTAGCACCTCAAGATACCGGTGAAGTGATCCCTAGAGAGAAGGTTGAATCTAAAAAGCTTGTCGATGTACCAGACAAAGAAGTTCCACAAACTATCACTCATATACCTAATGCCAACCCTCGAAACTATCGATGTAATCAAATGTGTAGGCACAATTAAATGTATCTCCACATTTACCTTTTCCATAAAGATTCAAGAAGAATGAGCAGGATAATTAGTACCAATAGTTCTTGAACACACTAAAGTAACTTCAGGTCAATATTTCTTTAGTAAACGCTATTGTGCAAATTCTGAATTATGAGAAATTTATGAAGGAGCTCTTGTCCAAGAAAAAGAAGCTCAATGATATGGAAACTATTGCACTCACAGAAGGTTGTAGTGCTGTTTTGACAAATAAGTTGCCCCCAAAATGAAAGATCTTGGAAGCTTTACTATCCCATGTTCAATTGGCAACCATTATTTGGGCAAGGCTTTATGTGAATTTGGAGCTAGTATCAACCTAATGCCACGATTTACTTTCAGAAAGTTGGGAATTGGTCACATGGAACCTACTGCAGTGACATTGCAATTAGCTGATCGATCCTTGGCTCAACTTGAAGGGCAAATCAAAGATATCTTAGTTCGTGTGGATAAATTTATTTTTTCGGCTGATTTTATCGTACTTGACTGCGAGGCAGACAAAGAGGTTCCCATAATCTTGGGATGACCATTTTTAGCCACCAGACGAACTCTTGTTGATGCTTACAAAGGTGAACTGACTATGCGACTTAATGATGAGCACTTTACCTTCAGTGTTTTCGAATCTATTCAATGCAAGGATAAATAAGAATGAATACTGTCGATGTGCTAAATGATCTAATTGAGGAATAATTTAATGATTAAAGCACAATACTTTCTGAGGAGTTTGCAATACATCTAATGATGAATTCTTAGATAATTGTGACACCATGGTTGAAGCTAATAATATTGAACTCAGACATGGATGGCAGATTGAGTCCTTAGACTTAGCTAACAGAACAACTCTAATTTTCAAGTCATCTATCGATGAAGCTCCTACTCTAGAATTGAAACCACTACCTACTCATCTTCAATATATCTTTCTTGCTGATAACAATACTCTCCCAGTTATTGTCTCCGCAACACTGGATGTAACTTAAAAAGAGAAATTGGTCCATATTCTTAAGCAACATAAACGAGCTATTGCTTAGAGTATTATCGATATTCGAGGCATTAATCCATCTTTTTTCATGCACAAGATCAAGTTAGAAGATGAAGGCAAGGAATCAATTGAGCAACAAAGAAGACTAAACGAGAAGATGGATGAAGTTGTTAAGAAAGAAATTATAAAATGGCTTGATGTTGGAATTATTTACCCTATTTCTGATAGCAATTGGGTAATCCAGTGCAATACGTTCCTAAAAAGAGTGACATTACTGTGGTTAGCAACGACAAAGACAAATTAATTTTTACACGCATTTCTAAGACATGGCAAGTCTGTATGGATTATCACAAACTTAATGTTGCCACAAGGAAGGACCACTTCCCACTTTTTTTTATTGACCAAATGTTGGATATGCTTGCTGGAAGAGCCTATTACTACTTCTTAGATTGCTATTTTGGATACAATCAAATTGCTATTGCACTGGAGGATCAAGAGAAAACAACTTTCATCTGTCCCTTTGGTACTTTTGTTTTTCGCCGTATGCCTTTCGGTCTTTGCAACCCACCAGCCACATTTCAAAAATGCATGATGACAATACTCTCGGATAAGATTGAAGATTCTTTAGAGGTTTTTATGGATGATTTCTCAGTTTATGGAAACAATTTTGATCATTGCGCTAAAAATTTTGATAAAGTATTACAGCGATGTGAAGACACACATTTTGTTCTAAACTGGGAAAAATGATATTCCATGGCAACTAAAGACATTGTGTTAGGCCATCGCATCTCTAGTCAAGGTATTGAAGTAGACAAAGCTAAAGTGGAAATCATTGAGAAATTATATTCATCGACAAATGTGAAAGGTATTCACAGTTTTCTTGAGCATGCAGGGTTTTACCGAATATTTATTAGAGATTTCTCAAAAATTGCAAAACGCTTATGCTCATTACTGGAACAGAATCGAAAATTTCTCTTTGATGATGCATGTTTGGATGCATTCATTCAATTAAAAACCTAACTAGTAAATGTACCCATTATCGTTGCACTAGATTGGTCTCAACCTTTTGAAGTTATGTGCAATGCAAGTGACTTTGCTGTGGGTGTTATTCTAGGACAACACAAGAGAAAAATATTTCACGTGATCTATTATGCTAGCAAAATTCTTATAGAGGTTCAAATCAATTATACCACTACAGAGAAAGAATTGTTGGTTGTGGTCTTTGCTTTCGACAAGTTTCGTTCTTATCTTATCGACGCAAAGGTTACTGTATTTACTGATCACTCAGCGTTGAGATATCTTTTTGCGAAGAAGGATACAAAACCAAGATTGATACGTTGGATCTTATTATTGCAAGAATTTGACATTGAGATAAAAGACCGCAATAGTTCAAAGAATCAAGTTGCAGACCCTGTCTCAGTTGGAAGTTGGCAGCGGAGATGGAAACATACTTCAAATTGGTGACCCATTCCGAAATGAGAAGTTATTTGCTGTAGATACAACCCCTTGGTATGCAGAGTTGGTTAATTATCTAGTGTGTGGAAAACTCCCATTGGGTGTCACAGACCATAAAAAAGAAAGATTTCTTCGTGAAGTAGTGAAGTATCATTGGAACGAGCCGTATGTATTCTAGGTATGCAATGACAACATTATTCAGCGTTGTGTTCAGGAAGATTAGATGCTTTCAATCCTGAAGCACTGTCATGATGCTCCTTATGGAGGTCATTTTTGTGGCATGTAAACTGCTGCTAAGGTTCTCCAATCAGGATTCTACTGGCCTTAGTTATTCAAAGACGCCCACAATTTTGTGAATTAATGTGATAGGTGTCAGTGCACTATTCTATATTCCGATGCAATGAAATGTTGCAGCAGCCAATTATGGAGGTTTAATTGTTCGATGTTTAGGGTATGGATTTTATGGGACCATTTCCAAGTTCATTTGGAAGTCTTTATATATTAGTAGCTATTGACTACGTCTCGAAATGGGTTGAAGCCGTTGTAGTCCCAATGGATGATGTAAAGACAATACTTAAATTTTTTCACAAGCATATACTCACCCGCTTTGGCACACCAAAGGCATTGATTAGTGATCAGGGTACACACTTTCATTGCAACCAAGTGGCAGCTGTACTGAAGAGATATGGATTAAATCATAGAATGGCTGCGACTTATCATCCGCAAACTAATAAACAGGCTGAAGTATCGAATCGACAAATTAAGAACATTATTGAGAATGTTGTGAACCCTTTGAGGAAAGATTGGTCTTCAAGACTAGATGACACTTTATGGGCATTGCGGATAACATACAAAATTCCATTAGGGATGTCACCATATCAATTGGTTTCTAGGAAAGCATGTCACTTGCCAGTTGAACTGGAGCACAAAGCAATGTGGGCAATTAAGAAAGTGAACATGGACTATGAAGCTACTGGAGAGAAAATGCAATTGGATATCACTAAACTAGAGAAGATTAGGTGAAATGCCTATGAAAACACTGCAATTTACAAGGAAAAGACCAAACGATAGCGTGGCAGAATTATTTTATAACGATAATTTATCGCGGGTCAACAAGTTTATTATTCAATTCTAGATTGAAACTGCACCCAGGTGAATTACGTTCTCATTAGTCTAGAACTTTCGAAGTATTTTCTCATAGTGTGGTCACAATTAGAGATTTACATGATGGACACCAGTTCAAAGTGAATGGCCAGTGATTGAAACATTATTTTGGGAATATTGATCAAAAGCAGGCAGAGACCATTAAGTTGGTCGAAAAATTTTAATTTTTATGAAATTTATTATTATGAAATTTTATTTTATTTTTGTTTCTGTTCAAGTTTGTTTTACTTTTTTTTAAATTTTTGCAGAATAATTAGGTACCATTGTCGACACACTTGGAATTTATTGTCAATGCAATTCGTACTATTGTACTGTCACGTATGATTCACCACGAATGACGGGCAGATCAGAATTTTCAGATCCCACAGTTTGACCAAAAGTGACCTAGTCATTTGATTTGTCTGAACGGGCGCAATTCCCATTGAACACATTTATTCTCACTAGCTTTATATCTCTTCACACAAAAAAATCACTCCTTTCCATCTTTTTCTTTCACTCGCTATAAACCCCCTTTCACTGTGTCGATTGTAACATATACAAAGCAGCCATTTTTATTTACTTTCTCTTTCCCAGGCTCGTACCTCTACAAATTTAAACCATCTTCACTCCACAAAATAAACAAAATATGGAAAGAACGAGAGGATTAGTCAAGAAAGCCACCAAGCCTGTTGAAGAACACTCATTCTCTGCAACTGCAATTCATGAATTGAAATCCTTCATGTCAATTAAGAAAAAAGAGCAGGTGACCTTTTTAACGAAAGTGGCCAAGGACTGGTTTCAAGACAACATTTTGAAGCAAAACTTTTACCCAGGATAGGGCATTCTCCTTTCGTAACAGTAAGACTTGGGCAAGTAAGTCTACAAAGCCATCTCTAAGCTAAAGTGGGAGGCTTTCTGCACTTATCCTGGAAGCTATTCTCTTTCATTGGTACGTGACTTTTACACTAACCTTCATGACCATGAGTTAGAGTTTTTCTTTGTTCGAGAAGGCTTAATCCTATAAGATACTAAAAAAATCAATGAGCTGTACAACACTAAAGTGGATGTAGATGAACACTCTGAGTTTATTGAGGATATCACAAACGAAAAAAGGACTTGTTGGTAAAGGATATATGTGTCGAAGGAGCACTGTAGACAGGTTTACATTAAAAGAATTATACGATGCACTGCCGCTTCCTGACACTACAAAGTAAAATCTGGCTTTATTTTGTCAACTGCAGGCTACTGCCCTCTTCGCACAGCACCACAGTCAACCTCGATAGAATGTGCCTGATACATTCAATTGTCAATGGCAGAAAGATTGATATCGGCGTAATACTCCACCAGAAAATTACTGACTGCACTGCAAGGCAAACTGGAATTTTGGTTTTCCCATCGTTGGCGATACTACTGTGCCAATAGAAAGGGATCGTGTCCCGTGATGATGAAGAGGTCCTGAAGAATAAGGGCTCGATAAATGAAACCTCTATTGAAAGAATGACTCGTGGAAAAAATACCCTAACAATGAAGGAAGCAGAGACCAACAAGACAAGGAAAGGGCAAAACCAAGGCAAAAAACAAAGGAACAAACCTAACTGCAGAGACATTATTGTTGCGCAAAATGCAGGATATCGAAAAGTTGACTAATTCCATCAGCAATAAGTAGATCAGGCCTATCGCTACAATAGAGGATATGGACAGATCACAAAATTTGTTGTGTGCTTATACCAAGACCCGTAACAACTCTATTGTAGTCGTACTAAGTCAGTTAAGCCCGACCCCACCCCTAAAATTTCCAGTGTTCCACTGATCATCTAAGATTATGAACCTTCATCCGAGGAAGATGACTTAGAGGACCGAGACAGATCGGTGGAGTGCATACGAAAGATTGATAGCCTGGTTGATGGTGACTTTATTGCTGGTCAAGAGGCGTATGCTGATGAGTAGGAAGTTGATGTGGGAGAGGAGGAAGTCTGTGTTGCAGTTGTGAACGAGAAGCTAAGGAAAAAAATACTAAGAAAGAAGCTGCTGAGAATGAATCTGCTGAGAACATTGTTAATGCATCCAAGTTTTTGAGTACAACTACTGATAATCTAGAGTGAGATGAAGCTAGACCAGTGAAAGCTGCAGAGGTAACCAGTGAGGAGCACCACAACTCATTGGCGATAGTAGTATATACCGGACCACTCAAGGTGACCCCTTCTACACAAGAAGCAGCTAATGATGCCGGGGCAGCGTTGAAGACTGAGGAGTGATTCGAGGACCGTACGAATCCCAAAGAAAAGAAAAGAAATCGATTTAAAGATAAAAAGTGCAAGGAGAAGAAAAAGAGAATGAAAAAGAAACATCGTGCAACTATATTGATGGCCGAAGAAAACTGAGTTAGTTTATTTTAAGTTTTAGCTGTAGTATTCATGCAGTGCATGTAGTTGTAATTTTTATTTTGTTAGTGCACATTGTAGTTGCATTTTTATTGTCATTTTATTTTAATGTTAGTGCATTGGAGATAATGCAAACTTTAAATTTGGGGGAATACATATAGGGTTTGGAAATACACTCACATTTCATAAAAAAATTTGAGATTAATGAAGCATGCAAGGTTTATTTTTGGTTAATGCAAATTTGTTTGAAAATTTTTGTTATATTCAATGCTTAATCTTGAATCATGTGAATTATCTATGAATGAGTTGGATAAATTTGACTGAATGTTGTATCTTTAATTATTTGATGAATGATTTAGGTTGCATTAGTAATGGGTGATTAGTAGCATTCCTTGAATCTTGAATAAATCTACCTTTTACAACTGCTTATATATATAGTTATGAATAAGAGACTCCAAAGTGGGTGTATTGTGAAATGTTAAAAAGGGAACACTCCAATGCAAGCGTTAGAAAAATGAATCTGGCCAAAGGCTGTCGCTGCATGAGTGTGTGTTGGCGTAATTACGTACTCCTTGGAGGTTTGTTGCACTCTATCTTTACTTCTAAGGAACAAGGGTACAATAATGCAACGATATCCCTTATTCATAAAAAAGAAAAGAAAAAAGAAAAAAAAAGACATATTGTATAATAAATGTTGTATTAATAGATAGAATTTAGGATTTAAAGTATGATGCTGGTTTTGATGAAGTTGCAATCTTATTCATTCATACTCATGTATTGTCGGTGCAATATTCTATCATCTGAATGTGACTCATTCATTGGGATTTTAGGTGATTCAAGTTGCTAGAATGATCATTTGCCTTAGTGAATTCTTGTGTAGCCTTGCTAGTTTTTGTTTTACTTGAGGAAAAGTAAAAACTCAAGTTTGGGGGTGTGATAGTACTTGAAAGAACATATGTTTTCGCCTTACTTATTGGTTAATTTGTCCCCATTTAGTTATCTTTAGCACATATTTTAGCATTTTCAGTTTAGTAAATTACATTTTATAACTCAGTGGATCTTAACCTATTTATCCTTAATTTCGTCATATTTTGGTAGTGATATCACTGCATGAGTATTTCCAGATTGCGCCCAGAATTGTTGCCGTACCTGACAGCTATCGGGATAAGAATAAAAAGGTGTGAGCTGTCCAGTCTGGTACAACCAAATTGTATGTACAAAGGCACCATGATTTTGATGAAAAGACACCTGTGCTATTTGGATAAATATTAATATTCATGTAAAATGGAGAAGGAGAGGTTTTTTCTGCAGGGGTATTATCTTCTTCAACCTACCTTTTGAAGCTTTTCGACTATAGCGGCTTAAGCCTCCTACGAGTGAACCGACGTGAATGAGGTACAGATTAGCTCTTGATGAAGAGCCCTGTGTGCGACACAAGAGGGAGTTGAGAGATCAAGTCGAGATTTTTTAGGAATAGTACTCTCTACTTGTTTATTTTATATTTATTTTCTAAACACTGATGATTACTTTCTATTTCATGTTTGTACGGAAGTATACATGATTTTGGGGTTAAATGTTATTTTATTCAATCTTGCTTCTACTTTTAATCTTTGGGTTTGAATGTTTTACCATTAAAGTGTTATTGCGGTCACTTACACTAGAAAGTGCAGTGATAGTTCAAGCTAAGAGGCATAACAACGAAAGTTGCTTGAGGATTAGAGAAATTTAATCCACTTGTTCTTAATAGTGTTCCATTGCCATCATCAGAAGGTGTGGCTAATGTGCATGTTTAAGTCTTAAATTAAATATAGAAGTTAAGTCTTAAATTTAATGCATCGACAATCAACTATCCTTTTATACCTTGTGAGCACTTAGTATTCTATTGAATAGTCACGTTGGGGATCCCAGTTTATCATTATCATATTTTATCTTATTGTTTTCAAGTTATTGCTTCAACAACTACTCTTACAATTTATCTCGTTTCTATTTATTTATTGCACTAACATTGATAGACAAAAGACAACCATCCTCGTGGGATCGATATCCGACAAACTCATATCTACCTACTATACTTGCATCGATAGTGTACGTTTGCACATTATTGCTGTGATGTTAAACAGCTGATCAGGGTCATATTAAAATTTGATTAAGGAATTGTAACGTTTAGATAGCTAATTAATTAAAAATAAATATATTGTAAAAGTCACAAAAGTGGGTTTCTATTAGTTAAAAATATTAAATGGCTATAGTGTTATGAATTGTTGGATTTACTTGGTAATTATACCTTATGGTTGGATGATAGACGGTTTTGAACATTATTAGTTTATTTTAAAGGTTAATTTTTAAAGGAAAAATTGGTAATTAAATAATAACTAAAACATATAAAAAACATTAATATCATCTTCTACTTGGTTTTGTTGTAACCAAAAATCACCATGGTTTTAAGCTTGAGAACCGGCCAAGCTCCTATTTCATGTATGTAAGTGAATTTTAATTCCGTTTTAATGATTTTTATGTTTTTGTTACCATATTAGTTTAATCTATCTAGCCCGTAGGTTAATTTGTAGAATTGTTAAAAGTTTAGGAACTTGCCATGAATAAGTTTAAGGTGTTTTTTTATTTTAATTGATTGATTATTAAAGTTGGCAGTGAAATATAAGTATTTTTGTTAAGTAATTTTTTTATGATTTTATGGTTTAGGGACTTATTTATGAAAATGGTAAAATTCAAGGAAAATATTGTGAACTGATGATAAATATAGGTTGTTATGAGACTAGGTAAAAATCGGCTAATATGAAATTTAGTTAAAAATGGTAATTTTGAAAATTATGGGTTTAGGGGCTAGATTGTAAAAAAGTTAAAATGTTGGGGAAAATTTGTAAGTCGATAATGAAAGGGTTTAATTGCATAAAACTACTTTTTAGAATGCTAGAAATGTATTAATTGAGTTGTGACAAGCTTCAGCATGCTCTAATACCTTTTGTTAATGGTTGTGCATAGTCTTTTGGAATTAGAAAAGAAATGGTTGATAGATATGTTTTTAGATGGTTAAATTGGTATGTTTTGAATGTAATACGAGTTTGTTGCTAACTTAACCATGTGATAGGTTTTAAGCTTATGCTTAACCTATTAGCATATGTATATGTCTTGAAATTAGTTGGTATATGCTTGTGTTAATAGGTGAATTTGATCACTTATGTATGTCTTGTGAAAAAGTATGGCTAAGAGGTAAGGTTTGGGAATGAAGTAACTAAATGGTGTATGTGTGATGTATGTTTTGGTCATGAACTTATATTGTTCTAAGTAAATGAGTTGTGGTGTCTAATGAAGACACATTGGATAGGCTGATATTGAATGATTTTTTGACATGTTTTACGTGACTTTGAATGTGATTTATGCAAGTGAAAGTAGCTATAGATGGTATGGCTTGGAGGATAAAAAATGGTATTTGTAAGGGATTGTTTTAGGGGTTGTTGAGGGAGCACATGGACTGGGACACGGGTTGTCAAACAGCTGTGTGCCAGACATAGGCACCTCACACAGTCGTGTGTCATTTTAATTTCAGCTGCAAGTTCCATACAATCTGGCACACGACCTGCGACATGACCTTGTGACCCAAGTTTGTGAGTTACACAAGCGACCACACGAGCTGGGACATGACCGTGTGTCCCTATTTCGAATGCCCATATGGTCTGGGCCATGTCACATGGCTTTGGCCACACGGCCTTGTAACCCCTATTTATCAATTTTTCATGTTGTTCCAAAATTTTCTGATTTGTTTCAAATTGATCCCTGGTTGTTTTGAAATTTTTTTAGGACCCCGAAGGCTTGGTTTAGGGACCAAATGTGTATTTTTCCCATGATTAGATTGAGTTATTAGTAATAAATTGGAAGTTGAATTATTTTTCTATTTTGAAGTTAAACGTTCTGTTTTGTATAGTAATTACCCCGTAACCTTAGTCCAGCGATAGAGACGGGTTAGGAGTGTTACAGGAACATTCAAACATTTCAAAATATAGCAAAAAAATGGGGTGAGTTTGTGTGTATTGATGAGGAAACAAGGGGTTCTTTTACTAAAGGAAATATGAAAATTATTACAGATTCTCTTAATAGAATTAATGATATTATTGAGTTAAAAGTTGGTAGTGATAGTTATCTTATTAGAGTCATTACGATGGTTCCAAGTTTGTATAAGCAGAGGTGTCGACACGAGCCCATGGCATCAAGTCTTTGTTCCGAAGGAAAAGAAAGTTGAGAGGGAGATTAAAAAAAGACATGGTAGACTGAGAAAATGACCTTTGAATTGTAATGCATCAGACATTGATCTTGAAAGAGGCTATTGGAATTAGGTAAGCTTCTTGGTTTAAGGGTTGATGGACATGATGTGATTGTTGAAAAAATTCGGTTTAGAAAAACAGTTTTCAGTCATAGTGGAAAACTAAAATTTTGAAAACCATACTAATTTGTGATAATTATAGTAGTAAATTTTTTCTTGAAAAAGTACCAGTGCTTTTTATGAGACGAATCCTAAACGTTTCTGACTTTCAACCGAAAAAACTTATTTATTATTCTCGTACCATGAATCACTTCGAGTGTGGGCTCGAACAATCAGGAACTAAACACAAAACCATAAACAATTTATTACTTTCAATAGGAAAGTAATTCTCTCTCAGTAGAAACCAGTAGAATTGTAATTCATAGAAAATAAAATTTATTCTTACGCTACTTTATGGCTGAATAACAATATAGCAAACTTATATGAAACTTGTATAAATAACTCTACAACTGCCATTTTTTTATAACGAGAGGTAGGAGAATCCTGGTTGAATTAGTAAAACACAAATAATATTATATTTAATATAAAATACTATTCTACTCTAAGTAGAATGGATGAAGAGGGGTTTTGGGCTTCTTCTGTATTTGGTCCAATTATATGTGTTTCCTAGACTTTTAACCTAATACTTTATAATTTAATCCAACCCAACAAATATTTTTTATTTCTCAAAATAAATATTATTTATTTTATTTATTTAGATAAATCGATTTTTCAATTAAATTATTTTCTCAACCCAATTCTAATTCCGTTAAAGTCATGACATCTTTACCTAAAAGAATCTATGAGGAAATATATTTAGTTTTCATATTCAACGAATTCATAATGACTAATTAATTTAATTCTATTTTCAAATTTTAATTATTTAACTAACTAAATAATAATTCAAAAACCTTAAATTATTTCTCAAATCATTTCTATAGTTAGAGAGAAAACACATTCATTTGTGAATGTGACCCATTTCTCTAACTTCATTTCCATCAATTTCTATTCATTTGGTTCTACATGCAATTTATTTCTGGTTTCAATGAACTAGCAGAGGGACGATTGGGCATATGTAATTAGAGCTCAAATAATTTATAATTAAGTTCCAACTTTTCGCCTATTAATTATAAACTCATTTAGTTACGAAGTTATTTCACTATAGCATCATGATTAAGCTTTCACTAGTTACATATCATTACGAAAGCTACTCAATCAGTGCTCGTTCAATGACCTTGTCATAAGTATGCTACCTTTATAGGATATCCTTAATCTCATTGGGATAAATTTATTCTTCCAATATGATCTTATTTTATCTCATGGTAATCATTACATCTTCCTTCATGAAAAGTCAATTACTGTCAATTAGTAATCAAGTCATTTATCACTAAGATAAATAAATCGTGGCAACGTTTACTTTTAATCTATCACATAATGCCGATAAGAGAATATCATTTACCTATAGTTGGGTTATGAATTCCACTATTGTGAATGATGCTACATACTACAGAAGTCATATATTCAACGCACCAACTTTTGATTCCTTATTTATTCATACTTATACTTTTACTAATTCAAAGTATACAAGTCACGCATACATAGTCCATTATTCATTCAAGATTAAGGTATATCACACTATGAACGTCACAATTGAGTAAATTCATAAACAAATCTAGGATCTATTCTACTTGGGTTTTGTCCAATGTACTATCAGTCTAGTCAGTCACATCTATGTGTCTATCTTTTGGGAGTCATTCCCTTTGATGCTTAAGACAAAACACCTCCCCCAATTGGACTTCATAGATAGCATATTAGTCTTTCAATAGGTTTGCTCATGTGTCTATCTTTTGTCTATCTGAGGGCATGTTTAGGTTCATCCACTTATACAAGTTGTATTTCCACATTACGACTTGAATATGTAATATCGCTTAGCATTAGTTAAACATTAGATAACCAGCGATCCAATGTTTGCTTCCGTCTTTCTTTGCATGCAAAAACATTGAGGATAATATACAAAGAGTATTAAAGTAATAAATGAATATTTTTTATTAAACCAGTTTATTTAAAAAATACAAATGTACATAGACGAAAATACTACACTTAGGACACTAGATCCAACTGAGATAATTGAAGAACTTGTTTAAATCGAGGTAAGAAAATTGAGTAATAGGTTCTGAATTTGCAAGATATAGGAGTTTTCAATCGGGAAAATGTTGATGTGTATGTTAGTCACGACTGTGAAGTTGTCAGATGTTCTTGTTTGATAAGGTGATTTTGGTATAGGTAAATTCTTTATATCATTTCCATTACTATATGCTTTTGGTAGGGTGATTTTATGGGGATTTCTGCTTTCTTTTATTTTGTGTGGTTCTTTCCGTATGTTGTTGTGTGTTGCTTGACTTTGGAGGCTTCTTAAAGCTTTTTTGCTGGTGTTTATCTCCTATTGCTATTTTATTCGATTTTTACTAGTGAGTAGGCTGCTTTGAGCATGATGGTGAATCATTTCAGTACAAATGAAGTTGATTGGGGTGTGATTGTATTCCAAACTGTATGTTCGGTACATTTTGGGGTGGAAGTTTTGAGATATTAATTTTGTTTTTGATTAATCGTTGTATGGATATGTGTATTTTGTTTTTCTTTTCCATTGTTGTGGTGGAGTATTCTTTGGTGTTACAATATTGGTATTTGAATTTGTAAGACTATGAAAGACATTGATACATACAACGTGATTGATAGAGTCATGTTCTTCAACAATCCATTTGAAGCTTATACTATGGAGGATGATTTTTGACACGTACAGGAGAATGGCATGGAAGATGCTATTGGTTAAGCTAATGCTGAAAGATTTAGGCATTTCCTAAGTTAGTGGTGTAGCAAAGCAATGGTAGTTACTATCATGTGCAACGGGCCTGTGGTCAATTTGACTTGCTCGTAATGATATTATATTCAGGGGCAGGGTGATTTTATTTGATGAGATTATGTTTCTTACCAAATTGTATTCCATGTAATGGGCAGAAGCAACTAACGAAGAATTGGTCAATAAGGATCGATGGTTGAAAGATACGTTGAGTTCCTCTTATTTTTGGATTATATCAACAACCGTAGCAATTTTAAGTGGGTTCCTACAACATTGTGTTGCCTCAAATATAATGTCAATTAAGAATCTAAGAGGAATGCGAGAAAGGTAAGATATGGTGGAATACTAAAAGATGATGAGGGTAAGTTGGCAAATTTTTTGGGTCTAATGTAATCAATGGTGGCAATCTCTCGATGCAATAGACCGAGTTTGAGGCCTTGGAGGCATGGAAGAATCTTCAAAAGAGGCTAATTGTTGGGCTAATGCTTTAACCAAATTCGATATTAATCAACGTTCATTGCTAGTGGCATATATTTTGTTTTTTAGTGTTTTGTTATACGTTTTGTGAGCTTTTATTTGGTGATTCTGTCAGGGCAAACAATGCTGGTAGCCTAGTCTTATTGTGATATCAGCTATGTGATGTGCTTTTATTCGGTGTATCGACCAAGTTTTATTTGTAAATAAATTTTGATTGAGCATAAAAAAAAACAGACCATATATAAGAGTTTTGGCTTGTTAAGATACAAAATAGCTATAATCATATTCTTCCATAAGTAATCATACAAAAAAAAAAAATTCAATTATCTTAATAAATGTTAAGATAAGGGTTAATATCTTCAAAATATTCCAAAGTCAGTATGGTCTAATCTCCTCAAATAAGGGAATTTGGGTTGCATTGAAAGGCTCTGATCCAATCATTTATGATTTGATTATGCACTATTGCACATCCTAGAATAGGCCATAAATAATATCTAAATGTCACAAATGCAAAGCCTAACGCGTTTTGAATCAAAAGATTGTTAACACAAATAAGACAAGTTTTGACTTATTCTAGCTATGCCTTAAGTTGCAACGGTTGTTGCTAGAAGCCAAAATCGTTTCTAACAAATATACTAATAATTACTTCTTTAGAGTAAATGTAATAATATGTTTAAGAAAAAAATTCTATAATAATGACAATTTAGTAAAATATTTTTTTTAGGTATCTTACATTCTATTAACCAAACGCAAAAAACTTACATTCCAATCATATGACCAAAGAGTGTACCGTAAGTCCCACTCCATAATCTTACATTCCAACAATCTTATTACCAAAGGTGATCTTATATTCCTTGAACCAAATACCCCTTTAGCACATTACTGGATATGTTACATTACCCTTTTTTGTTAATTTGGTTGGAATATAAGATTTTATTGTTTGATTGATGAAATGTAAGATTATCTAAAAATATATTTTACTAAGTTGTCCTTATAGAGTTGCTTCTTTTTTAACAAGTTTAGCTCCTTTAGCATTAATATGAAATTTAAATATTAGGGGGAGTAAAGGATAAATCTGATCAAATTTGTAATAAAAAAAAAGTCAAATTGTCATAAAATAAAATATTACATTACTTTACTTAAGATTACCTATATATTTCAAAATCTTGACCTGAAACCAAATGTTCCCTTACAATATTATAGTATGAGAATAGATAGATAAGATATATATAGAAAGAAACACCAAATGTTGATAAACCCACATGCTGAGCCATGAATAGAGTAATGAAAGATTTTATATCAAGGGCAGTTTGGTTAGGGAGAATGGAATAGAGCTATAATGTAATAGAGTTGTAATGAAATAGAGCTGTAATAGAATAGAGTTGTAATCAGTAATTCAGTTATTTGGTTGAATGGAATGAAATAGAGTTGTAATAGTGTTCTTGTGTTTGGTTGAATGGAATAAATGTTGTAATAGCATAAGGAAAAAGACTTAAATAACCAAAATACCCTTAGTAGAATTCTTTTAGATAGATGATTATATTTTTTAAATTTTAATAAGATTATTATTAAATACAATTTAATAAAATAATATATAATTTAATAACTTTTTTAATATTATTATTAAAATATGAATTAATAAAAATCATAATATATAATTTTATAAAAATAATATATAATTACTTTATTATTTTGAACACATATTTAATGTGCTAAATGTTCCATTATCCATTTATTTTTTCCTTACACTCTTTTTCTTTCTTTAATAAATTTCTTTTATCTTTTATATAATAAAAATCAAGTTTATAATCTTCAATTGAGTTAATTGGAAGATCCATCTACAACCATGGCTGAATCAACAGATTATCATCTTTATAAACATATCATTTATATTTTTATATAGTTAAATTAAAACACTTCCTTATCAACAGATTTTCATCTTGCACACCCTCCTTTCCTAGCGTATCCTTTAAGTTTTGAGCAGCAGCAGCCACCTCCTCAGGAGTGATTTTCCCGTCGTGATCCCTGCAGGCATAGAACATTTTTAATAAATCTGACTAAATAGCGGTTGCAGTAATTAATATGCCAGTAACTATGCTTTTGTGATGATTGATGTGAATAACAATACCAAAATTCCATTAATCCCATTTGATAACAGAACATAACATCATAATAACAAAACATCACACTGTTAGCACAGTAGCCAAGGACATAGCCAAGACACGAGAAAAGGAAACAATCCAAAAACAAAGTTTCACCTATCAAGTACTCGCCAACGATCACCAATTTCGGCATCTACATCATCTATTTCCTTCTCAAGATTTTGGAGCATAGCATTAACCTAAGGAGTGACAAGAATGGTAAATACTTTTCTTTGAATCACATTTGATAAGAAAAGATAAACTGTCAGAAAAGACTTGGTTCAAATAAGTCTTACTTTTTCAATAAGCACTGAAGAAACCTCATCACTATCAGACTCTTCACCAGAATGGTCAGTTTCCTCTCTTGCAATCTATATGCCTTAATGGCATCTTTTTCACCATCTGTACCCTTTTTGTCTACCATGCTATTATAAAGTTCTATCTGCAAAATTGGCAAAATCCAACATCAGCAGAAAATAAAGGGATACAAACAGAAATAGAAAATTTACCATTTCTTTAATGATTTTTCCAAGTTAAAAGTTCCAAATAAAGACTAAATAAATTTTCTACTAACCTAGCAAAGTCACAACTGAAAAGTCAATACTTAAAACATCTAGTCCAAAAGAATGAAAGAATGACATTGCACAAATACTATGTTTTATCTATTACACTAGCTCAATTTGACTTCTGAAGAAAACTATTTAAAAATAATGCATTGACCTCATTCCCTTGTAGTTCTTTACAATAACCAAATAAAAAAAAAATATCAAAGTTTATAACATACCTTCTTATTTACAAGACCAATGAACTCTTCTCGCTCTCTGTTCATAGACTGCATATTAGGAACAAACTGAAGTCAAATCCACATTGCAAGTGGCAATGCTAGGAAGATAACAATAGAAGAATAGAATCAACAGATAACAGTCACAGACAAAAATATTTAAATAGAGTCCTTACAGATGCTGAAGTTAAAACAGCCAATGCACAATTGATTTCACAGAGCTGATCTCTTTTTTCTAACGCTCTTGCTATAGCCTGTTCTTGTGCTTCTCTAGCTGTTAGGACAGTCATCTCTTTCAATCCCACATCCTATTTTTTAGCCTTAGATTCCTTTATCCTTGCCAGCTCTTCTTCTTCTTTCTCTTCCTCCTCCTACAAAGGTACCTATTTAAAACAACCAATGAAATTCAAAGAACTGCATAAGACCAGGAATATTGCTTTTGGGCTTTTTTTTTTTAAGCTAAGAAGAAAAATTCAAGACTAAATGCCTCTATTTAAGCTAAGATTATACTGAACTCCTTCACAGCAAGCAGGGTCAACTGAGCCCCATAGGAGGCAAAAAATAATAAACAACTTACAATAGAGGAGACTATTCATATGAAAAATAATATAAAACATATTCCTTTTTCAACCTTGATCAGTTCTTCCTGCATATCAAGGTACTCTAGCTTCTTTCTCCTTTCCGAAACAAAATCTTTAGATGGTGGAGCTGTAAGACCAACAGTATCCACAACTTCATCAGGTAGAGAAAAAAGCATAGCCCGAATAGCATCTTCCGGCTTCAGCTTTCCTGATACAGTGAATGCCCTACAGGGGAAATTAGAAAAAAATACATATTAAGATTAAATTAGGAAAAAAAATAAGAAGAAATGAGTATCAACTGTTGAACTTCAGTGCCAACAAAACATTGTAGAAAGACCACATAAAACACAACTCCTGTGATGCCTATGATTCCCCCTAAAGAGGAAAAATTCTTCCACGGGAATTCAGAATCAAAACTGAAATTCGAAAGATCAAAAGGTATTTCTCTAAATCTAATGAAAAAGAACAATCCAAAATCAACATTGAGAAACTAGAAAGAAAATAGAGGAAGAAAAGTAATGGGAAATTGGAACGATTAGAAAGAGGTACCCTTAGACATTCTTGAGGGTTTGATTAAACCTGTAGTCAATGCTTTCTTTGTTACGCTGATCTTCTTCGCCATGGCTGCTGCTGTTGTTCTTTCAAACTCCTCTTCTAGCTCACTCCAAAGGTTCTACATAGGTATATTGGGAGAATGGTGAGGGCAAAGAGAAAGTAAGAAGAGAAAGTTTAAATAAAACAGAAAAATTTCATACTCACACGATAATCTTTGAGATTTGTTGGAAAAATCTTAGATGGGAGTTGGGAGTTTGAAGAGGATGAAAGATGAGTAGAAAAGGAAAGAAAAATAATTTTGTATATTACTGGAAGCGTTGAATAGCCATTCATTAGAGATGACATTGAATTGCTATTCAGTGGTTTTGAGGAATCAGGCTGTAATGGCTATTCAATAGAATAGGTTTTACAGCCAACCAAACCCTTGAATAGTTTTACTGTGTTGAATAAGGGAGGAATGGCTAAGCCATTCATGTGAACCAAACAAGGCCAAGTCTTCGATTAACATCCCGGCAACGTTATGCCTTCCCTAAACTCATCTTGTGTTCTCGACTCAGGCCAGGGTCCTACAACAAAAAAAAAAAACTAAACCCAATTGAACTTGTTTTGCAATTTATTAGGCCTTAAGGACTGGGCCATCAATTGTTGGGATAGATGAGGTTCCGGAAAAATAGAAATGCCTTGGTTAACAGAGATTTCTCTATTTTGTTTTCGTTGGTGGTGAGGTGTGTAATGCTCTGTAGGGGTTTTAACAGGTGTGGGTTGTTGGTTTTTATTTACCTTCTGTTACCTTTTAGCTTTATAAAAAAAATGAAAAAATTTTGGGTTTCCCAAATTAAGCTGAATTCGTTTGAATTAAACAAATTTATGTCTACTCAGGTTGATTAAAAGTTAGTAATTCAATTATCAATTTTATTACTATAAACTGTAAAAAGGGATGGTATATATGCTTTTATTCTTATGAAACTAATTTCACATATTAATTTATTACTGTTAACTTTTCTCGTTCAGCGTGTTTTATTGTGTATGATTTACAGAAAAGTAAACCAGCAAAACAAATTGGTTTTGGTAACATCATTGTTGAAAGTTACCTAAATGCACACACAAATAGAAACTAAAAACTGAAAAACTGTAGCCATCTAGACCAATGAATTGAGAAACTTACGGATATCAAAAGGAAAAGGAAAAACTAATTTCCCAAGTGAAAGAAAGGAGAAATTTGTCTTATAAAATGTGTGTGGAATCCATAATTGCATATCCATTGTCCAAACTCCAAATACCAAAGTGTGCATGTATTGTGAAATATTTGAGTTCAAATGGACAAAGTTTGGATCAAAGCTCAACAGGTGAACCCAGTGCAGGCACTATTTCATATAAGAGAAAAGGCATGTAGCTGGTCAAGGAGCTTGAAGGAGGAAGAATGCGGGAGTATGCAAGGTAATGAGGTGGAGAGCGGGAGGCCTATCGCGTTGCAAGAAAGATTTAGATACACAGTGTATGTAGCATGGAAGAAAGGGTTGAGGGGATATGGAGTTGCATTCCTGATAACGGACGACGGTGGGAAATACATGGCTCAGTATTGCAACTCGGTGGAAACAGATGACAAAACGATGGTGAAGTTGTTTGTGGTGAGGGAGGCATTAAGGCAAGCAGCAAAAGCCAATATCAGGGTTGGGATTTGCATGGAGGAGGACAAGAGGATTGAGAGTGTCCTACAAAATGGCAAGGTGATGAGAGTGCTGTGGAAATACCATGATTTGGTGGAGGATATTAATAAACTCAGGCATATGGCTGGGATCATTGCTCGGGAAGACTGTGAGCAGGAAAGCTTACTCAGGGAATCAAAGCGGTGGGCTGTAACTTCATCCAACATTAAATTCTATTATGTGTTTCCTTAATTATTAACAACCCCCATATTATGTATCTAATTCAAGCTTTTCTCGGTACCAAGAATAAAAGATAAACAGTAGTACGGAGTATCAAATGCCATAACCAAAGTATAAGTGAAACAGTAGTACATCAAATCGTTTTATAATTAAAGCTTGAAGCTGTAAGCAGCAAGCTCTCGTAGCTCAGTTGGTTAGAGCACCCGTTTAGTAAGCGGGAGGTCTTGAGTTCGACTCTCAATGAGAGCAGAGGCATCTATATTTTACTAGTCCTGTCAATGCCTTCTGTTTTTGACTAAAGTTTATTTGATTTTTTCCTTTTTTGTTTCTTTTTAGAAAAAGATGTGTAATGGAATAGAGAGTAATATGTAATCTTTTTGTTTGGTTGAATAGAATGGATTAGAACTGTAATAGTATTCTTGTGTTTGGTTGAATGGAATGAAGTTGTAATAACTTAAGGGAAAAAACTAAAATTACTACCATTAGCAGAAATTTGTTTAGGTAAATGATTATTGTTATTGTTATTAAATTTTAATAAGATTATTAATATCAATAATAAATAATTTAATCATATTTTAACATAATTATTATTAAATATATTTTAATTAAAATATATAATTTAATAAAATTCTTAATAATAAATATTCTTATATGAATTTACTAAAATCTAATATATAATACTATTAAAATAAAATTTAAAAAAATTATTATTAAATATATTTTAATTAAGATATATAATTTAATAAAATTCTTAATAATAAATATTCTTATATGAATTTACTAAAATCATAATATATAATACTATAAAATATAATTTAAAATAATTATTATTAAATATATTTTAATTAAAATATATAATTTAATAAAATTCTTAATAATAAATATTCTTATATGAATTTACTAAAATCATAATATATAATACTATAAAATAAAATTTTAAAAAATTATTATTAAATATGTTTTAATTAAAATATATAATTTAATAAAATTCTTAATAATAAATATTCTTATATGAATTTACTAAAATCATAATATATAATACTGTAAAATATAATTTGAAATAATTATTATTAAATATGTTTTAATTAAAATATATAATTTAATAAAATTCTTAATAATAAATATTCTTATATGAATTTACTAAAATCATAATATATGATACTATAAAATATAATTTGAAATAATTATTATTAAATATATTTTAATTAAAATATATAATTTAATAAAATTCTTAATAATAAATATTCTTATATGAATTTACTAAAACCATAATATATAATACTATAAAATATAATTTAAAATAATAATTATTAAATATATTTTAATTAAAATATATAATTTAATAAAATTCTTAATAATAAATATTCTTATATGAATTTACTAAAATCATAACATATGATACTATAAAATATAATTTAAAATAATTATTATTAAATATATTTTATAATCTACTTTATTATTTTTAAACTGCAATACATATTTAATGTGCTAAAATATCATTAGTGAAACAAATAATTTAATTATTCTACAATAAAAAAATATTAGCAGAAATAAAATAACTTGAGAATTATATTTTGTATAAACATAATTTTCATATATTAACAAAAGGTTAGATGAAAATGAAATTCTACATCATAATCCATATGTTATACAGTTTTACAACATCAAAAAGTTTGAACATTGTAGTGACATACCATCCCAAATATTACAAACAGAAAAAGTTACAAAATATCATCAACAGAACCATTATTTTTAAGGGTCAGCAAGAAATCTTCTGACCCATTCCAACCGCACATCAAAAGGTAAACTAAAGAAAACGAGCATTTGATATCAACATGTGTCTCATTATTTATTTTTATTTTTAAATGAAAATTAAGAATAAAGTGATAGTTTCTCAACTTCAATGTCGATTTGTAAATTTTTTACCACTAATATATTGAATAATTGTTTTTTAATCAAGTTGTTTACTTGATTATATCTAATGATCCAAATTTTATTTTATTTTATTTACTCATGATTGGAATGAGTTTAATTTATAATGGTTCAAAAGTCGATATATATGTAATATTATTAAAATAATATTTTTAATTTTAATTATTTAAAAATATTTTTAATTAATGCGTTGTATATGAATATACACATTTAATTAGTTTTATTTTTAATAAAATATTTCTAATTAATTCCTTCAATTTTAATCACCTTACAATTTATTCATTGTATTATATCTAACGGCTCATCTAAGTAATCACTAGTGCAAGAAATCCTATAATTTCGTACAGGTCTTGTAATTGCTCGATTAAAATTTTCGAACTACCTCAACTTAAGAAATTCGATCCCAAATTCAAATTTTTCAATACCAATAAAAATCAACTTATTACATCACCACTTGCAAAATATAACTATAAAAACATTACTATGGAGTAAACCATAAAAAAACAGAACATATAGTTCTCATAGATAGCGAAACTTGAGCTAAATGATGAAGTATCGTAATTGAGCCCCTGATCCCTTAAATACTCATCATGGTCGATATAACTCCTCAAGGGAGCAACATCTATCACTCTATTGTCTAAGCTAATGCTTATAACAGAGGTATCCAACGTCTTCTTATATCCCTTACATTCACAACAAAGAATTCCAGCAAAACCAAAGTAACATGCATACAAACAAGCAAAATAGAAGGAATTCATTCAAACTTGTGCTTTAAAATTAAGTTCAATCAATTGCTAAAATCTGTAGCCCCTGAAATAAGAAGAATATAGAAGGCTTGTATGTGAATACATGACAATATGACAGCACAGAAAATGAAAAAGGCTTTGCTCTTCAACAAAAGCAACATGTACAACTCAGAGGATCCACAACACAGCTTAATCTAACAACGTCTTTTACTAATAGCCTAAAAAATGCACATGATGAATTGCTGCATATACCATAGACCAGAAAGACAATATATGTTACTTATTTTCAAATGATCTATAACAAACTGAACAGACTACAGCTCATCATAATCATACAGTTCAATTCAGCAAATGGAAATTAGCAATTTAGCATAATCATACCACTCAGACGCAAGTTCATTTTTTGGACAATCGATTCATACATGATAATAAGGGTAAAATAATTTGCATGTGAATATTAGCAATCTAACCTATGCATTCATGATAATATGGAGGTCAGAAAGCATGATTTATAACAGACCAAACACATCCACAACCATATGCAAAAAAATCAGCATGTATTTGTTTTACTGTGTTTCTTTGTATTTGATTTTGAATTCTTACAATTTTTATTTAGTTTAGAAGATTGGATAAGTTACCAAACCTCTTGAATTGCAACTAGAGCTTTAGCTTGCCAACGATTTATGTCTGGAACAAATCGGTAGCTAATAGCTCTTACCTACAAAATTTCACATAGAACATCAATACCTTCTGATTAAGCCTCATAAATCATTACAATGCTTAGCTGAAAGGTGCTGCATAATTCGCGTAGAGATGATTCGGATAAGTCACTGCAGAGCTGTTAATATTAGGTAATTGTAAAATTTTAGAGTCAAATATAGAAATTTAATAAGATGCCTCCTTTAATCAAATTCAACCGTAACTCATGCACTCATAGCCAATAGAGCTTATTTTAATCTCAATTTACCATAATAATATTACAGTTACATATACTGCAGCAACTGTTCTGTATCGCATATGTGCATAAACTAAAAATCAAGAATTACTGCAAACGAATTAATCAAGAAAATAGATCTATATTAATTGGTAATGACTAAATCATTCTCATATGTCTTGTTGACTTTGAAGGTAATTAGCTTGTAGTACTAAAATTTATGGGTTCACTCTTGTGATGATGCATTTTGAAGTGATTAACTTTCATTCTTCGCATGTTACGTGCCATCATAGCAAGGCAGATGCATTTGTACTCCTGGTTTATTAAAATTCATCATTTTTCCATTGTCTGGTGTCTAGGCAATGAAACAAAAAGATGAAGATGTAACATGTGAAGTTGAGCTGATTAAACAAAAAATTGAAGAGCTGGAGCAACTAGCAAGAGGACGAGGACTTGCCGATTTATTTAACTCCAGGCATGCACATGGTGCTGAAAGTGTAAAAGCCAAACCATCTTGATTATTTCAGGAACCAAGCTTGACTCCAAATTTCAATGTAAGACCTAACTTGACCTCAGTAACATTTTGATATTCCAAAGAAGTTGTTCAAACTCCAACAAGACATTTGAGAGAGGGGAAAAGAAAAACATTTATGCTGATATAATACAATTGGGTATAATTCTCAGCTTCTGCTGAATTTTAGTTTGTTTGGACATATGGGAATTGGAAAGCTCCAATTTAGATGCTTATAGCTGCCTTTGAAACATGAAAGCTTGATGCTAGGAGGCTTTGGTATTTTACAAAATGTTTTAAAGCATTACAGATCATTTTCATGTAACATTCTGTGATTCTTGTATGACCACAGATTTAGTTATGGCAAAGTGGAGAGACAAAGGAATGTCACAATAAATAAAACCAAACAACACCATTCAATAAAACATACAGAAAGGAATCCATATAAGAATCGAAGACATACAGAAAGGATGAACAAAAAGGGATCCATATTTCAATAAAACCAAACAACACCATTCAATTTCCATGAAAATCAATCAAGAAACCAATGCAGTCGATAAAAGCAAACACTGTTTTTTACAAGTTTCAGACAAAAAGGAATTCAAAACATACCTAGAAAGGATGAAGATCAACGAATTCTTGAGACCTAATCAAGAACCAAACAAGAAAGTCAAAACAAGAGACTCAATTTGCAAGGTTTGAAGTTAAAGAAACACCCCCATTTACAGGCAACCTTGTCAGAATTTGGAGATCAATAACCTTGTCAGAGCCCTAGTTCTTGCTTGAAAATGATGAGGCCTCTTCGATTTTCCTGGAGCTTAAACAATAAACAAGCAGAAAAATTGACGAGCGTCAAAATTATTGAATTGAATTGATTGCGGGAAAAAGATGGGGAGTTGTAAGATCTGAGAAAAACTCACTGCCAGTCCTCCAGTTTTTTTACAGTTACCTTCAGGAACAAAAGAAGGAAAATAAAAGGGAAAATGTAAGGGGCGATTCTGTTTGATGTTGGGAGGGAGAGGGTGGAGGTGGAGGTGGCTTCCGGGTTAGGAGGGTAAAACAGGGCAGAAGAAATCGGGAGAACCTAAAATGAAGCAAAACTGAGCTTTCCTTCTGGAGCAAATATGACGGAATAGGGGCGTAACGTAATAAGCCCGTAACAGGGCATTACACGACGGAATAGGTGGGGCCCACAAAATAGGGCTGTAATGGTATACCCGTTACAGCGAACTAAACATGGTGTAATTTTGTAAGCATAAGACTTTAGTTTTTCATTTTTGGAATAAAATAACATTTGATCTTAAATTTATTGTTTCTTTTTAACTTTAATTTTTTTTAGTATTCTTCAGGTTTGTTTTACAGTCTTTTGGGGTGTATGACTATCACTCCTAATAATATCATCTCGATTTGGTTTGTGAATTTAGATTCTATTAAAGTATGTTGATGTAACACTTTGATATTGTATCACATAATCACTTGAATTTAAAAAAATATATATTTTTTATAATATTTTTTATTTCTTTAGATTTTATATTTATTTAAAAAAAGTATGTAATGACATAGCACAATCCGAAAGTGCCACATCATTATATCTTAGCAGAATTCAAATTCATTGACCAAATTGAAAAAAAGTTAGCAAGTACATAGATTAAATGTTCCTTTAACCCTTGATCTTTTAGGTACAAACCAGATAATTTAAACAAAAAGAAAAAAATAACACCAAACGGTTAAGGCCAACAACTAAAAGATGTGTTAGCCCAACTCGACTTTCGAAGGTTTCCTACTCTATTTTTTTTACATACATTGAGCCTTCTTTTGGTGATGTCCTTCATTGAATTCCTTTTTTTTCTTCCCTAGTTCTTGTCAATCTTTCTAAGAGTCTTACGATTAAAAGTATAAATCTCAAACCCCCTTATCAGTAGCCTTATCCTCAACAACCACATCTTTATGGTACTGACTATCGAATAGAGTATTTTATTGGACAATTGATCTTCAAGGTCTACAATATCATGACCACTGGCCTCCCCTCCTCCCATCTTGTTATCTCCCATAATATCTATATGTACCTTTGGTGTTTGACTCCGGCCTCTTTGTTTAGCATAGCTTACGGCCCTATCTTGTGAAATATTTGCACAGACAGTCTTTGATTTTCTCATACATTGCATATAACCCACTACCTTCTCCCTATTAGTATTCATTTGAACATTCCCTAAATTACCCACTTCTTGCTCAATAACCATTCCCTTATCTTGTAACACCAAATCTACTACGTCCTCCATATTATCCTCTAAAAAATTCTTATCCATATCGTTAAGGATATCAAACCATGATTTTGTAGGAGTTTTCTTCTCTTTCACGATCTTCTTTCCTTTCCTAGACTTATTCTTCTACTTCAGTGGTCCTCTCCATCGACTTATAGCTGCATGTAATGCCCATATGTCGAGCTTCGAACTAGCAGCCATCACAACCATACTCGTAGCAGCTTTTGCAACATTGGTTTCTAGGATAGTAGTTTTCACCCTACTACATAATTCCTTACCGTTTCCATAACAATCACATTCGTGGAAAATGAGGGGCAACCCCTCATACTTGACAGGTTAATTAGCCATAACAAAGACCACATAGGGGAAAAAGACTTCTCTAAATCAACAACCATAGCGATCCAAGCAAACCTCCCCCTCTTTTTCGGCAGTGGTATTATAGTTAACTTTGACCACCCACCATAATACTTCTACAATCACTCGTATCAGGAACTTAGCATAATACTAGTATGGAGACCCTAGTAATCTTATCCATACCACTACCCTTTACCTATAACCCGCCTTAGTAGAGAGAGGGTATCTCTAAATTCCTTAAATTTCCCCTAGAACTTAGTATTGTTATTTGTGATGATCAGTTGTGGTGTAATGGCCCGATTTTGACCCTAATCAGACACAGTGGTTTCGGGACCACAAACTCAAGTCAAAAAAATATTTAAATATTATTTTCTGTGTTTATTATGTGTGAATTTGATTGTGTGAAATTTTAGTGTTTTAATTTTGTTGTTTGAGTGACCGATTAAAGAAAATGGCTTAATCGCGTAAAATGAAAATTTAGGGGTTAAATCTAAAAGTACCTAATTGTTGTTGTCTTTATAAAGTGAAGGATTTAAGATGCAATAAGGCTGATATATAGTTAGTGGGTGGCAAAGGACAAGTATAACCTTATATATGTGTGTGTGTTTATTTATTTATATAAAGGTTAATTAGGTAAATTAACTATTAAAGTTAATATATGTTAAATATAACAAAAATTAAGCCATATTCTTCATCTTTTGACCGAAACTAAGAAAGAAATAGAAAGGCTTTAAGCTTTGGTATTTTCGGCACATGCAGAGCTTGATTAATGTATGGATTTTGTTCGGTTTTTGATTATTTTTATGTTTTTGAGATAGTTGCTTCGAATACTTCAAAACCCATGTCTTAATTTTGTGAATTGATGATGATTTTGAAATGTACCATTGATGAATGATTGAGTTTTATGATGTTAGTTGATGAAAAATGAAATATATGTGTTAGATTAACAAGTTTTGTTTTTAAATTTTCGGTGAATTTGAGTAATTAGGGCTAAATTGTGAAAATAAATTTTTGAGGCACTAAAATATGAAATAAATGAAATGTGTCGGCTTGTATGAAGACTATGAATATTCGGACCTAGCATGATGTGTGCAAATTTTGTGTATTTTGTGTTTTATGCAATAGGGACTAAATTGTAAAAAGTGTAAAATGTTAGGGGCAAAATAGTAATTTGCCCATTTATGTGTTTTTGGATTAAATGGAATGAATGTGTGATTAAATTAGTTAAATTTGAATTTATTTAGATAAAGAACGAAAGAACGGAATTAGATCAAGGGAAATCAAAACTTATCGAATAGTCGATTATATTGTCTGACAACATCCGAGGTAAGTCTGTAAGCATATAAATGTTGTTAAATTTGACTATATATATAGATTACATGATAAATGAAATTGTATGAATTTTAATTGGTGTTGGCCGAATGTGATTTGAGCAAGAGAAATGTTTTTTGAGTTCGATCTGATCAGGTTTCAGTATCCAAAAGCCCCGTACGAACCTTAGGAATAGATAGGATACATATGTCATGACATAGGATTTTCGATATATATTTTCGTGTAAGACCATGTCTAGGACGTTGGCATCGACTTGTGTTTACGTATAAGACCCTGTTTGGGACAGTGGCATCAATCTGTGATCACATGTAAGATCACGTCTGGGACGTTGGCATTGTACGAGCTTTCTAACTATCAGCACATCCTTTTTAATTCTGAATGGTTCAACGGGTAATGTTAAATAAAGACCGAATGTGAAAACAAATTAGAAGGTTCAGGTATGTATTTATACCATGTTATGAAATTAAGGTAGGTTGTATATTGAATTAATGATTCAAGATTAATTAATATACGCATGATATGTAAGTATGTTTATACTTATAAGTGATTTGGTTTATAAAAGCAAATGTGATATAAAATATTTGGTCTGTTATTATAATTATAATTTATGAAATGATGAATATACATGTATTTGAGTATTTATGCATCCAACTTTATAAAGCTAAATGCTTATTTATATTTGATTTAGTTGGTTTGACAAACTGGTTTGAGATTAATATTAATATGAATAATATTTGCTTATGACTTACTAAGCTACGAAAGCTACTGTGTGTATATTTATTCTTCGTTTTATAGATTTTGGAAGTGGTTACAAGTTCGGGGATCGTCAGCAAGACTTATCACACTATCGAAAGTTTTCTTCGGTACTTTACTAAGTTGATTTTGAGTATATGGCATGTATAGCATGGTTGGAATGTTGATTTTGGATCTAGTACTTGTAAATGTAATTAATAGCCATGCGAAAATGGCTTATCTTCTTTTGATCGAGTTTGGTGTCTATGCATTTTGTCTTAATGGTCATAAAAATGGAGTTTATATTTATGCATATTTCATTATGGTATAAGCTTGTGATAGGTAAATAAGGTGTTGTATATAGTTTGGACATATTAAATTCAGTTATGTGATTAGTATATGTATAATTATTATGCATTAGATGATGATTGATTTGGTTATAGAATGAACTAAATATCGAATGTATATTTATATATATTGATTGATGCTAAATGAAATGTATGTGCGGATAGGTATTACCAAGTATATCATACTTGTATGGTGTGATTTGGTTTTGGTATTATATAGATTTGGTTATGGTTTATAAGTATAGAGCTATGTTTAATCCTTAAGCCTTTGATAAATTAGTTTGAAATGATATTGTTAATTATGTATATTCGGCTCTGGTATGAGTTTTTATATATATGCATATTGAATTCGATTTTAAAAATTTAGCCTTAGCTTGTTTTATATGTAATATAATTACTTTGTTTATGTTTGTGTGTATAATCTTGGTTAATGTAAGTTTATGTTTAACTTGTTTAATATGTTTTGATAGTGAGTGATGAATTAAGTTATGAGTATAGAAAGTATAAGTCTTACATGGAAATTTGAAAGTGTTAAGTCATTAGCTAAATTATTTGATTGGTAATAGATGGTATATTATATATATGTACATAATAGCCAAGCTTCACTCGGCTAGGTTTAAGTTTGAATATATATATATTCGGCCTTATAGGTAGTTACCAAATTCGGCTATTATGTGCTTGTGTGTTTGGTTAGGTGAACTATTAAATTGTTAAATTTATGACTTGGCTATGTAGCATATTTGGTTATAGTATTTGATTAAAATAGGTTCGGTTATATTATTATAATGTGCTAAGGATTAAATAATTTATGTGCAATGACCGAATATGCTTATGTTAACTATATAGAGATTGTGAAATATGGATGGTTGAATATGTCTAGATTATTTGAGTTTGATTGAAATGGTAAAATGTACACTTTTAATTTGCTTGAATGGTTAGTCTATGTACTTGAATTAATTATTAAGCATGCAAATTTGGTATACTTGATTTGTTTCATTTTGTTTATGCTATATAAAAATATATTTTTATATATAGTGCATTACTCAGTTTTGTATTATTAAAAAAAGAGTTCATATGTTAACTAAGATTTAAAATAAGCTTTATGTCCGGTAATGCCTCGTAACCCCAATTCGGCGAGGGATACGGGTTAGGTGTGTTACATGTGGGATCCCATATTGGTAGATAATAGTCTTCCATATGAAGTTCTCCATTTATTTCTATATGATGGTGGCCAAAGCTTTTGCTTCCATCTATTTGGTGAAGTACTCAATTGTCGCAATGATGAATTTTTTTGCACCACGGTTGGTAGGAAGGGCCGAATAATATCCAATCCCCAAGTTGAGAAAGGCCAAGAACTAGTAATAATTTGCAAGGGTTCGACTAGCTACTGAGGAACAAGCGAGAGAACTTCTAACAAGGCTCACATTTCAGCAAGAAGGATGACACATCTTTTTAATGGGTGTGCCAATAGTATACTTGTTGGAGGATCTTTCGAGCAATGGTTTTGGTGCCAGGATGGTTCCCAAAAATTCTTTCACACAATTCTCGCGTCACATACTCAACTTTAGAAGGACCCAAACATCTCAAAAGTGGTTATAGATATCCTTTCTTATAAAAGACCCCATCAATGAGTAAATAATGAGAGGCCAAGTAATGAATCCTATCACGCTCTTTGGGATCGAAAGGAGTGTTACATAAGATAAGAAGCTAACCAAGGGAGTCATCTAGGTATTTTCAGAGCCAATACTAAAAACCTGGCCCACCGTCTTAACTAGGGCGTTCATTGTGCTTAAGTAAAATTTTGCCCACTACACAATCTCAACAATGGAAACTAATTTAGATAGGAAGTCAGCTTGAGCATTTTCGACATGGGAGATCCGCTTGAGCATTCTCGACATGGGAGATCCTATCAACTTGGATCTTCAGATTCTTCTTTAATAAGCTCATTACTAAGGAGTAATATTTGGATAATGTAGGCTCTTTAACCTCGTAATCTCTATGGATCTGTTTGGCTACTTACTAGGAATTCATGTGAACATAAAGCTTCTTGACCCTTAATTTTTTAGCCAATTCTAACCTGACAACGAGTGATTCACATTTCGTGGCATTATTAAAATGGAAAAGGTAAACAAGAGACCATACTACCATTCATTACCTTCAGGATTAGTCAGCAATATACCTACTCTGAAATTGTTCTTCAATGAACCATCGACGTGCAAGGCATAAATTTAATTATTAGCAGGAGAGTGACCACCTCCGGATGTACCAACATCTAGAGTAGAAATCCTACACAAAATATATGAAAGGCGATATCTGCAAGTATACGGGTAATGTTTTAGGGCTAGGTCACTTCACAATTCCCCCCAAAAATCTCTTTATTTTCTCTCTTCCATGGTACAAAACTTACTCTGCACATTTAATTTTCTTGAACCATCAATACTATCTCATAAAAACAATTGTGAGGTTGGGTTATATGATACCCGTTAGCCCATTGGGAATTTGTTTCCCAAATATTTGGGCTATAACCTTTTCACTTTCCCTCCAAATTTCCATCACACCAAAGTCAGGCCATAATTACTGGCCTCCCATCACTCACGTCATACCTCATTTACTCCTTACTTTGTTGTCATTTTATTTTACCTTAACCTCTTCAATTATTTTACAGTTACCTTAAATTTTCTCTCTCCACACTTATTTGTGCTTTCTTCAAACCCTGTAAATTTTCTTTTTCCTTTTTTTACACAGACATTTACCTTAACTTTCCACAATGGCTAGACGATCTACCCTTATATCATCTACTATGCCACATCGCTCTTTCTTTAACGCTGCGGTAGAAGAGCGATACTAGAACAACATCTCCAAGCGACTCTTTTGTTTGGAAAAAGGCTTTCTTTTTAAAGACGACCTTTCATGGGATGCAATGCTTCCATTTCTTTTATCGTCAATCAAAATGGATGGAAAATTTTTTATTTGCATCCAATGGATGTGCTGACCAAGATTCTTCGTGAGTTCTATGCTCACCTTACTTCCTCAAATGTTGTTTTTATATATGTACAAGGAGTTTCGATCTTATTTGATGAGGACACAATTAATGCTCAGTGTGGTCTTTCTGATATCCAATGCGAGCATATCGAGTTTGATGTAACTGTCATTGTTGATGGGTTAACTTAGGTTCTTCAAGACTTATGTGTGATGAGAACTAAATGAACGGTGTCGAGGCAAGATTATTACACCGTGGAAAGGGCATTTTTGAAGCCCAAGTGCAAGGTGTGGTGTCTTACTCCTTTCTACCCATAACTCAATAGTTTCTAAGAAGCGGATGTTGCTGCTCCATTCCATCATATAGGGTAGGAAAATTAATGTGGGTAAGATTATATTCAATAAAGTACACCGGTGTGCACAAAAGAATATCGAGAGTGTGAACTTTCCTTCTTTAATCGTCGCATTTTGCCAGCGTGATAATGTCTCAGTCCAAGCTAATGATGATGTTGTCCCAAATAAAGGGGCCATTACAAGGTTGATTATTGCAAAGATTTCTGGGGAGGATTTACCATGACAACAACCTCCTAGTTCAGCCTCAACATCCTCTACGCCAACATTTGCCACTGCAACCACCTCCACTTCTAACAGTATATTTGAGCACAAGTGCTCAATTTATTGGCGAAGTTGTAGAAGTAAACTAATCTTTTCAAGACTCAACAACTTCAGCTTGCTGTGAATTTGGCAAATGCTTGGGACAAATTGGCTTTTTACTTGGCCTATATGAAGATGAGGGACACTACTCTGAAAAGGTCCCTTCAAAAGAATTTTACCAAGCCAATGCCTGTTTTTCCTAACTTTCTTAAGGAATTGCAGGCAACTGTAGCAGAAGAGGTTGGTGAAGCCCAGCCAATTGAAACAAACCCTGTTCCCACAGACCTTGCTACTGCTAAGAAAGAAAACAAAAAACCAAAAAAAGAAACAGAGAAAACGAAATCAATTAGTATTACGACTAATTGTGAGGAAGAAGAGGATTATTGATGAAATCATCAAATCCAATGATGAACAAGAAGATGTGTCACTCCAATCATTGAAAAGGAAAATGCGTTACAAGTATAGTGCACGCAAATCCACCCACAGAAAAGAATGAAAAAACCATACTAAGCTCCAAGCCAAGGAAGTTTTATTCCTTTCCTTGCATAATGCTTTCCATTTTTTTTTCCATGACATTTTTTGTACATATATCTTCTTGCATGCATGTTTCATGCCTGTACATGCATTGAGGACAATGCACCATTTAGGTTTGGGGGTGTATTGAGCATTTAGGGTGCATTTTCTATTTAGTAAACACTTTGTTTATATTTAGTAAGCATGTTCATTTTAGTGAATTTTGTTTTTCCACGTAATTGACAATGACTATTTCAACTATGATGAGTACAACTTTTACTTGTGATGTTCAATGATGAGCTTAAATTCTTTAATAAATCTAGAACATGTGACAGTAGATTAGGTAAATTTAGCTTAAGTGAGGTTACTTGGAAATTAACTCTTAAACATGAGATGTCCTAACCTTAGTTAATTTTAGACTATATCAAGTGTCTTTTAATGAACTTAAGGACTTTTGAAGCTAAACTTAGTCAAATTGCCAAAGCAATACTTAAATAAATGACAGTAGGCACTCAAATACTTAGAATTGCCAAGTAAGTCAGCAGCACTTTGTTTGCTCCATCGTGTTGTTAGCTAGAAAAACAAGTTTAAGCAAAAGTGTAATAAAGTAAAGAAAATTGGAGGCACTCCATTGTAGCAACAGACTAAGTAACTAATGAGGTAATTTTTTGCTCTATCCATCTTTTAAGTTAAAAGCTTTAGCCTCATGAGTGATTTTTATGCAAATTATGACATGGTCGAGTACTCGATAATTTAGTGTATGCTCTATTTTGATTCTCAAGTCAAAGAATTGTGTGACATGCTAAAACCCCTGTTTCAAGAAAAAAGGGAAAAAAATAAATGTCATTACAAAGCACATTGAGTTTACTTAAAAGATAAACTAAGTAAATTAGGAGACACTTGCTATAGTGAAAGTTGCATGAGTACTTAGGGTAATATTTTTTGCACCGCCTTTGTTGAATAGCTTATGAAACTTGATCAAATTTTTAGACATAAAAAATTGTTGAGAACTGAAGTATAGGATGCTCTTTTGTTGGTCTAACAGTACAAATGTGATTATGTTGCTGTGGCAATTTGTACATTCATGCATTCATGCATATCTCACTTGAGGACAAGCAATAAATCAGGTTTGAGGGTGTGATAACTCTTGAGAAGAGCTATATTTTATGCCTTTAGGCTTGATTAATTGCCTGTACTCAGGTGAGTTTAGTTGCACTTTAGGATTTTCCATTAGTGTTTAGGAAATTACATTGAGGAGCTTGGACTGTGCTTAAATGTTATTATATGTTACTTTGTTGTTTACGGGAAGGATTTGTTTGTTGATTGAGTGGCAGGTGCAAAAAGAGGAAAAATGAATAAATGATTGAAGGTATGTTGTGGCTAGAGGTTAGACAGTTAGCCAACACGAATATTGTGGAAATTCCAAGAAGATGCCCAGTTAACACTTAAGCGTTATTATCCCTGTTGTACGTGTACAAGAAAAATCAGCCCAAAAAATAGGAAAAAATCATGGGATCATGAGATCATGAGATCATGGGATCATGGGCCTACTCTAAGGGAGAGATATAAAACCCAAAAAGAAAAAATGAAAAAGAGGTAGACGGTCAGAGAGACAATTTGAAAGAGAAATCCCTTAGACGAAAATAGAGGGTAGTAGTGGCGACAAGGGCAGAGACTCAAAGGGTAGCACGAAGGTAGTCCCTCTTGGTCACCGGAAGACATTTCATAGCCGAAATTGTAGGCTGGACAGGCAAAAGCTATCTTCTTGAGTTCTACCTTTAATTCTTTAGTTTCTATTCCGCAACCTGATTTGAGGAAACGATGTTAAATGCTATTTTAAATCTGAATTTTATTCACCAACCCATAAGGTAGATCTCATAAGGTTGAGATTATTTGATGAAACTTATATTTCTTTTATTGGCCGCGGCTTAGATCAATGTTGATTTACTGTTTCATTCAATGGTATTTATGAATAACATGTGCGTAATCTCTAGACATAGGTGAATATGCAGTAGGTTTATAAAATTAATGAAATTCTGACAAGGTTAGGTTAGTTAGATCGAAATTGAATGATATGAACGAGTATTTGAAAGAATACTCGTAGCAGACTTTAGACATAAAGCAACATTCTGTATGGAAAGAAAAAGAACAGTAGTAGGAACCAAACTCAAAGCCTATAGACATATAGTGCCCTAGGTGAGGTAACTCAAGGGCTAGCTCTTGAAAGAAGCCTACCATAGTAGAACTATTCCTAGCAGTAGAATAAGATTGAACTTGCCAAGGTATTATTGGTTAATGAGGGTAGATTCTTGGTAATCCCAGCCTTAAGATTCAACTTCATAGATCTTTTAATCTTTGTTGTAGCATATCTATTTTCACATCCTTAGTTCTTACTTGTTTACATATAATTCACATAATCATTCTCGTAATTGCCATTGCATACTTACTCTTTTCTTGCCTTAGTATTTTGATTTATTTGTTATAATTCACATAGTGCACACATTAGTATTCCTTAATTACCTCTGCATTCGTATTATTGTTTTTGCCATAGCATTAAACACACTCCTTTATAATAACTTGACCAATTTATACCTAACTGATCCCTGTGGAGACGATCTCACTTATCATTTTATTACTTGATCCGATGTGTACACTTGCATAATTCGCTCAGCATATCCACATGCAATAGCTACCGGCTGGCTTGCTATTCAAGTGTCCTTCTGGCTTACCATGTGTCCTCATACGGATGGGGGTATAACAAAACTATTTTAAAATTTACAATGGCTTATTATGTAAAATTATAAGTTAAATTATTGAATATAAACAAATTAGAAAGATTTATTATGAAAATATAACTCGCAGAACACTATTAAAAATTATATAAAAAATAGAGAGATTTATGTTGAAATTTTTCTTTTCACAAATGCTTTCTTTCTTTTCTTCTCACATGTCAAATTTTTATAGTTTGAACACATTCAAAACTTAAAAAACATGTAATATACAATATGTAACATATATATATATCTGTGTGTGCGCGCGCTATAAGGAAAGCATGCAATTTTTATTAACTTTATTAGCTCATATAGCTATGAAGAATTATATATCACTAGTTGCAACAACAAAATTGAAAAAGCGGAGGCTGACAGGCGCCTCCACTAAAACCAATTCTACGGCAATACCCATCACAATCAGCAATTTCTTCACATTTTCCTTGGCAAATTGGTGCCGCTTCCCCTTCAAATTTTAACCATAAAAATACATCAGTACTCAAGTTAAATTACAAGTAAAAAATTGAAAGAAAACCTGAAGATTACTATAAAACTGATCAAGAGAATTTTTTTATTTATTTTATTTTTATTTTTAAATTCAATTTGTACATACCAATAAGTGAAAAGAAGAGAAGGATTGTTGTTAGCATGATCAGAATTCTAGCAAGCCAAGAGAGGTAGCAAGCAACCATTTTCTTTTCTCTTATTTTAAGAATTTGACCTTTTTTCTTTTTGAGAGAAAGGACTTTGGCAAAAAATTATTAGTATGTAACAATACCAATTTGGTGTAAATATATACATCGATGTGCGCATGTGTAAAGTGGGGGAAAAGTTATTAATGCATATCAACATGTATCCAGATAGTGGCAATATTTTTATATAAATTAAAATTTATAGGATTCTATTGCCATTTTAGTTTAACCACCTTCCATACATGTCAATACCACAATTCTTTATTTCCTAATATGCAATTCTCCAAATCTGATTTAAGATGTAGTATATTAAATTTTAGAGGATTCTATTGTTATTTTAGTTTAAAGAAGAGATTTGCTTGTATACAATTTATATTTGTTTAATCCAACTGTGTTATTTATGATCTATTTTCATGTACATTATCCAAAAAAATAAAGTAATTTAAAATTTTCTAATTTTTTATTTAATGAATATGATAAAAATATTAAATTAATTCAAACTTTTACATGTATGATGGTGTGAATGTATTCGCCTGATACTCAATTTGTTATACTATCAATTAGTTTTTTCACTTGCGATTGATGTACAAGATTGTTTTATTTAATAGTTAAAATATTTTCAAAACACATTGAACTAAAAACTTAAATATATACAGTACTAAATGAGTTTGCCGAACTGGCACGTTTTTATCTGTCCTTTATGTGGCATGGTTCTAGTCTTTGAATCTGATTGTGACTCTTCCATCGGTGTTTGCTTTTGGGTTTCATCGTCGGCGTGCTGAGTAAAGTTGATCGGTAGGGAGATTCTAGGGTTTTTTTGTTCTAATGGAGATCATGATTTGGCAGGGCCTAGTATTAACGAAGGAGAGGAAGAGGCTTGGCAATTTCAAGATGGGTCTGATATGCAACCAGAATTGTTTGATTTATGTTTGGTGGGCTGTTTTCTAACGACTAGCGTGGTACATTTTTCGACAATGCGAAACATGACTAATATTTGGCATCCCTTGGGTGGTGTATAGATCTCAGATCTGGGCGAAATGGGGTATCTGTTTAGGTTCTACAATAGGGTGGACATTGATAGGGTGGTAAAGGGTGCGTCATGGATGTTTAATAATCATCTATTAGTATTTCATCAGCTTGAAAATAATGAAGATCCTATGCAAATTCCATTGATCTTTTCATGGTTTTGGGTCCAAATTCATGATCTCCCTTTAAGGTTTTTTTCCCGAAATGGTGACAAAACAGTTTTGTAATTTTATTTGGGTATTTGGGGAGTACGCTTCAAAACAGATTTCTTTGAGTTTTAAACAGTGCTTACGAATCAAGGTAAGAATTGATGTGATGCTTCCATTGAAACGCATAAAAAAATTCAAATCTCGCTATCTAGTTTTATCTATGCAAGATTTCAGTATGAAAAACTCACGTTATTTTGCTTCATTTGTGGATGTCTTGGTCATGGAGACAATTTCTGTCAAGCAGCTTAGTTTGAGGTCGTAGTGATATACATATAGTGGAGTGACCCAGAGGTAGAGTCTCAGGGTTCAAGTCAAGTTGTAAATAAAATTTAAAATAGAATTTTCAAATTTCAAGTTGAGTAATGAATTCATTCTAATGGGATGGCTGTTGAAATGTTATTTTATGGGTCTTAACCTTGTAGTAAATTCCTTAAGCTGAATAATTTATTCATCTATGTTATAAACGTTTATTAGATTGTTATTATTTGGTATGTGAAATGTTCTAAGTTTCTATTATTAGAGTTTATATGACATGACTTCCAATCCACGACATATTTTAATAAGGTACAGGTTACTTAGTTAGTTATCAGAGTGTAGCACCTTGTAACCTACATTTAGTGATCAAGTTGGGTATGGGGCATTACATGTGTATTATAGTGTAAATTTTTTTATTTTGTTAATAAGTAGTTTTAGGTTCATATAGATTGCACATGGTTGTTTTATATGTAAACATGTTTGAAATATGTGACTTATGCTTATTATGTAATGTGTTAAGTATTTCTGCCTTATTTGAACACTTTAGAAAACTTAGCACTTTGGTTCAAGATGTTTTTTGCTAACTTAATTTATATAAATTCTAATGTTCAAGGGTTTAATTGAGTGCGAAAAAAGTATAGGAGTTTAATTGATTTTTTAGAGAAGTTTAGGGGCTTTGAAGTTCCTTTTAGCCTAAAATCTTATTATGATTGAGAAAAATAAATAAATAAAAGTTTTTTTAGTCACTTTTCAATTAAATTGGTGCCTGGTTGACTTGTGATACAAACTCAATTGGATGATTAAGTATTAATAGTATTAATAGTTAACACATATTAGATGTATGGAGAATTTTCAAATTTTTTCCTAAAATTCTAAAAATCTTATGGTTTATTTTTTAGTATAAAAGTTACAATGTTTTATCAGAACTAGATTGGTAGTTAAATCCATCAAATCGCTGATTCTTGGTTTAACTAGTTCAACAGGTTCACCCACTTCAATTGAATAAATTATTTAATTTTTTAAAAAATATTTAAAAATAGAGAAAATTAGTTCAACCGTCGGTTCAATCGATCCAACCGTTTTAGAAGTTAACCAGTCCATCCCCTTATTTTGAATTGGTATCTTGATCTTACCAATTCGATTATTCAGTCTAATCTAATTCCAAAAACAGTGATATCATTAAAGTTAAAATCGGGACGAAAAAGATATCCATACTTTTTCTATATACTATCATTAACATCATTTATTAAGATAGTGCAAATCAACATCCAAATGTTTTACTAGTTAAAAAGTACAAGGTTTTATGGATTAAAAGAAATAACAGTGTTGCCAATTGAGTCTTAATTAAGTTGATATTGATATTGTTGTCGGTGTAGGAGAATATAGGTTCGAGTGCTTAAGCGCATTTTATCTTCCTATTCAAGAGTTGAAGAAGGTTTATGAATAGTTTTAATCTTTGTATATAAAAAAGAAAATACAGTGTTTTATTATTATGAAAAAAGTTAATAACAACTTAATAATCTTCGCAAAAGTTGAGGTTTTGAATTAAAAGTGTTTAGGTTTAAATTTTATTATGTGTATTTATGCATGCATGTGAGTTTTTAATTCAAATTTTATTTTGGATTTCAATCCCATTATGTATAAGGCCTATCCATATTTATTTAGGTTAGGCCCAGATACATTTCAATTATTGGTCTATTCATTTGTACTTTGTAATGGTTTAATTTTGGTCGCGGTTATATAGACACATTGATTTTGTTTGCATTGTTGCTTATAAAGTTAAAAAAATACAACATTTTACTATATATATTTATTTTTTTGAAAGAGTGAATTTTTTTTATACAATGCTTAAAACTATTTTATATTCCCTCCCAAACTTTAAAATAAGAATATAAGATGCACCTGTGCACGCTCAAACTTAAATTCTCCTATATTAACAATAATGTTGATGCCAATCAAATTAAGACTTAATCAACAAAAAAAATAATTTTAAAAAGAAAATATCACTATAATGGTTGCTTTATCTTTTGATTTTTTTTATATACAATCTACAAAAAAACAAACCAGATAAAACATGAATTTCGAACACCCAAATTACTACTATTACAACTAAAAACTCATTTGTTCTTTCACATAAATATTTTATAAATTTCTTTTCAAAATAATGTATTATAACAATATCTGTCATAATTTAATATTATCTATTTAACTATATATTATTATTTAAGAGTATGATTGAAATTAGTGCTATCCATGAAGTAAATCTCGACATAATTATAAAATTATCAAAAATAATTTTATATATATACTTAATATTGTAATTTTCATTATCTCAAAATTTTAGTTTTAAAATAAAAACAAATCATTAATGAAGCTTTTCTTGAAAGGGACACTTCAATTGCTTTGGCCTTTAGTCACTCAACACTTACCAATGCTTTGAATTGCATTGGATAAATTTCCATCCATGAATAGATTTTGGGCAGCTTGTGTGTAACTATCCCTCTTCAGCCAAAATTGCATGATGGAAATGTTGAGATCTTCAACTATCGGCGTCTCTTCGATGGTGAGACTTACAGCTTTGTAGAAAGATTAATAAAAAGGAAAGAAGATATTTAAATAAAATAATGTTTTAATTTAACATACTCCAAAGTAAGAGAGAGCAGCAGCTTGTCGGATGCTAATAAATAGCCATAATATATCCATCATCCATAAAGAAAGACGGCTATCTGCCACTGTTATGACGCGGTTTCTCCTATGAATGCCATGTGCAACTCGCGTTTCCCAAAACCCAACCGACACGTCTTTGTATAGTTTTATTTCTTCCATCCTAAGCTTGTCCCACCTTAAATGCACTCATCCCCCTAACCCAATTGCAAGCTAACTAATCAACCACCAAACCTAGAAGGCCAGACCTGAACAAAGCTAAGATCATGTATTCTTCTCCTCCAAAACAGCCTTTCTCTCTTTACCCACAGGTCGATCTTTCAAACCCAGACGCCACTTCATCTTCTCCTTCTTCTTCGTCTTCTTTGTACCCTTCTTTGGACATGAAAGATTTAGCCGAAAACCTCTTCCCCGACGACGCCACCGCCTTGCACACCCACCAAGATTCTGCAGAACAACTCCTCCTCAAGGTTCCTGGTGCCATCGTTCACCTTATTGAGCGAGAAACCAGCGTTGAGCTTGCTTGTGGTGATCTCTGTATTGTTAGTCTCCTTCAAGGCGGCAACGTTGTTGCTGTTTTTGCTCGCCTTGGTGACGATATTCAATGGCCTTTGGCTAAAGATGAGCCTGTTGTAAAACTTGATGCTTCCCACTATTTCTTTACTCTTAGAGTGCCATCGAATGGGTCGTTTGAAGACGGAAAAGATTCTAATCAAACCGAGGATGTTTTGAACTATGGTCTGACAATAGCTGCAAAAGGGCAGGAGGGTTTGTTGAAGGAACTTGATAGAATCTTGGAAACTTACAGTTGCTTTTCGGCGCAACAAGTCAAAGGGATAGAGAACTGGAATCTTGTGGATGCGAGAAATGTGGCGCCCGAAGAGTTGAATACAAAGGAAAAAAGGGACTTAATCGTGGGAAGTTCAATGGCGTATTGGACGACTCTGGCGCCCAATGTTGAAGACTATAGCGGGTCTATAGCAAAGGCAATAGCATCGGGGTCAGGGTACGTTGTGAAGGGGATTTTGTGGTGTGGCGATGTCACTGTTGACAGGTTGAAATGGGGCAATGAGTTCTTGAGTAAGAGGATAAAGTCAGGTTCAACCTCTGAGATCTCTCCAGAGGCCCTGAGAAGGATGAAAAGGTTTGTTTCTTGATCATAACATAAGTCCCCTTTTATGATGAATTTTGAGCTGCTTAACATTTGAGCCTGTACTTGGAAAGCTTAAGTGCTTGTGGAACAGAGGCTATAATTATTAAGCATCATGGGAACTTTATGTTAAACTTCTGTTGCCTTCAGTACAATTCCGTAGGACAAATTTCAGCATATTCCTTTGTTAAAAATGATTTTGGAATCATGAGGTGATTTGATTCTGGTTTCAGGGTTAAGAAGGTAACAAAGATGTCAGAGAAAGTGGCCACTGGAATTCTTTCAGGTGTGGTTAAAGTGTCTGGATTCTTCACAGGTTCAATTGTTAACTCCAAAGTTGGCAAGAAATTTTTCAACCTGATGCCTGGAGAAATCGTTCTTGCTTCCTTGGATGGATTTAGTAAGTTGTTTCCTCTCGTCAACTTTACCTTGTTTGTTATGAATTTACTATATCTCGTCTTCTCTGCTAGGGTGCAACTTTCATGCCTGCTATCTATTTTATCATATATATGTGATACCATTTGTCATGCGGCCATCATCTGCATGTTGTGTGCGTGTCCAAAGACGTCATTAGTTTTTGATGCGAGGTTATTGCTTCTTTTGAAGTGTTTGGCACAACACTGCATTTACATAGAAAATGCAACATGGTTGGTATTCTTACGGTGTTTCTGCTTGTATGTCCATTTAGATAAGGTTTGCGATGCAGTTGAAGTAGCAGGAAGGAATGTCATGTCTACCACATCTGTGGTGACAACAGGACTTGTTTCACAAAGGTATGCTTTCTGAAAAGTAGAAGTTGATTATGTGGGAGTTGGTATATATGATCATCATGTTTATCATACGCACTACTGGTTTTGGTGGTGTAGGTATGGAGAAAAGGCAGGAAAGGTTACAAATGAAGGGCTTGATGCGGCAGGACATGCAATTGGGACAGCTTGGGCTGTGTTTAAGATTAGAAAGGCTCTTAATCCCAAGAGTGTCTTCAAACCCACAACTCTTGCAAAAGCTGCTGCACAGGCTAATGCTGCTGAATTGAAGTCCAAAAATAACAAGTAAACAGAGTTGCTTTTTAGTTTGAACAGGAAGACAAAAACAGAGATGCTTGTAGGACTGCAGTTTTCCAAAGGTTGAGAATTCTCAAGTGGATTGTATTTGTACTTTGCAATTGATGTGAATTACTATGCATCTTAAGAAACTCAATTCCCACTATACAAAATCAGATTACTTGTACCCGAGTACATTATTAAGCTAAAAACAGTTTGCTAATATAGAATGGTTTTAGGTTTGAAGATTGGCAAAATTTAAATGAAAGGTTAATTGTACTTATCTTTCGGGTTAAAAATTCTTATCGGTACTACTTTGGATTGGAATTTCTTTTGTTTTATCGAACTAGATAAAATTCTAGTCCAACAAAGAATAAATTTCTCTTCGAAACAAACCCATTTCCTATGTGTTAAGCTTCGTGCTTGTGTGTCAAAATTTTTCTTTTTATGCAATAATTTAATAAATAAATAAATTTTATTATCATAAATATAACTTTAATTATTATTTAATATAAAATGGTTTTAAACAATTTAATTTTAGTATAACTATAAACTAAAATGATATTAGTCATTAGATCGAAATCTTTTTATTTTTATTTTAGTAACGTAAGATCGTTACAAAATTTATGGCTTAAAATTAATTATGCAACAAAAAACCATAAGCAAATTAATTGAAATTTGCAAACGTTGGAATTAATGATTAAAAATAAATAAAAAAATTATAACTAGAAAATTGGAAACAAAAAAAAATCAACAACTAAAACTTAAGTAAAACTAAAAAAATAGCAAAAAAAATTGCAAATTGAAAACTTCTAACCACTATTGGTGGTGTTATCAAACTATAGTATTTGATTAAAAGTTTAAAAACTTGAAATGAAAAATGAAAAAGAAAAAATGACTGCCTAAAAATTAAAAGAATTTAAAAATTGGTTGCACGCAAATAAAAGAATAAAAATAATTAAAACATTATAAAAGTAGCCATGTTAATGTATTTTATAAAAAAAAACATTTCTAAGTAATTTAATGGGTAAAATTTTTTAGGTTTGAAGGAAAAAGATTACTTTTATTATATATTTATGTACTTTCTATTTAATTGATTATTTTTTATTTTTAATTATAAAATAATGGAACTTCAATTATATGTTAGTGTTATAAAATTAAATTATATTTTTTATAAATTTATTTTTCAATTAAAATTAATATTTAATTAAATTATATATTTAACTCTAAAAAGAATTTATTAAATCATTTTATGTACAATTAACTAGTTATTATTAAATTGGTTCAATGAAAATTTAATTAAAATACAAATGTAAAAAACATTTCAAGATTAATATTATAAATAAATATTTAACATGCATCTACATAAAAATTCTTAAAACAATAAAAAAGTAAAAGAGATGGTAAAAGAAAATATAATTATCATTGCTAGTTGCTAATGAGGCATTGGCTAAGTTCGCAAAAGCGAGGCCTTGAGTTATGAATGCTCAGGTTTGAGACCCATCATGTGCAATTAAAATATGTGGGTCTTCGAGTTTTACCATGAACTATTATTATGGGTGGGTTTTAATTCATTAATTAGTCTCTAGTTTGGATTGATTTAGTTCTTAGTTTGTGTTGTAAAAATTTAATTATTTAATCTCATTCTTAGTTAGTTTGTATTGTAATAGTTTGATTCTACACCAAATGATTATTTGGACATATATTATACTTGTATTTGGATTGTTTTGTACTTGTAAGCTTTCAAATATATATATATTTTTGAAGTGGTAATGTTGAGATTTTCTAGACAAAATTTTGGTGGCTGTTAGTATACCAGATAATCTTAAGATGTGTTCATGCACTTTATAACTTTGATTTTAATGCAAATTTTATGGACGACTGAAAACTTTAAAATGATGCAAAGAATTCGATAAGGAGATCTTTAGTCTCCATACTAATTTGTGTTGTGCAAGAAACAATTAGCTCAATCTATACACATGGAGGTTGAGGGGGGCATTTGGAAACCAATAAAGTTAGTTAGGAATGGGTCGGGAATTTCTCATCTTTTCTTTACTAATGATTTGGTGCTTTGTGCTTGGAATTGAGAGGTGAGAGTTCAACATGTATGCAGAGAAGGAAATAAGGTGGCAGACTGTATGGCAACATTGGCCAGAGGAAAGGGGAGGGGAATGCAACTGCATCGAGTACCACTAGTAAAGGCAATGGGACTGTTGCAAGCTGATGAAAGACAGTGCCGCGTTGAAGCAACTAGCTTGTAAATTGGTTGTTCTTCTCCTTTACAAAAAAGAAGATTATATTTGATAAAAAATTTTGTTAAGGGACTTATAAATATTCTTAAATTTAGTTAAACATAATTATAATCATTAACCTTCATAATTAAATTAACCTCGGCGAAAGGTTATATAGCAATTAGTTGACCTGTACTTAATTTACATATCACATTTTGATAGCTACACGAGCAAGAAGCCAACAAAAAAAAAGTTACAATTTTGAAATGAAAATGTACTTAGGAAGTTAGTCAAATTCAGAAAAAGAACTCTGTATGTTGGTTTGATGGTCAGAGTATTCATCGCCCCAAGTGTGGTTTGGGTTTAAATCGAGCTAATTGCGTTATTATTAAAATTTTGCTCTCCTCTTTTAATTAATCAAAAAGAATTCGGAAAAAAAAAAAGTAGCGGTTGAAGCCAAGGATGTGGGCAGCAGAATGTGTGTGATGTTGTTGTCCAACTTGTTTCACTCAAAAAATTCCTTTCTCTAATTCCAAGCCTTTGTTGCAATATTATTTGTTCAAATCAACTCGCTCGTTAGTTTGTCCAACATGCATCTCTTTTCTCGATGTCCTTGAATATTGTAAATAAATAGGTCCAGTTTCCCACTGCTATATTTTGGGTCCAATCAACGATTTAAAACAGCAGCTACACCCAAGGCCCAACCCTAAGCCCTCATGTTTACCAGACTAACCCAAGATGGCAAGCACTTTTTAGTGTTATTGGTAGCTTTGGCACAATAGTGATGGCAAAGAAAGAATCAAAAGAGGTTCAGTCTTTTATTGCTGTCAAGATTGAAATGAAACTTCATCATTAATTATGACCCCCAAACAAATTAATGTAAGCGGCATCTACTGCTTCAAAGTTCAGAAACAGCACTAGTTCTGGTTTCTACTTATAAGACCGCAACCCAACCATCATTTACCAATATTTTGATATCCTCTTTTTCTTGTCAAATTCAAGACCTTTGTGGATGAAAATCTGGTGACAGATCTTGTCAGGTTCCCCTGTTACATCAAAGTTTCCAACAGCAACCCTGAAATTTAGCAATCATGTTGATGTTATTACTTTATATCCCATTTACCAACATTACCTAATAATTTCGTATGCAAAGTCTATTGCACCATAATGACATGAAAATCCCTCCTGTAAGGAATAGCAAAACTAATGATTTGGGACTTTTTTTCATTTGGCTGGCTTGGAGTTGTTCAAGTAAGATGAGTTGGACTTGTTAATCATAGAAAAATTGAAGAGTATCAGAGTTAAAGCATTTTTCCGATGCATGTTAACCATTTTTTTTACATGAATTTCATAAAATCACTTGATCCACAAATGTAAAACTAGTGTTCTTTCGAGTATTTGTAGAAATACAATCATAATTACAAATTTAATATATATAATTAGGATAACATTATAAATTATAATTGTATTAATAATTGTATTATAACTTGGCTTTTTTAAAAGAGTTAAAATAAATTCATCTTGACTGGAGTGAATAACAACAGTCATGCTTTCTTAGTTTCAGCTGAGCTTAGACAAAGTCTCTCTCTCTCTATATATATATGTTAAAGGAGTGTTTGGAAATTGGGCTTGTAAATCTATGACTAAAGGTTGGTGACAATTCCTTATTCATGAATGGGTTAAAATGAATGTTGATAGCTCGGTATCAAATTCTAGATCAAGAGCGATCATAGGTGGAGTGGTGAGAAAGCCGAATGGAAGTTGGATGGGAGTTTTGAAATGGCGGTAGGATTGTCAGATATTTTTCAGATTCAAGCTCGAGCATTAATTGAAGGTTTAAAGTATGCTTGGGCATAGGGTTACTGTCAAGTGGAGATTGAGAGTGATAATTTTGTGTTGATTGTTGTTATACAAAATGGGTTAGTAGCAAACAACTGTAACAACAAAGTTAGGCTTATTCAAGACTGGTGTTTTGAGGATTGGGAAGAGAAATTTTGACGGATCTTGAGAGAAAGGTATAGGTTGGTAGATTGTATCACCAAAGAGGCTCGAGGTGAAATAGAACAATTGATTATTCATCAGGAACCACCGGGTATTGTGAGAGACTTATTGGATTATGATATTCATCGTGCTATGTGTCCATTTCTTGAGGGAGATTAGTACTGATGTAATTTTAACTCAAGGCTATATCATTTTATTTACCAAAAAAAATATAAAATTGAGATTGAGAAGTTACACATAATTTACAAAGGAAGAGACTCGAATATAGAATTTTAAAGCTTTTAGAGTTGTAACATCGTGGTCAAGACAAAACAAATTGTTTTTACTAAATAAGAATAATTGGCTTTTACACAAGTGGTAAAGGTCTTGGAGATAATTGGGAATCAAATTTGTATTAATTTGAGTGAAGCACTCTGAAATAATTAAAAAGAAAAAAAACCATTTAGTTGGTATTTTGAACTAATTAAATTGCGTTAAGGAGCAAACTTATGAATAAACTAAGGGGTGAGTTTATTGCAATTTCAATAGAATGGGAGCATGGTCTAAATACAAGGAATTAGCCTTCCGTTCATCTCGTGAATTAGCAGTTAGGAAGCTAGGCAGCAGTTATAATGCCCCAGGCCCTTTTAGCTTTGTGCCCATAATGACCAATATTTGGCATGAATTTGAAAGGTGGGAAACTCAAACCTACAAAATGATGGGCTTCGTTCTAGAACCCTGGTTCGTTCCTTGTATGAGCAGCACTACCATATTTATTCCTTTTAGTAGCAAAAAGTTGATTAGAGAAAGGGAATGACACTCATAGGTTGTGTTGGAATTAGGTAAAAGTACTTATTAGATTCACCAACCGCAATTTAAATCAGCAGTCAATGAGATTCATTTCCAAAGAATTTAAGGTTTTATTGCTTATAAAACCATGAAAAGGAAGAATTGTTTGGTGGATTTACCATGTAAGTACCAAAACAAGAGAAGGTGGATTACATTTACAGGTCCCACCTCTTCTCTGTTTGCATAGATTTAGGAAGATAATGTTGGGCAGGTAGGGAGATTTATGTAGAAATTTAACATGGGGGCACAGTTCTGTGAGAGGAGGGCCCAATAAATATAATGCAAAAAAAAAAATCAACTTTTTTATGGTAAACTTATAAATAGTGATCCAATTATTATTGTGTTTTTGTTTTCACCATACAGGTTTTTTTTTTCTTTTAGTCATTGGTGGTATCAAAATTTAATATTTTGATCACTCTTTCATTAAATCACTAAGAAAATGCCTATATGACTTTTTTATTGGCATAATAATAAATTTAGCCCTCTAATATTTACAGATTCTAGTAATTTGATTCTAATTCTAAAAGTTTCAACAAATTTGATCCTCATTTTTATACATTCTTGTAATTTAATCTTTATTCTTAAAAGATAAAAAATAAAATTTAAAAACTTTAAAAATATAAAAAAAATATTTAAAAATTAATTTTTTGATAAAAATACATAAGATTTATAAAACAAAAACACATAGAATTATAAATAAATGAATACCCATTTTTTTAACATGAAATTTATTTATTAAAACAATAATTTTATAAATAAAATAATTTTTTAAAAATCCACAAGTATGACTTCAATCTTTTTCAAACTTTTTCGTTTTTTAGTTTTATTTATTATACATCTAGCCTTGTTTTTTAGTCCTCGCAAAATTTGTTAAGTAATGGGGCCCACTTTCACCCACAATCGCTAGCACTAATAACTCTTACTCTGAACTCCTTGATTTCCACATCCATTGTTGTCGTGCCATAGAACTAGTAATTTGTTGTGGAGCTGCTAACATAACACAACCTCATCCTCACTCATATATTCCCAATTATACTCGCCCTCAAGTAGAATCTCAAACGCAACAAACTTGTTTTGAGAAACAATCTAAAGACATTGATTTTTATCCTTTTCAATCTTAGTTTGTAGTTTTTGACCCAGTTTGAATATAATGGTGGTTAATGTTGAAAAAAGGAAAAAACTGAATATGCTTAAGTCTTCTTCATAGTTTTTCTCCCTTAAATTATTTTATGTATAAAATTATTATTTTAATAAATAAATTTCATATTAGAAAGTAAGAAAAGTAGATAGTTATTTATAAATATTTTATAATTTTGTATGTATTTTCATGGAAAAATAAACTTTTAGATAATTTTTAATTTTTAAAATTTAAGAATCATGATTAAATTGACAAAATGTGAACCCTATGTGATGATTTGATGGTCAAGGGTATTCACCGCCCCAACTGTGGCTTCGGTTAGAGTCGCGCTAATCACGTTTGTTGTGCGACTTTACCCTGGTATTGTAATTCACCAAAAAAAATTGATAGATTATGTAAGGGTGAGGTCTAAAATTATTATTTTATCAATAGAAAAAAAGGCACACCAACATTCCGATGAAAATATTAAAATTTGATAGTGAAAAATTTTAAACTTGAATGATAAAAATAGAAATAAGTTAATAGTTGGATGAGTAATTTATAAAAGTTAAAAGTTGAGGAAGAAATAAGTCGTTGTTGAGAAGAAAGAGTTTGATTGGGCATTTGGATCCATCCATGGCATTGGCCCATACCCACCTGACCTAACCATTTCAAGTTTGAACTGTACACCTCTCAGCCACATATCCTCGTTCTCTCTCTCTCTCATCATTATTTGGGAACTCTTTTCCCCACCACCTACGCTTTTGCTACCTATCTCTACCATAACATGCCCCCACCCTTTCTTTCTTTATTTTTGCCCTAATTGTCAAACAGTACAATTTCACCCTTTGCTACTAACAATCTTCAAATGATTTGCTAAATTGTTGGTTTTAACTAAAACTATGAGAAAAAATTAAAAAAAATTCAACCAAGACTTTGTTGATGTGAGTCATCACGTTTTCAAATGAAACGTGTAAAGAAATGAATTTTAGGAGGGGAACAAAATGCATGCACCTCTGCCCTCTGCATTATTAATATCACAACTTTTGATTTTGACTTACTCTTCAATACACCAAGCTATTACTTTCTATCATATTTTGACCAAAGATAATCCTAGGACATTGAAAATTGCTCAATTCCAATTTGTGATTAACTTGTACAAGTTGAATGACATAAACTTTCCAAGTTGTATCAATTCTCTCCTTTTTTTTTTGTTTTTCAAATAAATATGATTGAAGTCCCATCAACATCTATAAATAGATTTAGTCAAAGATTTGCAAAAAAAAAACCCCAAGGTGGACAAGGTTAGAACTATCAACTATCCATTGAGTTGCGCTGTAATCTGATTTTAAAAAAAGAGAAAAACATCTTCCGAAAGGAGCTTGCATTTACTATTTATTAATATTAAAGATTTCAAATTAATTTTATTAATATTTATACGAACTCCATCGGAAACTTACCGGGCGGAGAAAGAGGGATTAGGAGTAGGACCCACAAGTGGTGTCCGGGAGTGGGTCCCTATCGCCGCAACGGTGCACATGAGCCTACGTCCGACGCCTTTTCCCAACTCCAACTACCACCCCAAAAGAGAGGAGTTGGTACCCTGTGGGACACACACACAATACCTTTTCCCTTTTCCCTTTTCCCTTTTCTTTCCATTTCACTCCCGTCTTTTCCCCCTAATTACAAACCTACCATTTCATTTTCACTTTTTAAAATTATTAATTATTAGTAATTCTATTACATGCACGTCCGTATACAAAATAAATTGAAAATAACATTAAATAAACAACTAAACATATGATCCGAAATTAATAATAATAACATAGCATGTTATTGTTTTGTACTCCAATTAATTTTTTAACTCGAATTATCATTTTTCTTAGCATGTAAAATATTATCATATTAGGAAGTATTGTTTAATATCTTATCAAATGTTAAAACATTATTATATCGGTGATAGAAAAAATTAACATTAAATTTGATAAATATTTTTAAAAAATAGATATATAACCATTTATTTGTAAAGTAAATAAAAATTTTATCATCCATACATCAAAAAGTTAATTAGACGATAATTGGAAATTGAAGCATAAAAATGTTCTAAGATGGTTTGATCTTGTGATTGACACTGTTTCGATGATTTTTTTCTTTAAAAAAATTGTCAAAACCCAACCCTTTATTACTCATTTAGATGATAACACCCTCTATTTATACTAATTTCAAAAGTTTTGAGCATACTATATTCAATACAAGTGATATTAAGAAAGAATAATCAACCACCAAAAATAATTTGTGATAAAATTTAATACAAGTGATATTAAGAAAGAATAATTTCAACAAAAAAAAAGGATAGAAACTAAAATTTAAAACTAAAACCTCTACAACTTTTAGAGAAAGTTGAGTGTATTATAATTTATTTATAAACTTTCACTTAGTGCTTCTTAACAAATCTAAGCTGCCATGCAATTAAAATCGAGATTAAAATTTCTTGCTGAGATGTGAGAGAGAAAAAATAGGTAATCATTTGTGGAGTTATGTCTCATATTTTTTGACTTTTCTTCTCCCAATTAAATTCTTTTTTTAATTTCCTACTTAAATTTTGATTAATTAGGTTATTTTAATATTATTTTACCTACGAATTTAGCCTATAAATATGTTATTTTCCACCCTAGAAAAATAACCCATTACACATTTAGGTATTAGCTTTTACATGCTTTCAGAGAATTTTCTGTTTACGTTTTGAGGGTTCTTATTTCGGGTTTCGGGGTTTAGTTTTATCTCCATCTTTGTACTCTTTGTTTTTGTCGTGATAGTGAAATTATCTTTACCTGTGATTTTTTATCCTCTTCGAAGGGGGGTTTTCCACGTACAATATTTATTTTCGATATTTTCAATTTCTTTGTTATTTTACTTGCTTGTTACTTAATTGAATTTATCCCCAACAAACTGATATCAGAGGTAGTTCGATTTTCGCAATCAACCTGTTCAAAGATGACAACAACAATGTTTGATATTGATAAGTTTGATGGCATCACAAATTTTAATCTGTGGCAAGTTCGGATGACAACAATTATGATTTAGAGTAATCTTGAGAAGGTCCTTATAGAAAAGAAGCTTGCAGACATGGATAAATCATAATGAGATATGTTAGACAAAAAAAACTCTATTTATGATTCAATTATGTCTAACAAATAATGTGTTGTCGGAGGTTTTGATGGAGAAAATGACATTCACCTTATGAAAAATGTTAGAAACCCTCTACGCGACAAAGTCTCTGGCTAACCGATAGGTGTTGAAATAATGTTTATACATGTTCTGCATAGATGAAAGTGAGCACCTTAGAGGTTGCATCAGTCAATTTATTACTCTTTTGAATGATTTAAAAAATGTTAAGGTTCAAATTGACAATGAAGATCAAGCTATGCTATTGTTGGGCTCTTTATCCCCTTTATACAAGTCTTTTAGGGAAACACTGATTTATGGTATAGATAACCTATCGTTCGAGGATGTGAAGGGTCATCTGTTGAGCAAAGATAAACTCGACAATGAGTTTGATTCAAAAAACATGTCAGATAGGCAAGCCTAAATATTGGTAGCATCAATGGAGAGAGACAAGAGGTGTCACTATTGTAAGAAGTTAGGTCACGTTAAGGTAATTGTTACAAATTGCGAAACAAAAGGGATGTTGAGAGCTATGAGGAAGATTTAGTTGGTGCTAATTTGACTGATGACAAGGGTGATGATTTCTTGTTGGTGTCAAAAAGAGAAAACTCCGTGTTTAGACCCAAGTAGATCCTAGATTCAAGGTGTTTTTCCTACACGTGTCCCAACAAGGACTGGTTCTCCACATACAGTTCAATTGAAGGTAGATTTGTGCGCATGAGAAATGGTTCACCCAGTAAGGTAACCAATATTGGTACTATTCAGATTAAGATGCATGACAGGACAATTAAGACACTGTCAAATGTCAGGCATGTGCCTGACTTAAAGAAAAATCTCATCTCCTTGAGAATTTTAGACTCAAAAGGTTGTAGAATTAACATTGAGTCAAGCAATATTAATGTATCTTATGGGGCTCTTGTTTTGATGAAAGGTAAAAAGATTGACAATCTTTATGTTCTGGAAGGATCAATGGTGACCGGTGAAACAAGACGTCCCTCGTCTATTAAGAAGTCAAAGTTAACTTGTTTGAAGTGGAGACAACTTGGTCATATGAGGGACAAATGTATGACAATTTTGTATAAGAGAGGTTCTATTTTAGAATTAGGTTTTGAAAAAATAGGGCACTACGTTTGTGGAAATCAGACCCAGGTCAATTTTGATTTGGCAGTACACAAGTCGAAGATTAGTAGACTTCCAACTTCTAAGCACAACTTTGACTTAGTTAATATCTTGCATAGTTCAAGATAAGCCTGTGGCGAGCTTTGGCAACAAAGACATTGTGGAAATACGTGTCAAGGTGGAGATTTGTGTAGTTATGCCTCGTATTTTTTGACTTTTCTTCTCTTAATTAAACTCTATTTTTAGTTTCCCACTTAAAATCTAATTAGTGTAGGTTATTTTTATATTATTTAACCTACGAATTTAGCTTATAAATAGGCCATTTTCCACCCTATAAAAATAACTCACTACACATTTAGGCATTAACTTTTTCAAGCTTTTAGAGGATTTTGTGTTTAGGTTTTAAGTGTTCTTATTTCAGGTTTTGGAGTTTAGTTTTATTTTTATCTTTTGAATCATTTAAAAAATGTTGAGGTTTAGATTGATAACGAAGATCAAGCGATGCTATAATTGTGCTATTTACCCCACTTATACAAGTCTTTCAGGGAAACTCTAATTTATGACAGAGTTAATATCTTGTTTGAGGATCTGAAGGGTCATCTGTTGAGCAAAGAAAAACTCAACAATGAGTTTGGTTCAAATAGCAAGTCAGATAGGCAAGTCCCGATTTTGGTAGCATCAAGGAAGTGAGATAAGAGATGCTGCTATTCTAAAAAGTTAGGTCACATCAAGGTAGATTGTTACAAACTGCGAAACAAAAGGGCTACTAAGAGTAATGAGGAAGGTTTAGCTGGTGCTAATTTGACCAATGACAAGGGTAATGATTTTTTGTTGGTGTCAACAAGTGAAATATTTAAACTTACGTCTGAGTGGATCTTGGATTCGGGGTGTTCTTTTCACATGTGTCCCAACAAGGGTTGGTTCTCCACATACAGTTCAGTTGAAGGTGGAGTTATGCACATGAGGACTGGTTCACCCAGTAAGGTAACCAGTATTGGTACTGTTCAGATTAGAATGCACGACAGGACAATTAGGACACTGACAGATGTCAGACATGTGCCTGACTTAAAAAAAAATCTCATCTCATTGGGAATTTTTGACTCAAAAGGTTGTGGAATTAACATTAAGTCAAACGACATTTAGGTATCCCGTGGGGCTCTCATTTTTATGAAAGGTAAAAAAAATTGACAATTTTTATGTTCTGGAAAGATCAACGGTGACTGGTGAAACAGGACATCCCTCATCTGTTAAGGAGTCGAAGTCGACTCATTTGAAGTGGATAAAACTTGGTCGTAAGAGGGAAAAAGGTATGACCATTTCATATAAAAGAGGTTCTCTTTTGGATGCAGGTTTTGAAAAGATAGGGCACTGCGTTAATGGAAATCAGACTAGAGTCAGTTTTGATTTGGTAGTGCATTAGTCGAAGACTAGAAGACTTTCAACTTCTAAGCACAACTTCGACTCAGTTAATATCCTGCATAATTTGAGATAAGCCTGTGGTGGGCTTTAGCAAAGAAGGCGTTATGGAAATACGATTTAAGGTGGAGATTTGTGGAGTTATGCCTCGTACTTTTCGGCTTTTCTTCTTCCAGTTAAATTCTATTTTTAGTTTCCCACTTAAAATTTGATTAGTGTAGGTTATTTTTATATTATTTGACTTACGAATTTAGCATATAAATAGACCCTTTTCCACCCTAGAAAAATAGCTCACTACACTTTTAAGTATTAACTTTTAGAAATTTTTAGAGAATTTTGTGTTTACGTTTTGAGGATTCTTATTTCAGGTTTTGGAGTTTAGTTTTATCTATATCTTTGTACTCATAATTTTTTCGTTATAGTGAAATTATCTTTGCCTATGGTTTTTTATCCTCTTCAGAGGGGTTTTTCCATATAAAGCATTAGTGTTCAATCTTTTCAATCTCTTTGTTATTTTACTTGTTCGTTGCTTAATCGAGTTTATCCCTATAAATTCTTAAATCATGACATTGAATAAATTTATATACAAATTTAAATATTAGTAACGATTCCTTTACATTAAAAATACAAACCATGTTAAGGTTAGATCTTCCTCTTTATCCCTACATATATAACAACCTTCCAAATGAAGTGCCAAATGTTCTACATGAAGATAGTTCAAAAATGAATATCCTACATGATGTAAATCAAGCTCATACCAAACTATGCTATATGTAATAGATTTATGTTTTTTTCTCCAAATAAAACAAATACACCATGTTTTTTTTATAAAAAAAAAGTAAAGAAAACCATTAAGTTCAATTGAATAAGATGTTACTTTCAAAGTGTAAGGTAATTTTGATTAATAAGAACTTGAGGTTTTAGAATTGTGAATCAAATTAGTTAGTTTGAACCAAATTAGTAATTATATGAACTCAATGTCTCAAAGAAGTCAAGGAGGGGAACATCAAAACATCAAAATACTAAATTGTAAAATCATTAGAAATAAAACTAGCTAAATAAATATTAAGTTGAATGCATTTGTCTAGGAGTTCATTTCTATCCACTTTGAAGAAACTCATGGCCAACAAACTCAATGGATAAATTTTGGTGAATAAACTGAAAGTCCAACTTGTTATAAGACTCTAGTGAGTGGCATTCATTGGAAGTAAAGGAAAAGCCATAATTCCTTTCAAGGTAGGGAGAAGGGGAGAGATCAAGTTATTGACTGCATTCGCACGTCCGTGTAAAAAAAATGATTTTATAAAACAATTTTAAAATGTGGCTTTACTGCAAGCGTACAAGTCAGTTATATATTTGTAGTGTTACAATGGAACATCTGTGTATTTCAAGGATCAAACCCAAAGAAGATGGCAATTGAGTGAGAAATCACATACATTCTTGAGTTTAAACGGCTACTGATACAATTTTATAGTATGGCAAATCATAACAAGAAAATTTCACAAGAAAATTAAATATGTTAATTTAGGGACTAAATTGCAAAGAGTACAAAATTAAGAAATTAACCAAATAATTGACTAACGGTGGTTAGTTGATTTTGATGTGGTTTTCCAGTCCTTGAACAAGCGACTTAAATCTCTTGAATTACTAAGTGACTTCATTTTATCTTTCGATTTCAATTTTACCGACTTAGATGGATTAATCCAATTTATCTCTCGATCTCACCAGTTAATTCGAGACTAATGAATGGGTGCAAATCATTAACAACTAAATTTTCTAAGCTTTTCAACTATGAAATATCAATCAAAACATCAATAATTCATTAATCTAAGGTCTAGGCTTGGAAGATCTAATCTTAATATCTAAAAATTCATGAAAATTCACCCTTACCTCAACTATGGTGTACGAAAAGAAGAAAAGAAACTAAGAAATTTTCCTATCTCTTTTTCAAAGGTTCGATCAACTTATAAGAAGAAGATGAAGACTTGGCTTTTTGGTTTTATTCTCTCTCCCATTATAGAATCTTATTATATTAGCTTATTTAACTTAATTCAATTACTAAAACCAATGGTTGATAAGATTGTAAGGTCATCATAATGGAGACCAATGGTTTAGATCACTCCAAGCCACTAACTCATAATTAACTATGGAAAGGTTATAAATCAATGACCTTTTTTAATGCTTCACTAAAAAATTCTTATTTATTCACTTTGTAATTAATCATTGTACTATTTATAAAACAACTTAATTTAATCATATATTCGACTTGCTAGATTTTTTATTTAAAATTTTAAATGGCTCGATTTCAAAAATTTCAACATTGAACCTATTTTTTGACATCGAAGAAAATTGGGTCATTACAAAAGGTGTGGTGTATTACCCATAATAGAAGGTAACACTTGCAAAAGAAGGGGTTGATGATCCAACCAAAACCAAGGCAAACAAGAAATCTCTACTTGGGGAAGAAAGCTAATCAGTTGCCAGGATATAAAAATCTATCCAATCGTTGATACAAACTCCCTTGAACCCAAGTGTAATTAATGTAATAGCCTATTTTTCAGTGGTGTCAGAAACAATAGTTTTAAGACCACAATTTTGACAAGTGAGTCCATAAATATTATTATTCACTATTTATGAGTTAAATACAGTGTTATAGTGAATTTTGATTTGACAAATTTTGCTAATTGGACGATTAATTAAAGTATAAGTGGTTTGAACCTAAAGTTAGTGGTTTTGAAAAAATAAGGTATCAGGACCTCGTTTCCATAAACTGAGCTTGTTAATATTTTTATTAAATATCAAAAAATTTCTTATATAAGTGTATTTAATTGTGGTCCGAAAATTCTAGTGATAAAAGGGTTAATTAAGGTACAAGGATTAAATCGTAAAAATCGTAAAAGTTAATTGATATTGGTTTTTATTGTTAAAAGGCTTGATTAATAATTTTTGAAGGTTCTATATAGAAAATAAGTCATTTTTAAAGTTAGTGGCTGAAACCACCATTTTGAACCTAGGAGCATTTGGCCAAGCTTCTACTCTTGCATGTAAGTGAAATTGAAGCCCATTTTTTCGTAAATTTTATGTTTTTGAGATTGTTGTAGCTTAATCTAACTAGCCCGTGTTTTTAAAAGTTACCATTGTTGTTCTTGAAGGTTTTAGATGATTAATGGTTGGGTTTGAAGCTTTGATATGAAATAGGATTATTTTTATAAAGTGATTTTTGTTAGTTTTGAGTTTAGGGACCAAAATAGAAATATGTTAAAATTAACATGAAACTATTATAAATATAGATACTTGAAGGCTATATTCGGATGAGAATAAAGTTGGATTCAAAATTTAGGTTTTAAATGTGAAGAATATGCTTGTTTCGGTTTTAGGGGCTAAATTGAATAAAAGTAAAACTTTAAGGAAATTGTGAAAAATGAATAAAAGATGTTATATACATGAAATGAGATGATTTAAAGTGTATGGAATTGATAATTGGAAATAAATTATTGTATAGATCAAGAACCGGTAGATAATGGGGGGAAAAAGATAATTACAGATTAGTCCCTGACACTCCTGCTTTTTTTTTTTGCCCTAGTAAGTTTCTTTGGTATTGTTATGTATATTTTTGTAATGTTCATATTTGAATTGTGGAATTTGTGATATTGAATGTGTTCGAAATATTTACAAACTGATACAAAGGTGAGAAAAATGACTGAAGTGAAAAGTATTATTCTGATATGTGTACTGAGCCTAGATCAACACAAGAAATGATACAATTGGCATGCCAATAAGGTTATTTCATTTCATGTGCTATACGAGTTTGACATGAGATGAGATGATGATGTACTGCATATTCATTAATTGTACCGAAATCCAACATTTGTTATGGATTACCAAGTTATATCTATAGTGGTTCAAGCGTGTTTCTACGGGAGGATGTGTAGCTTACGGGCTTGGCACTTAGTGCCCAAGCGTGTTTTTAGAGGGATGTTTAGCCTACAGGCTTGGCACTCAGTGCCCAGGCGTGTTCTTGGATGGTAAAGCTCATTTAAGCAATCAATCATGTTTTGGGTGGATACTTGCGTATCTGTATCTATTTTTTAGAGTTCATCAAGCTAAATTGTTGTTACAAACAGCTAATGATGATTGATAAATGGTTAAATTTAAAAGAAATGGATTGTTCAATATTGTATAAATTGAAAATGTCATATGATCGAAATGATTATATGTGTTGTGGATTAAAATGTTATTTGATGATTGAATAATGTAATTGTAGTAGACAAGAATTGATAATACTAATTAAATGAAATTTAATGGAACCAAATGGTTTTATAATAGAAATTACGACTAAATGGTGATATATATAATGTAATTAGGAATTAATGTTATAATGAATTGGTTTTGAATTGTATAGTAGGAAATGAAATGAAGTGTTATATATTATATGATTGAACGGGATATAATCACATTGTATTTGTGAAATGTGATGACAGGAAGATTGTTTAATTAACTAGTTCGATATGTTAATTGTGCTATAAGGTGAGTTTATTGTTTTAGTTCATATGAACTTTTAAGCATATAAAATGTTTACTCAATTATGTTTCTATTTTGTAATTGTCTTTTGCAGAACGTGGAGATCGGATCACTTCAGAGCTCACATTATCAAGCCTTCAATTTGGTAGTTTTAAATGTTCTAGACCCGATTATGTGGCATGTATCTATTTTTAAATATGATTGAATGTTTATTTTTGATTCTTAGGAAGTGATTTATGTCTATAATGCTTGTATTTGTTGGCAAGTTGATATGTTAACTTATAGCTTGAAATGATAGTTTTGAATGTAGTTGAATATGGGAAAAGTGATGGTATATATGAAATATTGATATGCTTGAATGTGATATGAAATGTTTGAATAGGTGATTTTTTGTTGGATGACATGATACAATAATTTAATGCCTATTTGAAATGTTGTAAGTATGATATGTAACACGGTTTTGGTATTAATCTTATAGGTTGTTGGTTTGGCATTGTAGTCAATAATAAGGGATAAAAAATTTGGTATTCGATGGCATATAAGACATGCATTGTTAGTTTCTAATTTGGTACAAAATGGATTATAACTTTGGTTTTGATTCATGTTTGTGATGGTGCCTTAAGGCATATTGGTTAGAATTAGGAAAACGATATGTTCTGGTATGCTTTGGGTGCATTTTGAGTAGTTCTAAATATTGGTTAAGTGTATCCTTATGGCATATGTGAAAATTTAGTTTTGCCTATTGCATGTTAAGATATTTATTGGCACACATGGGCTAACACACAGAAGTGTGTCACACACGGGCATGTGACATAGCCGTGTGCACTTGTTGAGCTGGGAAGTTTTGGTTAAACATGGTCTTAGTCTCTCACACGACCCAACCACATGGTCGTAAAAGTTTGCATTTAGGTCCACTCAGCTTCAATGAGTTACACGGCCTTGATACATAATCGTGTGACTCCAACTTACATGGTTTAAAATTGTAACATGGCCTAGTCACATGGCCGTGTGACCTTATTTTGTGATTTTCCCTATTTGTTTTAAAATTTTGTAATTTAGTCTTTATTTGTACTCGGGTCAACATAAGAGCTTTCGTAAGCTCAATTAAGTTTCAAAATTGTTTGTAAATCATACTAAACATGGATTATGAATTTTTTTTGTTAATTTATTGAATTTTAAAGTCAGAAATGCATGGATTTGTTCCGTTAACTGTTGTAGCATCTTGTAGCTTAGGTCCGGCGAACGGATCGGGTAAGGGGTGTTACAATTAAGGCCTATACATCCAAAATGAATTTAACCACAATCAAAGATCAAGGCATTAAATGTACTACTCACCCCATACCTATACTTTGAATCCCCTTTCCTTTCATTAAAAGAACAAATGCAATTGAAATCCCCACCCAAAATCCAAGGGTTATTATTAAGAGGTATCATATTTCAAAGCTTCTCCCACAAATATCTCCTTTTAGAAGTGACAGGACTTGCATAAACTGTTGTGCATAAGGCACTTTTATTATATGATCATTGCTTTTTTAACATAATATGTTGTATTTTTCGTATAATTATAGGTTCTCTCATTTGTTTTATGATATGAGCCTAGTCATGTTCGAGTCAGGGAGTGGTCTTTAGGTAAAGCCTTCCCAACAATGTTGACTCTAGGATTCAAACTTAATCCAATATCTGGGGGATAAGTCCACTTCCGCTTCTTCTAGTCGCTTGATGGAAATATATTGCAATATTTTTCTTAAGTTGAAATTCATCTCCATGAATATTTTAAATAAATGGAAAATGTTACATCTAAATGGTAGAAGCAGCTAACATAATCTAAAGTTCTATGGGTCCAATTTAATAAATGCATTTATTTTCATGAAGTAAATAACGTAAGGTTTTAAAATAACTATCATAAAAAATTTAAGATTATGACTTTGCGTGTTTCCTCTCTTAATGGTGCAATGATAAGCAATGTTGGTGAATGACATGCAACAAAAAAAGTGAGATTTAGAGAAGTTGATTCGCTCAACAATGGTGGAATGGATGTTGATATGCATGTGGGATCTGTAACTTCTTTCAAGTATATGTTACTAAAAGAGATGATGATCTTCATTTGAAGGAGGGAGATGTTACTAAAAGTTTTGTTAATGGGGTGCCATCAAATAACTTTTCTAAGAAATTCCACTTTTTGATGGAAAAAAGCATTGAGAAAAAAAATTTTAAAGGTGTTGGGGAAGAAAATTAGTTATAATGTGTTATGCAATAAAATCCAGACTTTTTGGGAGTTGTTAAGTCGTTTCCAGATGATGGATATCGAGAATGATTATTTTATAGTTAGGTTCAAATTTGAGGATGATTATTCAAGAATTCTTTTTGAAGGGCCTCGAGGTGTTATTTAGACATTACTTATTTGTCGAATTGTGGTCATCTTCCTTTTCACCTTTGAAACATTTCCTAACTAAAGGCAAGTCATGGATTTGACTCTCAGGTCTTCTTAGTGTGTTCTATAAAAAAAAGCATCTTAAGGGTAGCAGGAGATTGTTAGTGTTGTGAAAGTTGATTTCAATATAGAGAATGGTGTGCGAGATTGTTTTGCAAGACTGATAGTTTGTGTTAACCTATCAAAATTACTCGTATAGAAGATTTGGATTGAGAAACTCTGCAATAAGTAGAATATGAGGCTTTGCATAATATTTGATTTTATTGTGGTCGATATGGACACATGAAAGATTCTTGTCCTGAAATCACCAAGCTGAAATTGAAGACCATAGAAACAGAGAAACAAGATGATTCATCGGTGGCAACAAAAATGGCAAACAAAGATTTTGGATCTTGGATGGTCGTCAAGTAAAAATCATGCAGGTATAATAGGAAGGAAAAATCTAATGGTAAAAAAGGCATTAACTTTGATGATTATAATGTAGGATTTATGTTCAGATTATTCGTTAAGGATGGGGAATCTCTTAAAGAAGGCCATTCCCATATTGGCGTTATTAAAGTCAACTTGTCTTTTTCTTCATTTAGTTCAATCTTCAAGGCCAAGGGACTAGAGGCTAAGCCCATTGAAAATGGTAAAGTATTGTTGGAGGTTGTGGGTTTTCTTTACATGGCCAAGGGTGGCTTTTTAAGTTGGAAGAAGCTGGTCAACCCGTGGGTCAAGTGGACATAATGGTTGAGTTGCAAAGAAAAGTTCATTGTTGATGTAGAATAGCGATTTTCAAAATCATGAAACTTCGTTGGATACATCCCGACACACGGTGGTACAAAAGGATGAAAATCTAAGTTCTAATGTAATGGAGTCGAGGTCAACTGTGTGATCCATAAATTGACCCTAAATTCATGCCATTTCAAGAAGTAACCATATCAAACCAACCATTCCATTTGAGAACACATTCAAGGGATTTAAACATCATTCAAAAACACCTAAACATGCCATTTAAAACATCCTAACTCATCTAACCAATATGCCATTCATAGACACCACAATTGTATCAAAACATCATGGATCAAACCAAAGCAACATAGCTTCTTTTGAAGCATATAACCTAGTTCAATTATCTACCAAATCATATCACAAATGATCATTTCCAAGCCATCACAAACATACCAATATAACTTGCATTTCAATTACCTAAAAATGGTCAAAATGACCTAACTTAACAAAGCATTACAAGTCCATTAAATCAAACATAAACTTCAAATCCATAAACATACTAAATTAACCATTTAGACATTCATGAACTACCATTACAAAAGGTTCTATACATGTCATATATAACCTTGGCCAAAATACTCAAAAACTACCGAAATAGTTGTTGGATAGTGTCATAGATCCCAGACGAGCTTCCAACTGATCGAGCTTCTGTGTAACACCCCTAACCCGTATCCGTCTCCAAAACAGGGTTACAAAGCATTACCGGAGTTTTCAAATCAAATGGACATAAATTTCAAAATTTCCAAATCATATCAATAAAAACATTAAAATCAATTCAAAACATACAATTGTCCTTTAAACGAGCCCTCGAGGCCCTAATTACATATTAGAAACAAGTTGGGACTAAATCGGAAACTCAGAATTTTTTTTAGAAAATCATGAAATTTTCAACACTGCATGGGTCACATGGCCAAGAGACACACTCGTGTCTTAGGCCGTGTTGGCATTTGAAGTAGGGACACACGATCGTGTCCCAACCCATGTTCGTACTCGTGTAACTCACTGACTTGGGTAACACAGTCAAGCCATACGCCTGTGTGCCAGGCTGTGTACCCTTCGAAATAACCCCACACGCCTATGTGCCAGGCCATGTGCTAGGCCGTGTAACACCGTAACTTGCAACCCTCCAAAAGCTACAAAGGACACACGATTGTTACACCTGGCCGTGTGTCACACACGACTGAGATACACGCCTGTGTCTTTGCCCGTGTGGACGAAAATAAGCCATTTTACAAGCCATTTTTCTCACCCAAACTAGCATGTATCTATAACTCAAAATGCACATATGCAATGCTTTAATAAGGAACCAAAATCAACCATAAACAAATCATAAACATACGGTATAACTTCATACAACCAATATGCCCTTAGGCACCTCAAATGACAATATATAAACATGTTTAACCACGTATTCAATGTAATAGCCCCGATTTTGGGCCTAGTCGGAACAGTGGTTTCGGGACCACAAATCTGACGAGGATAACATTTATTTTTATTATATTTTTATGGTCTTCGATTTCAAAAAATGATTTTGTGAAAATTTCGTTCGAAAATTTAGACGTTTGGGCACTCAATTTAGTCAAAAGGACTAAATTGTAAAAAGTGCAAAAGTTGAGATCTACATGTTAGAGGTGTCCAATTGTTATGAAATTTTAAATTGGAGGTCCTTATATGGTAAAGACCATTGATTAAGTTGATGGACAAAAATGGACATGGTTAGGCATGTTTCCAAAGTTTTTCATTAAGGGCATTTTGGTTATTTAGTTATTAAAATGAATTAAAAGCAAAATTAAAAGCCAATTTTTGTCCATCTTCAACCCCTAGGCCGAAAATTGCATGGAGAAACTATGGATTGGGGTTTTTCAAGCTTCCAAGCTCGATTGTAAGTTTGTTCTATCCTCGTTTTTAATGATTTTTACGTTTTTTAAATCCTCGTAACAAGATTTACCTATTTTTACCATTATTTTGAACTAGGGTTTGTGTTTAAAAATTTACTCATGAATTATATGCATGTATTTTTATGTTTTATGGAAGAATATGGATGTTTGGAGTGTGATGAACGTCTTTTACTAAGTAATTTTCGATGAAAATGCCTAAAATGATTAATTTGTAAAAGATATAAAATATGTCACAAGTGTGTGAATAAGTGAGAATTGTAGACTGCTATAGTTATGAAAATGGTTCGGCTAGGCCTAAAATGTAAGGAAATTGAATAAAAATTATTTTACGAGCATAGGGGTAAAACTATAATTTTGTGAAATTTTAGGGGGAAAAATGTAATTTTTCCAAAGTGTAATTTTCAGACTAAATTGAATAATGTGAGTGTTAAGTAAGTTAAATGTGTTATTATAAATCAAGAAAGACGAGAAATTAACTTTGATCAGTGAAAAAGAAAAGTGAGAAATGTCTCGGTTGAACCTTTGGAATATCTTGAATAAAGCGACAATAATGATCACATGTGTGGCACGGGCTATGTACAGGCCACTATGTGAAAGAGATAGTAATGGTTACGTGTGTAGTACTATATGCAGGCTACTACATGTATTGGGTACCATTGATTATAAAAGTGGTTGCTATGTGCTGATTCCACCGGGTATCATTAATTATAAAGGTGGTTGCTGTGTGCTGATTCCACCGGGTACTATTGATTATGAAGGTGGTTTCTATGTGCTGATTCCACCAAGTATCATTGACTATAAGGGTGGTGCTATGTGCTGATCCACTGTGTATCTGTTATTATTCCGAAGTGTTCATCGGGAAATTGACTAAGTGAAAATACATGAGATCATGTAACGACTAAGTGTAATTGAATATGACTATGTGATGAATGAGTGTAGGTATAAGTGTGAAAGTTTATGAACAATGTGCTCGATATTTGATCAAACCATCGGTAAGATGCAATGGAGTAAGTGAAATTATGAAAGAGTAAATTTAGCAACAAAACAGTTTTGGACAACAGCAGTTGTGTGACTTTGAAAAATCACCAAAATGGTGAAAATCTAATTAGAGAGTGAATAAAATATGGAATGAAAGCTGAATGAGTATATTTTCACATAAAAGAGACAGAGAAAGCAAACGAGTTTTATATTATGAGATATTTGAATTTTAGTGAGATAGTGCTAGAATGATTTTGGAATCCCCTGTTCTGAATTTGGAAAATTATTAAAAATTTTGCAAAAAATTATTATGGGATTAATTTTATATGTTTAGAATACTGAATGAGTCTATTTTCAAAAGAAACAACTGAGAACATTATCTGAATTCTGTACTATGAAATAATTAATTTTTAGTGAAGAAAGGTCAGAACTGTCGAGCAGTGAAATAGAGGAAACTTTAAAGAATAAACTGTACTTATTGACTAAGAAAAAATTCTAAAAATTTTATGGTAAGAAAATATGTGAGTCTAGTTTTGGGGAAATTAACGGATCTTAATTTGGAGCTCGGTAGCTCGAGATATAAATAAATTAGTGACTCAGACTCAGACAGACAGTTTGAATTTACATATAAGAAAATAGTGAAAGTATGGATAATGTTGTTTAAGTGTGTTATACACATTAAGGATGTGGAGTGGAGAGGAGGAGGAGGAAAATTTAGAAATATATGAATGATTTGTGTATAATTGGTAATATTCTCGATTATAATTGATAAACGATGAAATAGAAATGATGCTTATATTTGCGCATTATTGGTCATGATTTAAGCTCATGTGGGAAAATAAAGTTTCATAGTATGTGTGTATGGTATATTTGGAATATAATTTAGCTTGAAGTAATGTCATGAATGGTTTATGAATTAACACATGTTGGTAAGTTTGATACATTAATAAATGTTGTGCTCATCCATGCTCATAATGCTTATGCTATATGTTTATTTGGTTAACATATTTGATGTACATGCTTAGGCTTTGACCAAGTTTTGGCTGGATTATGCCACGTTAAACTTATAAGTTATGCATTGAAATGGTAAGTGCCTAAATGGAAATATGCTTGTGATCATGACAGGGGTGGTAAGGTTTAAATTATGTAATCTCTAGTGAAATGGTTTATCATGTGGTTAGTTCCAAAAAGAATTATGCTTAAATGCACTAGCTTGCGACTATGGTTGAACGATATGTTTATGTCTTGTGTGATATGCATAGGAAACGGGTGTGGAAAGGTAATGAAATAGTAAGGTCATATTTGAAGTGAAAAATTACGAAAAAGGGGATGATGAGTTGAATTGATGTTATTTAAGATAAAGTGATATTTTCATTGCAAAATTGAGAATTTCATAAATATGTTAATGAATGGTATAATTGAAAAACATTAAGTTAAATGGTAAATACGTATTAGTATTGAACTTACTAATATTGAATTGTACGTGAATTAAATGGAAATTGCTAGTGATATGATTTGAATTGTGAGCATGAGAAATTGTGAACTAAATGAAATGGAAATGAAGCATTGAATTGCATGGGTATGTATTGGGTCTTGTAGGCCCTATTTATTATGAATATAATATTTTGAGGATATATTGTGAAGAATTATAAAAGCATGTTAAAAAATTTGAAAGTTTTAATTTAGATGAAACTTTATAATACGGTTAAATACGTTTACAAGCGTTTGCGTTCTGGTAATGCCTCGTACCCTATTCTGGTGTCGAATACGGGTAAGGGGTGTTACATTCAAATTGGCAAAAATGACTAATTAACTTTCAACTAAACTTGCATCAATTCACACAATCGAATTAACTTACCAAAGCCTATCAAATGGTACAAAATATGCCATTCATTCACTAACATCAATAGACATTTCTATACTTTTCATAACAAGATACCAAACAACAACAAGTTATAAGGCTTATACTATATGCATATTTATCTATCACATATAAAACATGTTAAGCCAAACATTTACCATAATAAAGTTAATATTTACATGCCATAAACTAAGCTCATATCAACATCAAAATGCTAAGTCACAAGCCAAACAAAATGGTTCACAACCAATACACATGGTCAACATTCGCCAAAATATCTATACACATCATTTTAACCAAAATTAAACATCTGTAAATACCAAAAGAATCGATAGATAGTGTGATAGATCTTTGACGACTTTCCAACTAGATCGAGCTTCTGATCACTACAAAACACAGAAAAATTAACATATAGTAAGCATGTCATGCTTAGTAAGTTTGTAACATGTACATTCTTACCTTGCCAATACAATATACAATCACAAAGCATGTAAACCCAAATCCAACATGAGAATAATTAATTCAAAAACTTATATAATTACATTCATACTCTTAACTTCCATAAGGTACACATTACTTACCTTTCATTAAACTAATGAAATTTTCATTAAAAGCTTTTACTGAAGTTCACACGAGGTAATAATATGATGGTTGATCCATCCCTTTTCATAATTCGATAACTGAAGTTACCCCTTTTCATAGTTCGACAGCTGAAGCTTTCCCTTTTCATAATTTGATGCTTGTCACCATCCCTTTTCATTGTTCGATGGCCGTTACCATCCCTTTTCATAATTTTATAGTCGAAGCCATCCTTTTTCATAGTTCAATAGCCGAAGCCATCTCTTTTCATAGTTCGATGGTTGTCAACATCCTTTTTCATTGTTGATGGTCGTCACCATCCCTTTTTATAATCGATAGTCGAAGATATTCTTTTTTGTATTCGATAGCCAAAGTTATCCCTTTACATTTGTCGATGATCGACGTTACGCCGTTGGATTTTTCCATCAACACTCAATTTAATAGTATACAATAATATCATTCAATTCATAGAATAAAAATTGAAACTTAAACGTACGAACTTACCTCGACGATAAACGTAGAAAAATGAAGTAGACTAATTTGACGCTTTTTCTTTGCCTCGATCTAAATCCAGACGTGGTTTATCTTGATCTAAATGAATAAATTGAGCTCAAATCAATAATAATTCAATTCAATTTAACTAAAATTCACATTTTAGCAAAATTACAATTTTTCCCTTATACTTTTGATTTGTTACACATTAGTCCTTAGGCTCGTAAAATGAAATTCATGCAATTTCATCACTACCCAAGCCTAGTCGTGTACCATACAAGCTTATAGCATCCCACACATTTCATTAATTCACAATTTACACCATGAATATTTCTCAAATTTCAATTTAACACCTAATTGACAAATTTATCAAAAATCACTTAAAAAAGTTCTTTATCTATCAAGAATGATTTATTTTCTACCCTCAAAAATTAAAAACCACATGTATTTATTCATGGAAGAACCCTAACCTTTTAACAATTTTGCAAATTACTCCCTGGGCTAGTTAGATTAAGCTACAACGACTCCAAAAACATAGAAATCAATAAAAACAGAATGAAAAATCACTTATATTCAAGGTTATTGTCTTAGCCAAAACTTAAGATTTAAAAATGGCTATTCTCTTTCAAATTTTTTGTGGTACAGCTCGAGTAAGAAGATGATACCACATTTTCATTATTTTGATTTAATAGGTATTTATGAAATTACCAAATTAACATTTACTTATAACATTAAAAATTCACCTATTCATTGTCCCTTTTTGTCCACTCAAACAAGAAATGGTCTATTTACAACATAAATCCCTTTACTAATTAATTTCATAGTCGTATGATACCTTTAACTTATAGAATTCAAATTTTGCACCCTATGCAATTTAGTCCCTTTTATCAAATTAAGCAAGCAAACGGAAAAATTTCTTAAGGAAATTTTTATACGGTGATACTAACATGCTTTAGACATTAAAATAATAATAAAATAAATATTTTGACATCAGATTTGCGGTCCCGAAACCACTGTTTCAATTTCACTAAAAACGGGCTGTTACATTCCGATTATATATAAAACAAAGGAAAGTAACTTAAACATAACTTACCATTTCATTGGCACAATTTATAGAATAAGCATGATATCATTACCAAGACCAATAGCTTACTTAAAGCCTATTCAAGCACCATCAAGCTCACAAATTAGTAGGTTCATCAATAATGCATATAAGTTCATTTATAACATAAGTAGATTTCATAATATACATCATTTATTCACCAACCTTTTCATAAGATCATGAATCGTCCATTCCATTTCTTTTAATTACCCGTTGAACCATCTAGAATTACATTGGATACTTGGGAATGCTCACACATTGTGTGCCTTTCCATATAACCGTAACCTTTCCTTTTCAATAGTGCTCACACGAGCTATAAAATAGACCTACTCACACGGGCTATGGGTCGGAATGTTAGCTACACGATACTGCTCACACTAGCTGTGGAGAATTCGCAACAAATGCAAAACCTCAACCATCTGTAGGACATTCAAGACTAGCACCCGAAACATGAAATCCCTAATGACATGTCATTCATATCCTAAGACTCTTAAGGTTCAAGCGGGACTCGTTATCCGCCAATTAATCATAGCATCGATACATGTATGTTCAAATCCAGTTATAATTAACATAATATAATATATGATCGATTTAACTAATATAAATACAATTACAATTTATACGAACTTACCTCGATAACTAAAGCTATATGTTTTTTCCTTAACTCTTTGACTTCCCAGGCTAAAATTCTGATTGATTCTTCACTGTATGACATATTTGGCTGAATCTTAACATCAACAGGTGAAATCACGTGTGAAGGGTCTGATCGATACTTCAGTAACATTGATAGATGAAACACATTATGAATTTTCTCTAACTTAGATGGTAAAGCCAAACAATAAGCTACTGGTCCAATCCTCTCGATGATCTCATACTGCCCGATGAATCGTGGACTAAGCTTCCTTTTTCGACCAAAACGAATAACTTTTCTGCAAGGCAATACTTTTAAAAACACTTATTCGCCAACTTGAAATTCAATTTTTTTTCTTTTCAAATCCGCACATGACTTCTGACAATCAGAAGCAGCTTTCAAACTATAGCGTATTACTTTGACTTGTTTTTCAGTTTCTCAAACCAAATCAACACCGAATAGCTTTTTCTCACTAAGTTTAGTCTAGTGTAATGGAGTTCTACAATTTTGACCATATAAAGCTTCATACGACACCATTTTAAAGCTCTCTTGATAACTATTATTGTATGCAAATTCTACCAACAGAAGAAATTTCTTCGAGTTACCCTCAAACTCTAAAATACAATAATGGAGCATATCTTCGAGTACCTGAATCACTTGCTCAAATTGACCATCGGTTTGTGGATGAAACGCTGTACTAAAATGCAGTCGAGTGCCCAGAGCTTCGTGCAATTTACTCTAAAATCGAGCAATCAACAATGGATCTTTATCAGAGATAATAGATACTGGAATACCATGCAATCTAATAATCTCAGAAACGTATAATTTTGCCAACTTTTCAAGTGAAAAATTCGTACGTACTGGAATGAAATGTACGTATTTAGTCAAACGATCCACAATAACCTAGATAACATCTTTTTTCCGCGGGGACAAAGGTAATATTGGTACAAAATCTAATGTAACTCGTTCCCATTTCCGCTTTGGAATTATCACAGGCTGAAATAGTCTAGAAGGTACCTGATGCTCGACTTTGACTTGCTGACAAATTAATCATTTCGATACAAACTCTGAAATCTCTTGTTTTATACCTGGCCACCAGTACATCTGTTTCAAATCACTATACATTTTATTACTACCAGGTTGTATCAATAAATTACTGCTATGAGCTTCCTCTAAAATTTTTTCAATGACATCAAATTTCTTTGGAACATATATTTTGCTTTGGAAATACAAAATATCCTAAAAAATAACGTGAAATTATGAATTAGGCATTGACTCAATTTTCTCCCGTTTAATAATAAATTCTGAGTCACTTTTTTTAGCTTCACAAATCTGTTGCCGAAATGTCAATCTAGCTTTTAATTCTGCCACAATTGAACCATCATCAATCAAATTCAATCGAGTATTCAGAGCTCACAAAGCAAGTAAAGATTTTCTACTTCAAGCATCAGCAACAACATTAGCTTTTCCTGGATGATAGTTGATGAGCAAATCATAATGTTTTAGCAGTTCTATCCATCTACGTTGTCTTAAATTTAATTCTTTTTACGACATCAAATACTTTAGGCTTTTGTGATCTGTGAAGATATGACATTTTTGTTCGTACAAATAGTGTTGCCAAATCCTTAAAGCAAATATAATAGTCGCAAGCTCTAAATCATGAGTAAAGTAATTTTTCTCGTGCGGTTTCAACTGACGGGAAGCATAAGCTACCACCTTGCATTCTTACATCAGTACGCAGCCTAAACCATTTGGTGAAACATAACTATAAACTACAAATTCCTTGCCGAACTCAGGCTGAATTAACACAGGGGCTTCGATCAACAACAATTTCAATTGATCAAAACACTGATGACATTTCTCCGAACATTCAAACTTGACATCTTTCTGACGTAGCTTCGTCAATGTCGTAGCAATTATCGAAAACCCTTTAACAAATCTCTGATAATCTCCAACAAAACTTAGAAAATTTTTTATTTCTGAAACATTTATCTGAGGCTTCTAGTCCACTATAGCTGATATTTTACTCGGATAAACTTTAATACCATTTGCCGATACAAGGTGTCCCAAAATTTAACTTTTCGGATCCAGAACTCACACTTTCTAATTTTAGCAGATAATTAATTCTGCAAAAATTATTCTCAAATAATGTGCATGCTCAATTTCATCTCGGGAATAGATCAAAGTATCATCAATAAACACAACTACAAATCTTTCTCGATACGACTGAAATATTCTATTCATCAAACCTATAAATATAGCATGTGCATTGGTCAAACCAAAAGACATAACTAGAAATTCATAATATCCATACTTGGTTCTAAAAGCAATCTTCAACACATCCAAATATTTAACTCGTAACTAATAATATCCAAAACGGAGATTAATTTTTGAAAGTACTGTCGCACCTTTCAACTGATCAAACAAATCATCAATACGTGGAAAAGGATATTTTTTTATCATGATATTGTTAAGCTGCTTATAGTCGATACATAATAGCATTGACCCGTCTTTCTTCTCAACAAACAATATAGAAGCACCCTATGGAGAAAAACTAGGCTGAACAAAACCATTGTCTGTCAATTCTTGTAACTGTGCTTTCAACTATTTCAATTCTACAGGTGTCATTATATACAGAGCCATCAATATCGGAGAAGTTCTCGATACTAACTCAATAGCAAATTCAACCTATCTAACTGGTGGTAACCCTAGTAACTCTCTTGAGAGTACATTCGAGAATTCACAAACAGTCGAAACTAACTCTACTTTCAATTCTGAAGCCCTAGAATCAAATATATAAGCTAGATATGCCTCACAACCCTCTCTGACATATTTATGAGCTGACATAGCTGCAATAATATTAGGTGTACTATCAAATCTATCAGATTCAACCCTGACTATATCACCATTCTGACATTTCAACAAAATTTGCTTTCGTCTACAATTCACAACAACATTATGCAGAATTAATCAATCTATACCAAGAATTACATCGAACTCATCAAATGACAATAGCATCAAATCAGCCAGAAAATTTCAATCCAGAATTATCAGGGGGCAATTTCTACAAACCTTATCAACTATTACATACTGACCTAAAGGATTTGTTACTTTGATCACAAATTCAGTTGACTCATAAGGTATTTTCTTTTTCGACATTAAGGTTGTACATATATATGAGTGCGTTGACCCCGGGTCAATCAAAGCATTAATATTAGTATCAAAGATAGAAAATGTACCAGTAATCACATCAAGTGCTGAAGCTTCCTTATGAGCTCAAATTGCATATTCCCTAGCTAGAGCCCGAGCCTCAGATCTAACCGTAGAATCTTTCGTTCCACTTTGACTATTACCCGCATTTCTGCTATTTTTGGATGGTCTCCCTCTCGCAGCTGTGTTACTAAAACGAGTGTTCTAAGCTTTCTTTCTATCAGATTTTTCAGGCCAGTCTCTAAGGAAATGTTCATAAGAACCACATTTAAAGCACGACCGGTCTCTCAATCTGCACTTCCCGAAATATGTCTATTACACTGTTGACATTCCGGTTTATTATTTCGAACACTACCCACGCTCGCTACAGAAGTAGCTTCAGGTTTCGAATTTGAATGTTGCTTCCCTTTATCTCTTCTCGAGAATTCTACTGAAGCTGATGTACGACTGAGGATTTCTTTTCATTTTTTCGGTGGAGATGAAAATGAATTTCCATTGGTCACTTACCAATTTCACGAGCCTCAGAATCTGCCTTTCTTTTAGCTTTACTAAGTTCTTTGGCTTTATGTGCTCGATCCACTAACATCACAAATTCTTTCAATTCTAGAATCTCAACTAACAATTTGATACCTTCATTTAAATTGTCTTCAAATTGGGTACATATATCAGCCTCTAATGGTATACATTCTCGAGCATACTTGCTGAGTCGCATGAATTCTCTTTCATACTCGGCTACTGGAAACACGAAAATATACACACTTTTTCATGCCCTTTTTAACTCAAATTCATGCAGTTTCGGTAAAATTCTTATTGAAAAATATATAATAATTGTAAAATAATTATTTTGTACTTAAATTATTAACATGTTGAATTTTAATTAATTTTATAATTACTTTTGATTAATTTTGATTATTTTTGACAGATTTGCACAAATGGTGAAAAACGTCTTGGCAGACACGGTCAGAAGCACAAAACCGAAAAGCAATTTTGAAGCATCAAGGCGAACTAATTTTTCAGCCTAAGACAATCCAAATTATATGCATTATTTCATAATATAATTAATTTTAATCCAATTTAATTTGTGTTAAATAAATTATTGTTAATTAATTATGAAAAGGAGCTCAGTTGAGCTGAACCGAGAAAATCAATCCAACTGAGCATTAGGCAACCCAAAATCGTCCCACATACTGACCCAAATCAGCTTGTTTGGCTGATTATTTGTCTTGCAAAATATCCCTTGAATACTCCTTCAAATTGCATTTAAACCCCTCCACTATTTATGTCTTTCTAGATTTGCCCTTACCTTAAAATATCAAGTTTGAAACTTTCAAACTTGCCACATGTGTGGCTGGCCATGGGGGGACTTTATGGCTGCTGATTTTTGCTAATTTTAGTAGCCATTTCCACCTATAAATATCCCCATTTATTGCTCACTTCAAACACATCTCAAACCCATTCATTTCTTCACTTCTCTCTCACTTTTCTCTATTCATTCCCTTCCGTTGTTCTTCATTTTCTTCCCCTATTACTTTGCCGATTTCACCTCTTGAAAAAGATTCATTCAACCACCATTTGGAGTAGCATTCAAGTGTTCGTGGAAGCCTCGGTTCAACAAGAACAGGAGGAGAAGGAAGAGCGGAGCACACTAGTCAAGCCTCAGATAAACACCAGATTTGATTCTTATTCCCTATCCTTTTAATTTTGTTGTTGTTATGATGAACATGTCTATGAATATTTGTGATGTTGATATGTTTAATTTAATTAATATGGCTTAAATTTAATTCATGTTAGGTTGATTGCATTTCGTCTACTTGAGTTATTAAAATTGTGTTTGTCGTTATAGGCCTCGGTAAGATATTTGATTAATTAAAACCATGAGTAAGTTTTTCTTGCATTACAATTGTAAGGTGACTAATGAATTAATTATTTAAACGGATTGAAATTGTAATTAATTGACACAATACTTAATCAGTGCAGGTTTAATCATCTAAGGTACCTGATGGTTAAATTCGCAACGGTATCTAATGATACATTAGCCTTGCATAACTTACAAGATTATTGTGATTAAACTGTTTCAAGGTAGAAATACCTTGTTATCTCACGTAATCTTTTATGTGCTTATGAGATTGAATTAATTGTTTGAAATGGCATAGAGATATGTACAAGAGATTATTTTAATTTCATAAGTATATGTAACGCCCCGGAATTTGGGCTAGAAGTATTGGACCTTGAGCAAGGGGACGGTTAGGAAACTGTGCACATAAGTATGTCTGCTTTAGTGGTTAAGGGTCCTGAGAGGAGTTGGAAAAGTCCTGGGTTCAAACTTGAGCTTTAGCAAAAATTTTGGTTTTAAGTGGATAAAACCCTGGATGCTTGGATGTAGGCCTTTTAAATTATTGTGTTAAGAAAATGACACAAGGAAGCATGTGGTCTAGTGGTTGTGGCATCATTAAGGTTGTAAGGGAGCCTGGGTTCAAGTCTTGGCTTTTGCAATTTATTTTGGTTTTTCTTTTAAAAGAACCTAGACTTTGGCCTTTAGACCTTTTAATTAATTGAAGATAAAATGTGACACAAATGAGCTTGTAGTGTAGTGGTGGTGGCGTGAATTGGTTGATGTAAGAATTTGGGTTCGAATCTCTTGGCATGCAAAGGGTATTTATTTTATTTCCCTGCAGCATGAGAAGTGGAGTTAGACTGAATCTCTGCAAGGTGAAGTCTGAATTGGTCTTGGAGTTGTGTTATGGAGAATATCAATGAGGGGTTTGTGGAGATTTTCAAGGAGTTTGAAGGGGGAGGAGAATAGTGGCCGAATGACTCTAAGGCCTTAGGAATTTCAGCTGAGGGGTTTTCTCTTAGTTTTGGTCAGTTTGTCATCGATTTCTGAAAATGTGAAGGCTCTTTTCTTTTTCTGCTCTCTTGTGTCGAATTTGCAAGTGGCCATTTGTGCATTCTGGGTATTCGACTCCTACCATTCTGGTAAATTAAACTATTTTATTTTCAAGTCCATTCCTCTCCCCCTCTTTTGCACCAACATCTACCGAAACCTCCTTTTCTTCTCTATTCTTTTCAAGTTCGGCCAACTGCTTGTTTCATCCCCTCTTGCCTATTGATTCTTTCAGCCAAATCTATCACCCTAGCCCTTGGCACTCTTCCTCATTTTCGACTTGTGACCGAAAGTTCTCCTCTCCCTTTTAGATTCAGATTCTTCTCTTCTTCGGGTGGTTCTTACTCTAGCTGAAACTCAACACTGTCCCCTCTCTGTTTCGATCCTGCAAGTATTTTTGACAAGACGGTAAGTGGTTGTATTCCCTCTTTCCATTCAAATCTGGTTTCTTTAAGCTTTTCTAAAAGCCGAATATTCTTTTGGTTGAGAAGATGGTATTCGTGGATTCAAGCCACATTTTCAATTGACCCAAGCTAACAAGATCTATTTAGAATTCAGATTCTTGACAAGGCGTGTGATCAATTTTGGGTTAACGATCTTAGAGGATTAAGCCACCCTCATTCAATCAAGGTAAGGTGGTATTTTTTGGGCTAAAAGTTAAGAAGTGGTTAACTTGATTCATCAGTTAACTAACTGAAGGTTGGAATGAATGTAGGTTAGTGTTCAAGAGTTTTTGGCAAGTGTTCGCAAACAGGTGTGTACACACCCTGATCTGACCGTAACACAGCAAAAGCCGAAAAATTGAAAATACGGTGATTGAGGCCACATGGGCGTGCGAATGCTCGTGTGGTGAACCAAGCCCACGAAACATGGGTTAAAATCTAGAGGCCACCACGAGCGATCTCGTGCTCTTGGGCAGTTATGGGCCATATTAGGCTGAAATGGGTCGTGTGAGCCCATTTGGGCCAAATATGGGCTTTGGGTCTATTTACACCGTTATGACCATTTAGGTTATTTGTGTCTCTTGAGGCGACTGTAGACCTTCAGAAAGGTTGTTAAATGACCGTAATACCCCTCGAGGGTAAATGACTGATTTGTGCTATGGTTTGATTGACTTAACTGTGAACGATATGACTGATTCTGACCATGGCATACTGCATACATGACATACTGCATGGGGTTGGGATCTTGTATTAGAGGAAGTGATTGATATGTGGGATCGCACGGGTCGCATGAGACGACTGTGGACCCACCGATGGCTTTAAGCCGATTATGTAATTGGTAGCTCTGCTGCATTATTGGTTAGTGCCGCAACCGGTGCTACTTAAGAAGTGTAGGGATGGGTGGGTGGATTTAATCCCCACAAGAGTGTAGGGTTGTACAGGAGATGGTGTGTAGGGTTGGTATGGGTATTTATGCATTGCATATATTGATTGTGATATTGAGATGGGCTTAGGCCCAGATATATGTGATATGTTCCATTTGTTATAGGCCCGGGTCCAACCGAGGCTGTTGGGGGCTAAGGCCTAATTGCCACCGTTACTGTATTGGGCTAAGGCCACACTATACTGTTATTTCTAAAGGGCCCAGGCCTAGACTGATTTTGCTTCTTTAATAAGGGGGAATTACACACTGAGATTTCGTAAACTCACCCTGTTTTTAACCTTTCAGGTAATCCCCAGTGTTAGACGGTTCAGACCTGCGAGGGACTCGAAGAGGGCCATACAAAGACACTTATTTTATTCTGTTTTGCTCATTTACTTAAGCAATTTGATTTTGATTCGGGTTGTAATAAGGCCTGTATAATTTCTGGATTTAAATTTGGGATTTGATGTGATTGTGATTTATATCCGCTAAAAGTAGAATACGATTTTCCAAACAATAACTGGTTTCTAACACTACGTTTCTGTACCTCAATTTTTAAATATCATGTTTTTGTAAATCATTTGCTTTAACTTAAGCTTCCGCAACAATAAGGTTTTGAATATGATAACTTTTTAATAAACCTTGATTGAAAATAGACAAACGCAAACTGAAGTTTTATATAAGGTTTAAATGGCAAGAAGTTTGAAATTTCAAGAAGTGTTTTTAATGAAAACATGTTTTTTGAAAAACACTTCAATGTGACACGTCAGATTCGGGCCTAACTTCTAGGCCGGGTTTGGGGTGTTACATTATATATGTGCATTAACACACTTGCTTATTAGAACTTGTTTAATCGGTTGAATTGTCGTAGAGATATAGTCAAAAGATAAATGGATTTTGGTAGGTAAGTATGTTCATAAGTTAGCAAATTACGGAGTTGCCGTACATTTATTCGTAACAACATGATCATGAGTTAATAATTCTAAGTTAAGAAATGTAATTAATCTAACACAATTATGTCATCTTGATTAAAATCATCTTTTGAAATCATGCATTGTAACTTTTATTTTCTTTTTTATTTATTTTACTTAGTTAAAATCTTAGTTTTTAATCACTTCCGCAAATCAAAATATTTTTCTTCACAAAAGTGTTTTTAATTGCATTTATAAATAATTCTTTTCATAGTCCCTGTGGGTACGATAACTCGACATTTACTTGTCACTTTATTACTTGTTGCGATTGTGTACACTTACACATTTCCGTGTACGGAGGCTTGTGTATTACTTTCAACCTTATCGGAATCGGCTCGGTTGGTTGACATCTTTATATATATGAAAACATAGTTTAATTTGAGTTAGGAGATATCACACTATCACAGGTTATATAATAACATGTATTTCTAAACTCCATACATACTAAGTTCAGTCGGAGAACAGACTAAACCGTAGCTTTGATACCACTAAATGTAACATTCCTAACCCGTCTCCGTCGCCGAATTAGAGTTATAAAGTATTATCGATCAACAGAAAAACATTTATCATTATATCATTTAATAAATTAGTCTCAATCAGAATCATATCAAACATATGCATTTGGCCCCTAAATCGAGCCTTCGAGACCCAAAAAGTAACTTAGAAGTAATTCAAGACTAATATGAAACAAAACAGAAGTTTTAAGAAAAAGTTGCAAAAATGTGAAGACGGAAGTCAGACGGCCGTGTGGTCAGGTCGTGTGACAACTCCCAGGCCATGTAAGAATCGAAAAAAGGGACGCACTGTTGTGTCCCAGCCCGTGTCTTCACCTATGTAACTCACTGAGTAACTCTCTAACTTGCCACATACGGTCGTGTCGCATGCCGTGTGCAAGGCCGTGTAACACACTGACTTAAAACACTAGGAAATTGAAAATGACACATGACCGTGTAGCCAGGCCGTGTGTGTCAGATAGACGTGTCCCAGGCTGTGTAATCCATAAATTGACCCTAAATTCATGCCATTTCAAGATCTAACCATATCTAACCAACCATTTCATTTGAGCACACATTCAAGGGATTTAAACATAATTCAAACACACCTAAACATGTCATTTAAAACATCCTAATTCATCTAACCAATATGCCATTCATAGGCACCACAATTGTATCAAAACATCATGGATCAAACCAAAGCAACATAGCTACTTTTCAAGCATATAACCTAGTTCAATTATCTACCAAATCATATCACAAATGATCATTTCCAAGCCATCACAAACATACCAAAATACCTTGCATTTCAATTACCTAAAAGTGGTCAAAATGACCTAACTTAACAAAGCATTAGAAGTCCATTAAATCAAACATAAACTTCAAAGCCATAAACATACTAAATCAATCATTTAGACATTCATGAACTACCATTACAAAAGGTCCAATACATGCTATATATAACCTTGTCCAAAATACTCAAAAACTATTGAAATGGTTGCTGGATAGTGTGATAGGTCTCTGACGAGCTTCCAACTGATCGAGCCTCTAATTATCTATAAAACAAAGGAAAGTAACCACGTAAGCAACTAGTGCTTAGCAAGCTCGTATAAACTTAAACATAATTTACCATTTCATTAGCACAATTTATAGTATAAGCATGATATCATTACCAAGACCAATAGCTTAGTAAAAGTCTATTCAAGCACCATCAAGTTCATCTGTAATACATATAATTTCATTTATAACATAAGTAGACTTCATAAGATACATCATTTATTCATCAACCTTTTCATAAGATCATGAACCATTCCATTCCATTTATTTCGAGATTTGCTTACAATAAAAGATCTAATACAATCTCAATAAAACTGTAATACCATAAGAGTAATACAATATAATAACAACATATGAAGTAAATATGGACTCTATGGCAGATCATCAGAAGAATCACAATCCAATCCAAAGTCCATAATCCAAGGAATTCCTTTGGGGAATTTCGGTCCAAATCAATTATCTCACAAACAGTATGATCTTCCATAATGGGCTGAATATGTACCATATAATTAGTATAACCAATATATAAGGTTCAATAAATTTCTAACACCTAAATATAGAAACTGTCTCCACACAAATTTGGTGGGAAGAGAATTGGGCATTCCCTCAGGCACCAAATTACCAGTTTCATATTTTTTAACAAAATATATCAACTAGGTTGATGGAAAATTATACATTATAACAACTACATATCCCTTTCTAATATATGTTGGAGTACTTTATTTGCAATTATTGGCTAGTACATCTAGAGGGGCATAAATGAATTTATTTTTTAGGGCAGCAACATTTCCACAACACTTTTTCTCAAAAAGAGTCTTAGTTGAGTGGAGCATTTTAATGCTAGGATTCATTGGATGTGCCCACTGTGAGATGAGGATGGAGGCAAGTTGGATGGGAGGCACCATCACAAGGTTGGATAAAAGTCAATTTTGATGGAGTTGCAACTAAGGGTACTAGAAATTCTATTGTAGTAGGAGTCCTTCGAGTGTTGCTAGTGAGAGGTTACGAGGATACTGCAAACAAATTGGTGGCTGCTAGGCAATCCATTATGGACTATTCTTAACATGGAGAGAAGGGTATATAAAAGTTCTACTAGAAAGCAATAGTTCATTGACATGATTATAAACAAAGTTGTAGAGGGCGTTAACGCTCCTTTGCTCCGCAACATTTTTCAACTCTGCAATAGAGAATGGGATATCCGAGTCTGCCAAGTCTATCACGAGGCCAATTATGCAACGGATTTCATGACAGTACAAGTGAAGATTTTATATTGCAAGAATTTGAGTAGCCACCGATTTAGCTTAGTAATATCTTGTTAGGAGATAAATTGGGCATGACTAGCAGTCATCTCTGCCCCTCATAGTTTCTATAGTTTTAAGGCTTAACATTCTCTTTTATATATATATATAAAATCTTAATAATATCAATATCTTAGGTAAACAATGCAAAGAAATACAATGTGGGATTTTCAGTGTAACATTTAAATCAATATATAATTAAAATATTATATTTATATAAACTGATTTGAATATAAATCCTTTGTCATTTTACTCGTGGTTTTGTCAACACAGTTTTATTAAATTTAACATTATTTCGATGTTTAAAATATAAATTTGCAAGTATCTAGTCAATAATTTGATAATAAAATAATATTGTTTCAAGAATTGAAAAATAATTATATGAATTATTTAATTAAATAAATAATTAAAGAAATATCGGTTTTAATAATATCAGGGTGCATATTTTTCTACACAGAATAGTATAACTTAAATAAATTATAGGATAAAAATTGGTTATAAGTTTTTAATTGAATTAATGTTTTTTATTTTTATGAAGTAAATTTCATGTCTTTTAAATAAAATGGTAATTTGAACTTAATTAATACTGTGAGTGATAATTGATAAATAAAGATGTAAGAGAGGAGATATTGGGAAGAGAAGAAAAACAAAAAGGTCCCACCTCAAGAGTCATGCATGTGAGGTATTAAAATTTAGTGAGACGGAACAATAATTAGGCTATTGAGAGAGAGAGAGCAGCTATAAATAATTATTAATTACTTGGAGTTTTTTTCTTTCAAAGCAAGTGAGGGGTTTAGGGAAAATAAAATAAATATCGCAACGGAACCTTCTAATGTCTCTACCTAACACCTTTGAAAATCAAAAAAGAAAAAAATAATCAATGCTTCAATAATTAAGATAATATACAGTTAATTCAGTAATAATGAAAAGTTTGGCTCTTATTCTATTTTTTAGTTAAATTTGACGCTCAACTTTTTAAAAAGAGTCGAATTGTTTCTTTTAACAGAAATATCGTCTGAAACATTAAAATTTTAAACATTACTGCATGCGTGGTAATTGATGTGTATTTTATGCTAATGAGCTGTACATGTCAACATGAAGTACACATAGACTGTCACGTGGATTGTCATGCTAACATCGTTAAAAATTTAATGTTTTAGTAAGAATTTCCATTAAAAAACTAATTTGGCTTTTATTTAGTGTTTGAATTAAATTTGACCTCAATTATATTTGTAATGATTATGGATTTTAATTTCCATAGGTTTCATTTTTTTTAATTTATATTATCTTTAAGAATTACTTGGGGCAGATTTATTCTAATAGAAATTCAATAAAGAAGCATTATCTTATTAGTTTATATTAGATTTAGAATTTGTTTGGTACAACATCCATAATAGTTAGTATTATTAGTGCTATTAATTTGTTTGTAATTGGCATATGTTATGTGGTTGTTCATGAAAGCCACTCAGCCACCCCCTGATGAAAGCTTAACCTTAACGATTTTGCTTTGTGTTTGGTAATAGAAAAAAGAAATCCTTTTGTTTGGTAAGAAAAAAAACACACTAAAGGAATATATATTTGTTTAAATTCAATATTTTTTTCTAAATTGTTTCTTTTCGTTTTATTTCAAGCATAATTACAATTTTAATTTTTTTTAATAAAAAATCCTCACCCATTTTCTTTCTTTCTTCATATGAATTATTGTGTTAATGGCATGGCCATGGATTAATTTTGGCTGCTTTTGCAATTTCAAATTTGGGTTCTAGTCGAATTGCCCTATAATCGAAATGTATTTAGATTTAAATTAAAATAAATTTAGACGAGGAGTTAAACCTTTAACTTCTCGCCATTATCATTGGAAATTTTAAATACTAAATAAAATTGATGATACAACTAAAAGCTATATTTAAGCATAAGTTTTTTAGGGAAATATTAAGTACACTATCAGTGGAGTTTTTAGACTTTACAAATAAAACCAGGGGTTGATAAATATTTTATAAGGCATAATAAAATATATAAAAGATAAACATTAAATAAAAGAGACAAGTGACAATATTTTAAGACTGTTTATAGAAACTCAAAAAATAAATGAAAATATTGAAAAAATAAAATAAAGTTATGGTCATAATTTAATGATAGAATAACGATTTTGTCGTGTTGGATTGAAATTAAAATAGAAAAGATTGGAAGGGTAATTAGATGGATGGATGATATCATAATAATAAAATTGAATCAAAACCATGATTTTATGAGTCTCAATCTCACCTAATATGGTTTCTAGACAACTAGTTCTAGTAGTAGTAGTTAAACTGATTTTATAATATAATAATAATAATAATAATAATAATAAAAGTTCTGTTTTAATTTAATTTATGAGATTAAGATTAGTTACACATCAAAGTCAACATTCGAACCTCCACATCGGCCCATGTTCTCTTTACCAACTTCTCCACTTGTTCTTCATCTATTGTTTTCTTCCCTGTTATATTTCCCTATCAATTTTACAATTTTATACCATTTTTTATTTCATTGTTGATGATATAGATATCGTCACAATTATATATATGTGTGTGTTTTTATTGAAAAAATATGTGATCTTTTAAAAATCAAATTTAATTTAAATTATCAGAAGAATAAATTTCTTAGATTATCAAAATTAACATATATATATCTTTTCATATTCATTTTATGATTCATTTTCGAGGTTTGTGACTATCTCTTTCAACAATGTTGTCTCTAAGGTTCGAATCCTGTTCCCCCCCTTGAAAGTACAAAATGTCTTGCAAGCATTAAATTTAGAGAAGTGTTTGTTATATACTTATAACAACATTTGAGACACTTATAATAACATTTGAACTTTAGATAAAATTTGAATTGTTAAAATTATTAAAATAAAAAATTATTGTATATTAATAATATTATTTGATGTGTCACGAAACTAACTAAAAATTTTACTAAGGCAAGTGCACCTATCAATTAATAGTATAGCTACGGTGAGCAAATATATTGTTCCCACGAGGGCTACAAGTACTAGTAATTACCGTCATCTATTATTTAACCGAATAATTCGAGTGATTGATTAAAAACTAAAACTAACTAATTTAATTAACTACGAACGCGACAAAGAACAAAAAACAAAAATAATCGATTAAAAACCAACAAGCAAAACAATACCTAGGAAAGAATTCACCTAGATTTTCTCTGTCACTATCAATCTAAATTACACAATTTCTTTATTTAGCCGTAAAAATTCGTAAACTATGCTAATATCTCTTTCGAGCATAAGAGCAACTGACTTTAGGTTGATTAATTGAAATTTCTTTCTAATTAAAACCCCTATTATTGCATTCATTCATGCTATGGATTCTCCTATTAGATTTGACTCTAATCCGGTAGATTTATATATGTTGTCATATTTCTAGGATTGCATGCAATTCTACTTAATTAAACAAGACTTACTCTTAAACAAGGTCTATTCAACCACTAATTTAAGCACATCAACCATGGATCAATAATCTAGAAATATTAAACTAATAATTAAGCACATATAATTGAGAACAAGAAACTAAGTATTTTTATTTTTAATTTTTTAAGTAATAAAAATGAATGTCCTAAGCATGCAACGTAATAAAATGAAAATAGAATAAAACAAAAAATACTCGGGTTGCCTCTCGAGAAGCGTTTATTTAGAGTCTAAGCTCGACTTTCCTTTTCACGCACATGGTTAATTTAGATTTCGGAGCCGGTGCTCCTCTATCTCATTATCAGTATCACCACCAAAATAAAGTTTGAGACGATAATCGTTTACCTTGAATGTGTCGTAATTAAGGTGCGTTATCTCAATGGTTTCGTATGGGAATACGTTCTGTACCACAAATGGATTTGACCATCTTAACTTAAGCTTTGCAGGGAACATTCATGGATCTAAATTGTCCAACAACACTTTATCTCTAACTTTGAATTGGTTCGTCCTCTTTAAATGCACACCATGGCGTTGCTTTGTTATTTTTTTGTACATTTTTGGGCTCTCCTCAGCTTTTGTTCACCATTCATCTAATTAATCGAAATGTACCATTCTTTCTTCACTTGTCCCTTGATTTCGATTACCTTGAACAAGATACAGTTCTAACACATCTTCATGAATGATTTCTTGCAAAGAATGTTGAGCTGAATGATTACTAACATTAATAGAATAATGGGTATCATCTCACTCATTAGAAACTCTCACAACATCGTATGTTTGAAGAGTAACCTCTTCATCACCTACCTTCAGCATATGTTCACCATTACTCTCAGCACAAGTTAACCATTACCCAAAGCTTTTTCAACATTTAAGCTACCAATAAAATAAGGGATAGTAAAACCCTCTGAATTTTTAAGTTTGGTGGGTGGTTTGCTTTGGAAAATGGTCGAGCACTCCTAATTGAGCTCCACAGTGGACAGTTCGTCTAATTTCCTTTTACTTGTTAAAGCTCCTTTAAAAATTTTGTACACTTGGGCATCTGCGAAAGGACTTCAACAAAAGGTAAGTTAATATGCAATTTTTTCAAACGTTCAAGAAATTTACCATATTGTTCTTTCAATCTTTTTTCAACTTTGTTGGATATGGAATTGGTGGTTTGTCTTCTCTGACAACCGGCTTATGCTTTTTCTTGCTTTCATCAACCCTATCATTTTTCTCAACATCTTTTAAATTCAACTTCCTTTCAGGCTGGGCCAACATCTTTCCACTTCATACAATGATTGCGTGGATTTGCTCATTTGGGTTGGTTTTAGTGTTAATAGGTAACTGCCTTATTGTCTTTCCGAAGCTATTTTAGCAAGCTGGCTAATCTAATTCTCGAGACCCTGAATAGATGTCTGCTGATTAGTCAAAGTTGTTTCAGTGTTCTAAAATCTAGTTTCTAACATTGAAATAAATTTAGTCAACATCTCTTCTAGATTCAGTTTCTTTTCTTGTTGATAAGGTTGCTAAAAACCTGGAGGAGGGTTGTGACCTTTGATTTCCTTGACCACCCCAAGAGAAATTTGGATGATTCCTCCATCTTGGATTATAATTGTTGCTGTAGGGGTTATTATGATGTATAGAATTATTACCTATAAAGTCGAATTTCTCATGCTCCATGTTAGACTTGAAGGGAACATTTCGGATTGATCATCCTTGCTCCAGTCGCATCACATTGCATTACCAAATTCACCTACTTACTAAAACTCAAATAATCAATCTTTTTATTCGGCGCTTCTACCTGACTTGTCAACATACTAACTGCATCTATATTAAAAACACCGACTGCCTTAGTAGGCTTTGTTCTCATAACTTGCCACTAATAGTTATTCAGTACCATCTCTTCAATAAATTCTTGAGCTGCTTCAGGTATTTTATTATTCAGTGTTCTGCCAATTGCTGCATCAATTATATGCCTAGTCGAGGGACTCAAACCATTGTAAAAGGTTTGAACTTGAAGTCAAAAATTAATCCATGATGTGGACACCTTCTCAAAAGATTCTTAAATCTCCCTCATGCATCATACAGTGTCTCAAGCTCAAATTGAGCAAAAGAAGGGATGTCATTCCTCAACTTAGCTGTTTTGGCTGGTGGAAAATATTTCAATAGAAAATTTTCATTTATTTGAGCCCAAGTGGTGATGGAACCCTGTCGAAGTGAATTCAACCATTGTTTTGTCTTGTTCCTCAAAGAGAATGGGAACAATCGTAAGCGCATGACATCATCAGTAATTCCATTGATCTTGAATGTGTCGTAAATCTCCAAAAAGTTAGCTAAATGAGCATTCGAATTTTCATCTTGCAACCCATCAAACTGAACATATTGCTGCACCATCTGAATTGTGTTTGAATTAATCTCAAAACTATTTGCAGAAATAGTCGGTCTAACAATACTCTATTCAGCCCCAATCAAAATGGGCTTAGCATAGTCATACATAGTCCGAGGAGCAGGACGTAGAAGAAGTTGCTGATTACCAAGATTATTATTATCCATCTCTACAGTAATGTCATTTTACTCTTGATCGTCTATTAAAATTTGTTAACCTTGCCTTGCTTGTCTAACCTCTCTCCAATTTCTGCGAGCAGCTTTTTCTATCTAACTATAAAAAACTAAGGGTTCCAATGGGTTGCCACTAGTCATAAACCAAAAGAACCTATAAGAATCAAACAAAAGAAAAATTAGAATGTAAAAATTAAATTAAAAACAAAAAAATGACTAAATCAATAGAAATAAAGTTTTCCTAATATTCTAGTCCTCAATAATGACGCCAAAAACTTGATGTGTCACAAAACTAACTAAAAACTTGACTAAGGCAAGTACACCTATCAATTAAAAATATAGCTACAGTGAGCAAAGATATCGTTCCCACGAGGACTACAAGTACTAGTACTTATCGTCTTTCTATTATTTAACCGAATAATTTGAGTGATCAATTAAAAACTAAAATTAAGTAATTTAATTAACTACGAATGCGACAAAGAACAATACTCGAAAATAATCGATTAACAACCAATAAACAAAGCAGTACCCAAGAAAGAATTCACCTAGACTTTCTCTGTCACTATCAATCTAAATTACACAATTTCTTATTTAGCACATTAATCCGTAGAAATTCCAAAATTATGCTAATATCTCTTTCGAGCATAAGAGTAACTGACTCTAGGTTGATTAATTGAAATTTCTTTCTAATTAAAACCCCTATTATTGCATTCATTCATGCTATGGATTCTCCTATTAGATTTGACTCTAATCCGATAGATTTATGTTGTCATATTTCTAGAATTGCATGCAACTCCACTCAATTAAGTAAGACCTACTCTTAAACAAGGCCTATTCAACCACCTACTAAAGCACAACGGACATGGATCAAGAATCTAGAAATATTAAACCCAGAATTAAGCACACATAATTGAGAAAAAGAAACTAAGCATTTATTATGTAAAATAAAAATCAAATGACAAAATCCATCATAGGATTCATATCCTTAGGTATTTAGAAAATTAATTCATGCTTGAAAATAAAAACATCCAGGAGACATTATAACCAAAAGAAATAAAGAAACTCATGATAACTTCCTATGAAATCAACTAGAAATCTTCAATCTTGACAGAAATATGCTTCCAAGTCGGCTTCAATGGTGTTTTTCGAGTTGTTTTCTTGAGTATTCTCTTACGGCTCACTTCTATGTTCTTATTTTTGTCATATATAAGTCTTAGAATGCTCAAAAAAACCTAAAAATCGTGATTTTCACTGTTTGGTGCGCAATCCCATGAAATCGACATGGCCTCCCACACGTTTGTGTGGGTCACACGGTCGTGTGGTTTGGCCGTGTGGAATGGTTCATCCCATGTGGCTCCTGTAGCTTGCTCTAATGCTCTGGTTTTCGCTCCTTTTACTCCCAAGTGTTCTATTAAGCATTAAAACATGAATTTAAAGGATTAGAAGTATAAAATTCACAATTAACATCGAATAATCACCCAAAAATGCATTAAGAATAAGATTAAAATATGTTACTTTTAACACTTATCATTAATCAGTGAGATTTAGATCGTATCCTTAATAAAATTTATAAATATAATTTTATTTATTAAAGATTATTTTTATAATATAAATTTTAAATATTTTATTGAAATAATATCTTAATTAAAATTTATTATTTTTTATTTCACTTAAAAATATAACTAATTTCAATAACATTTTAGATAGGAAACTGATAAAAAGTATAGTTCATACTTTATAGTTGTTACTTTTATAGATAAATTTTTTTTATAAAAAGTAAAAATAAAACATAAAATATGGATTCCACAACATATTCCGCTATTATAATGAAATGTTGATATAAAAGTTGATTGTTATAGAGAGAGGTGAGTCTTAACTCAATTGGCATCGACATTATTGTCAGAGCAGGAAGACGTGAGTCTAGTGCACTCAAGCACATTATTTTTCCATATAAGGGTTAGGGAAGGGTTATGAGTAGTTATAAACATTGTATAAAAAAAGAGCAAATATAAATTTACCTAAATTGAGTAAAATAAGTTTAATGGTCCCATCAAAAGAGCTGCTTGATACCTAAATTTTGCCAAACATTGGAACATTTAATAAATATTGAAATGCAAACATTGGGCCTGCAAACTAATAAAAGTTTGTTTGCAGTAGTACTCTCAAGTGTTGATGATCATGTGGAATCATTTTCAATGGAATTTAGTCGTTAATTTGTGAACCAATTCCATTAGGTAAGTTAGGCAACCTCCAAAAATACCAATAAATTCGATTGATCCTATAATGGTGAAATGAAATTTGAAAGGTGGAACTTGGGGAAGGGGTATAGCTATCGAAAATAGTTTGGGATTAATTTGATTGGAAGAATAACATATGTATAAACACAAACAGATTTTATGTATAACATAATATATATTATCGTAATCAGGTTAATTAATTCTTCCTATCGCGAATATTTTTTGAAGAAGTAAAAGATTGATATATGAAAAAGGATAAACCAAGTAATTAAAAGCATGGATGGTTGGGGGCTGATGGCGAAGATGATTAATGGATAGTTAGTTGAAAGATGGTACTACGGACAGTTTCTTAAGAGCTTTTATTAGAGGGGAAGGGATAGCCTACCCACCACTTTCTTCTTCTTTTCTTCTTAACATCTCCTCCTCTCATAGCTTATCCACTGCTAAATAAATATCAACCCCTTCTCAAAACCACTCTAAACCATTAAAACCTCTTGAAAAAATGTGTTTTAAACTCTTAATAATGATGTTCAATTATTTTTTAAAAATTTTCAAAGTGTTGTTTCTTTTATATAATTTTTTTTAAATGAGGGTTATCATTTTCCTTTTGAACCCTCTCTGAAATATCAACAAAAACACAAAGTTAAGGCAGAGGAATGACCCTTTTGAAGATCTGATCAATTATCATGAGTCTGACAAACCTCAACTTTTTTTTCTTGGAAAAGAGAGGTAAAAACAGAATTGTAAAAGGTTTAAAAAGATAAAGAAAAGAAAGTATATAATCCAAATAAATGAAAAAACATTTGTTGAATAATGATCACCTGTATCATTACTATATATATGTATATAATCATACAAATTAGAGGTGATCAAACAGAAAATTAAAGGGGTTTTTTAAAACTAAATAACAATCTCTTGGTCAATTAATTCTCTCCATTTCTGCTTAAGCTACATGGTTAAAAAAAGAAGGAAAAAAAATTCCACATTTCCCTCTGAAACAATCATTTCATTTCCAAACTTCTGTAATCCAAGAAACCAGTTTTCAAGCCCAAGAAATCATAGGCAGTATTGGTGTTGTTGCCACTGCTGCTGGCAGCAGTATCGATGCTGCAAATGCATTGTTTGCTGTTTTTAACTCCCAAACTGCAAAATAAACAGAGGGTTTTCCCTCCAGTTTTGAATGGATCTGCGTGCTGCTGGGTTTGATGGTAAAGAGGAGGGCTGATTCTGAGGTCCAAATTCAAGTCTGGACACCTTTCTTCAACTGCTGGGATTTTCTTCTCATCTGTCTCCACAAAACCATTGGGGTTATTCATCTTGTCTTTTTCTTGTTTAACACCATTGAAGGATATTGTGGATGACACATCCTGATGAACACCTGCCTCATTCAGTGGCCTGTGAGTCGCTGGATCGATTCCTCTGTTCAATAGCTTCCTCCTTATGTGTGTGTTCCAGTAATTCTTTATCTCATTATCGGTTCTTCCTGGTAATCTCCCGGCTATAAGAGACCACCTGTAAATCAATTTAAAAACCAATCAAGGATTTGAAATTTTGCAAAAAAAAAAAAAAGTAAGCCAAAGTTGAACATAATACTTACTTGTTGCCGAGAAGGCTATGGAGCTTGATAATGAGTTCATCTTCTTCCTCAGTGAAGTTGCCACGTTTGAGGTCAGGTCTTAAGTAGTTGATCCAACGAAGCCTGCAACTTTGCCACAACGGAGAAGGCCAGCAGCCTTAGGGAGAGAACGCCAGCAACCTTCACCGTGGGCTCGGATGTAAGCGATGAGGCGATCATCTTCTTCTTTGGTCCATGCACCTTTGTTTGTATGAGCTTTCTCACAGCAAGGAGACCTTCCCATTTTGGGATTTAGAAAATAGAAGAAGCAGTATGGAAGCGGAAATGAAGAAGGGTGGAGTTTGGTGTGGGTGGGAAGAACATTGAAGCCGGCCCTTTATGAGAGCTTTAGATGCAGTTTTATAGCCTTTTGACTCTTACTCTCACTCACCCACACAACAGGAGAGAGAGAGAGAGAGAGAGATGTGACCCTATTTCTTCTAGATGTGAGTTGGTGAGACAGGTTTGGGGAGTGGCGGTGGTGGCTCTCTCTCCCTTTTTTCTAATATATTAAAATTTTTAATGTTATAATTTAGAAGTGAAATTGACACATTTTCTATTTATTTTAAATATAAAATAAATAAAATCGCGAGTACCCCAATAATTATTCTATGTTAATATAAGAAAATCACAAGTTATCTTTAAAAAAAAACTAAAAATTTAAGCAGCATTTGTTGATATAGTTTTCACAAGAATGATTAAAATTGTATGTGCAGAAAATAATTATCATTAATATAATAAACATATGTCTGTTTTGATGATATGAGCATGAATGAATAGATAATAAATAAAAAAAGAGTAGGTAATCTTCAGGTAGGTATTAAAGTATGGGCAAGACAAAGTGTGATCTCTGGTTCCCGCACCCATTTATTTTATATAGTATTTTCATTTTAACCTTTTGTATTACTTAGAGTTGAGATTAATAATTTAGTTAGCTTTAATAATCTTTGCACCACCTCACTAGACAACATGTACCGGAATACATGTTCTAACTTCTCTATATATCATACAATATTATTATGTTGTTGGAACTAATATCCTTAGCCACAGGTCTTTGGAATATTAATAATCCCCATCTCTTTTGCTATTATTTTTTAGAAAAATGATTGATTGTGTGGTTCAAGCATAAAATATTTAATCCATTGGTATTTTTGTTACTGCTAGATCCAATCCTTGGAGAAAGTAAAAAAGAATTTCAAGAGGATTATGAAACTTCCATTCATTTTGCCTTTCTTTGTACCTTCTGTACTACAAATCTCCGGTGAGGGAAATTTCGAATACATTAACAGAAATCGAATAGAAAATGAAGAAATAGGACAACGTTCCAAGGCGTGTGTCAAGTCACTATCTTTAAGATTATATTCGCCCCTACCTATATTCGGTGTGCAAAAGAGTTTCAAGCAAATTAACCTCGAGGATACAATGAAGCCAATTACTATTTGCTTTTTGCGTTGAAGAGAATAGTCCACTAAGCACTGAGCAATGAATAGCAAGAAACTCAATTTCTACAAAGAATTTCTGTAACAACTCTTGATAAAAAAATCTAATAATATTAGAAAATGAGGAAGGATAGAAAGAACTTTTAGAACTTGTTGGTGTGATTTCCAAATGAAATCTCATTCCTATTTATAGGTATTCTCATATCTCTTCATAGAGACATCTTTCAACAGGTATCTTTATGAATAATAATGTCTTTAAAAAAACATATAATTATTCATTTAATATTATAACTATTCAAATAATACTGTGTGAATAGTTGTAATTCTTTTTCAAAAATCAAATGATATAACTTTTGACCAATGACCAATAGATTTATTTTTTGATTAATTACATCCATTCATTTATAGTTATTGGAACACTATAAATATTTAAAAATGTTCCAACATTTTCGGGAAAAGCATGAAAGAAAAAAAAAACTTCATATGTCACTCTATTACTTATCCTTATTTTGATTTCAGTTTTATCCTTACTTAATAATCATGTAGCCAAATGGTCTGGATATAAAGGAAAAACCCTAATAATTGCATTTGTCTTCTCAAACCCAAAAATTGCAAACATGAGATAATTATTTTTTTTTCAAATTATTATATGGTAGCTTATATATATTGCTTTGTCTTTGTAGAGGGTTCTTTTAATGAAGAGAGGAAGCGTGGCAAACAAGTGAACGAGGTGCACAAGAAGAAGGCGAAAAAGATTCCAATGGTATCGAAAAAGGCAATTTTGGGATCCTATTTCCGTTAAACGAGCCCATAAATATTTATACTTATAGAGTTACTATATAAGTGACTGGAATTTTGGATAGATAATTTTTTTGAATTAGGGATTAAGGTTTTGGGACTAAATTGTAAAGTCCAATCACTATAGATATTTAACTGGAAAAATAGCTAAAGGACTTTAATTGCAATTAACCCAAGGTTCAAAATAGAAAATATATCATGTTTAAACATTAGGAAGTGGACGAAATAAGCATGTTATCATTAGATTAATTAAACTAGGTATTATATATTAAATTAAAGTTAATTACCTAATTAACTAAACTAATTACATTATATATATAAGCATTCAGTGGGAAGTGAGAGAAGACTTCATCTTCTCCACTGAATTGAAAGAAAAATTGAAGAACTCCATGGCTGAATCTTCAAGGTTTTATGCAGCAAATTGGTTAATGCAATTACGTCATTTTCTTGTAATTTCTATGTTTTTGAGGTCATGAGAGCTTGATTTAACTAGCTCATGTACCAATTTATAAAATTTTTAAAGTTTTGAAAGATTTCATTGTCAGGAATTTATAGTTTTTAGGTGTTAAATTGATAGGTTTTAAGCTTATATATGAAAAGACTAAATTGTAAAGCTTAATTGATAGTTTCATACATTAGAGACCAAGCTAAATAAAATTTAAAATTGACTATAGAAATAAGAAGTAAAATGTGAAATTAGATTTTAATTTGGAGTATTAAATCGAAAGTTATACTAGCCCTAATTTTAGGGACTAAATTGAATAAATTGTAAAGTTTGCATAAATTGATAATTGATTGTATATTGGTTGATTTTTTATAGTGTGATATGTTTTGTGTTAATCCATAGCTAATGTCGACTTGGATTTGTCGAGAGGAAAAGGAAAATCCAAAGCCGTCGAAGAATAGCTCGAAATTTTCGATTTGTATTTCTATGATCTGGGACCAATTTAATTGCTACATTTTCATGTCATTTTACATCATATATTGTTGAGGTTAGTTATTTAGGATTACTTGAACTGATTCGATGTGTTTGAGATTGATTTCTAAGACAATGACTAAATTAAATAAAATATAAAACTTAGAATTTACTTGATATTTGATAATTGGCATGGAATTGTGTTGATATATGTTATATAAGTTATGAAATTGTGACATGTTGATTGATTTGTTATTATTGAATTGTAAATTGAACTGTATATAATGAATAAAAAATAGAATACCCTATTAGCTATTCAGACCAAGTCGGATATAGTTGGCATGCCATTGAGTCAGAGTACTAAGTAAAACCATCGTTGTTGAGCAACCCGAGGTGAGAGATTGATTGAGTTGAGAAAACCATTGTTCCCGGGAAATTCAGGGTGGTATTATGTATTGTTACTGCATAATCGTTGTCGGGCAACTCGAGGTGATGGATTTGTGTATCCATTCTAAGTCTGTGTTGGTTAGTAGGGGTATAAACTAATGAATTATTTAACTACATGTGATGTGATATATGGTACGGAAATACAAAGTGAATTGAATCGAAAACGAACCATGGGTGCCAGTTGTGTATTAATAAGCCATTAGGCTCGAAAATAGCATAAAATGTGCTATGAGAAGAGAAATATGTGCATATATTTATGTAGGCTAAAGATTAAAAATTATAATTATAATTGTAATTAGATATAGCAAGTAGAAACGAACTAAATTGCCTATGAAATGAATGTTACGTAACAAGATAGTATGTTTTATATTGAATTAGTATGCTAACATGAATAAAGTGTGTTATATTAAAATGAAAGGTGATTGGCATGAAATTTGTATATGAATAAGATGTATACATTACCTTGTGTTTATTTAAATCATCTTGAATCATAGATTTACTACTGAGCATTTTTCTCAGCGTATGGTTTGTTTTCTGAGGCAGGTTAGGTTCAAATTATGATCCCGAGTGTAGACTTCAGCATCTAATCAAAGATCCTAGACTCAATAATGTTTGTGTACCTCTTTCACTATTTGTTTGGCATGTACCTAGGTTGAGTCTATTTTGTTACCAAACTATGTCTAAATGCACTTTTTATTTAAGAATTCCAATGCCTGTATTGATTAGTTATGTTATAAGTCTTATATATATATATATATATGTGCCCTAAATGGTATGAATGGTTGATGCGTTAAAGAAAGATTGATTATGAATATATATGTATAAGTATTTGGAAGGCAATACATTAGTTGTTCAGGTTATAAATGATAAGGTATTAGCCTAGTATGGTGTTGATATTTTGAAATTGGTGTTGAAATGTTTCTTATGATAGCTGGTCATAATGGTAAGTGTATGTGTGTTTATGCCTATAAAATTTGTAGGTTTGTGTACTGAAATTACAAAAATATAATGTGACGTCGTGACATCAAACATACCACGTCTCAAGGATAAATGACCTTTAATGTCACGACGAGATGAGGAACCTCGTCATCCCAACGAGACCAAAATAGGATGTCACATTACCACAAAGAACTCCCTTGCGTCACGATGTCAACCCTGTAATTTGAAACTTTTGTAATTCAATCCTAATTCGACCTCAGGTTAACATTAGAGCTTTCGTAAGTTTCTATAAGACCCGAGAATGATTATCTATTGTATTGTTTTCTTATAATTCTTATGTTTGTATGCTTAATGATGTGAATCATATTATATTCTATCGTTGTTGATTTGGAAACGAATGTACCACCTTATAGACTGGACCCAACGATTAGGTCAAGTATTGGGTGTTACAATAGCATTGAGTGCAGCGACAGGTGATAGTCGTCAAGGTCGAGAAAGAGAAATATGGTTGATGATCATGCTTGAAAAAGAAGTAAGTTGAGAGAATCCTTTGAGAGTTCAAAATGCTGAAAATGCCAAAAGTGCAAAAAGTCCTTTCACCAGTTGTGAAAGGCATATATTTATAGTGTTTCAGGAATAGGAGTTGCAAAGCTGGCAATTAACAAGAGTAATGATAAATACATTTCAATTACAATTTCATTAATGATTAAGAAAGGATGGTGAAAGATTTTTTTGGTGATGGTTAATAGTGAAGAAGAATTCACTATGTTTTTGAAATAAGGGAAAAACACTCGCGACACGTTTGGTTCACTGGAATAAAATAGGGCTGTAATGGAATAGCCATTCTATGGAAATCGAATAGGGCTATAATGGAATTTAATAGACATAATAGTGGTTTGGTTGGATGGAATGGAATAAGTATTCTAATAGTATTCATACGTTTGGTTGAGAGGAATAGATATGGAGTAGATCGTAAATGACAATTTCACCCTTAGAAATAAAAATATTTTAAATATATTAATAATATATTGTAAAAATATTTAAATTAAATTATATTTTGAATCAAATGAAATAATTACTAATAATGAAAAATATAATTAAATAATAATTTATATATTATTTATTTCTTTTTAATATTAATTTTATAAAATTTTTTGATACAAATATTATATAAATGCATACTATTACTCCATTGACCCTCACCATAGCCTGATCTTAAGCTCTACCACACCCATTGATCTTCACCGTACCATTATTACTCAACCATTACTCTAAAACCACCACCACCATCTACTTTTTTTCATCATTCTCACTACACCAACCCAACGATTCAAAAGCCCCTATTACCCAAAATCAAACCCCAATATCAAATCCATTCAATTGACAACACTAGCAACTGGAACGATTCAAAAAATGAAAAGAACTGAAAAACAAAGAAGAAGAAAAATGGAAAGAAACGACATTTAAAACTGACAACACTAACAGCCAAAACGAAACAAATTTCAAGCTTTTTCTAAATTAACCCAAAACAAATATTCTATAATTTTAGGATTTACTAAATCCCCATCGCTAAAATTGGTTAAAGCTAGTAACCCATTAACCAAAATGCGAAATCGGAAGTTACTCAAATCCAATATCGATGAATTGAATCGAAGGAAATGGAGACGTATCATGTGTGTCCTTGGATCTTTGACATTGAATACACATTTTGATGGCAAACTGAAAACCTTAACGGTGTGGTAGACTTGATGTAGACAAGGAAGGAGAGTTCCGACACTGAGTAAAAAGTCTAACCATAAGAGAGATGGGAATCGGGTAAACAAGTTGGAAATGAAGCGACGATTCTCAATTACGGAATCGAGGGAGGCACCATTGTTACGATGGAACCGATGGGCTAACAAATTCATGATAAAATTTTCTAGGGAAAATTTTTGTTATTACGTCTGTTGTTGAAGAGGCTATTATTAGCCCCTTTCACCAAATGATGATTCGATAAATCTGAAAAATAGGAAAGGAATAGCCATTTAGCCAACTGAAGAGAACAGTAAACCAAACTACGGCCTCACTGTTCATCTAAGAATAATGAGGGAATGACTATTCCATTCCTTCAACCAAACGTGGCGTCGGCTTTACATGAAAATGTAAAGAGGAGAACTCTTAACTACCTTCCTATTTGATCCACCAAGCCAAGCTCTCTAGAACATCCCAAAAGTGAAGATAACCTAAGAACCTTGCCATATTCTGGGGTTGCTTCTACTTCTTCTACTTCGGCAAAGCAATACCATGTGAATATCTTCCGTGAAACTTATTTTGAAACGCAAGATGATGGTTGTTCTTGGATGAGAGTTATTCTTCAATAATGATTATTTTGACTTGTTCCAAACATGAGTTGTTCTTGATATAGTTGTTCTCAATGAAGATGTTGTTCCAACTAAGAGTTGTTCTGTGGTGCTGCTTTTCTTAGTAAAGCTTTTTCTGAATAATGGCTCTTCCGAAAAAAAAAACAAAATTGTTCTAAATATAAGTTGTTCCAAATAACGGTTGTTCTAAACATAGCTATTCCTAAAATGTCATTATTCTAAACAAGATTTGTTTCAAACTTTAGTTGTTCCCAAGAATAATTATTCTCAAATAGCAACTACACTGGATAACAATTGTTCTAACTAAAGCCTTGTTATGAACATAGCTTATAACACTCCAAACCTGGCCTAGAGGTTATGGCCAGATCTAGAGGTGTTATCGTAAAATGGCAGACAATCTAGATTTTGTATAGTTTAAAAATGTCGTAAACCCTTATTAAACGAAAACCCAGTTTATAAAAAAAAATATCTTACTTAGTCGTTTTGTTGAAAACATTGTTTATTTACATTTTTTTGAAATCGTATATTCTTATAGCGGAAATTCTTATAAAGTTAAATTTTGAAAAACACTGTTTATTATTTGAAATCCATTATTTTTGCGAGCAAGTGAATTTTGTCGATAAAACATTTAAATCGTATTATTGAAATACGAAAATAAAGTCCAAAACCCAAAAATAGTCCAAAGTATCCTGACATTCCAAAATTTATAAAACTCTCAAATCCAAATTTAAATAAATCAAATATACGAAAATGAAGTTATAACTGAGCTCTCGTCGCACTGACCCGCCCAAGTCCTAGGGTTACCTGAAAGTGACAAACAAACAAAAAGTGAGTTTTCATAACTCAGTGTGTAACTTTAAACCAAATAGAATCACTGACTTAATTTCAGGTTTATAACATAGCAGAGCAGATACATAACACATATCATATACATAAGTAGAATCATATGCAAATTTACAATCCTACCCCCATCCGCTACACACCATCTCCGACCATCCCTACACACCATATAGGGTATTTAATACCCATTAAGCCTTACACACCACTTAGTGTAGGTATGACACTTTTAAGAACATTTGCAGCAGAGTTGCCAGAGTATTAGGCGATTTTTCGCCATTTACAGAATCAAATATATGTGGCTAAGCCACCAAATAAAATAAGTTATTACACCGCCCAAACTTCATCCATATATCAATTTCCATCCCACATGCAAATGTAGTACTAACAGATATTAGAATATTAAGATGTACATGCTCAGAATAATAGATAAAGAACACACATAACATTTTTTTTTTCGAATTATACATAGCATGTTACAAACTTTACTTATCTTATAAAATTTCAAACATGTATTTTTATATCAATTTTCACACTATCAGATGGCTAGAAATCATGTTTTGTAGCTTAATTATAACATATCGACCCCACGGTAAACCTATTTTCGAACCAAACATTTTATACAACCCTAGGTAAAAATTCAGAATTTTGGGCCCACACGGCCTAAATGGCCAGCCCATGTGGCCCACACGATCTAGCACACACCTGTGTAGCGCACACATCCGTGTGGTTCACACTGCCCAAATAGCCCAGACTGTGTGTCACACACGATCTGTCACATAGCCTACCACACAGTGTGGCACACGGTCATGTGACATCGACTGTGCAGTTTTTCAGCTTTCGCCATTTGTTGTTTTTCATGTTTTTCATTACACACTGAATTATGAATACTCACTTTTGTTTGTCTGTCACTTTCAGGTAACCTTCAGACTTAGGCGAGTCGGTGCAATATAAGCTCGGTTTTAACTTCAATTTCGTATACTTGATTTATTTAAATTTGGATTTGAGAGTTTTGTAAATTTTGGACTGCCAGGATATTTTGGACTATTTTTGGGTTTCGGACTTTATTTCCGTATTTTGCATAATACGATTTAAACTTTTTATCGACAAATTTCACTTTCCCGAAAAATAACGGATTGCAAATAACAGTGTTTTCCAAAATTTAACTTTCTAAAAATTTTTGCTGCAAGAATATACGGTTCAAAAAACGTAAATAAACAACGTTTTCAACAAAACGGCTAAGGCTTAGTTTGGATGGCCGCGTGTTTACCTCCAGTGAGGTTAAAAACAGTGATGGCGGTGAGATTAGTTACTGTAGCGGTGAGATTAGATACTGTAGCAGTGAGATTAGAAACAATGGTGGAGTGTGCGTTTGGATTCAAACGCAGCTGTAGCGATGAGGTGAGAATAAAAAATGACTATTAAGGACATCAGATTAGAATTGATATATAATAGAAGTTTTTAAATTATTTTACTTTTATAAAATTATTAAAATATGTGAATTTATAAATTAATTTAATAAAATATTAAAATGTATCTTCCAATATTTTATTATAAAATAATAAAAAAAGATTGGGAAAGAAATTAGTTTAACTTTCAAGGATAAAATGGTAAAATAATAAATAAAAATATGGGTATTTTTGTCTGTTAAAACTACCAACTGCCCCAGCGAATTTTCACTGAACTGTCATGCTGAACCAAACAACATAGCAGTGAGGTTGGTAGCAGTTATTTACCCCAACTGCACCTCACTAGCATTAAAAGGCAAACCAAAGGAGGCCTAAGTAAGATATGTTTTTTTATAAATTGGGTGTTTGTTATTAAGGGTTTACGACGTTTTTAGAATATGCGAAATCTAGATTCTTTGCCATTTTACAGTAACACCTCTAGATCTAGCCATAATGTCTAGGCCGAGTTTGGAGTATTACATTGCTATTTGGGACATAGTTATTCTTGAACAATTGTTGTTTTGAGCAACAACTATTCTAAGCAAGAGTTGTTCCGGAAGAGATATGTTTGGTAGCCCAATTTCCTAAAATATAATATTCTTTATTTCAAGGAACTGATACATTTTGCCTCTGCATAAGAATTCTTAGTAGAAAAATTTCTCATGCAAGAACAGTGTAGTAAAAATAAATAACTCATGTTTTGTAGGAAAAGAAAAAAAAATGAATTTTCCACTTTGTTGCCCCTTGCATGAGTTTTTATTTTTATGAAAGAAGAGAAGAAAAAAAATTCATGCATAAAATAAATTGTATTATGTAAAAGCATGATGATGTTTTCTCTTTAAAAAAATAAGAATCGTGCCCTAGAATGTTTTTCTAAAACTTTTAGAATAACAAGCTACGTAAAAATAAAATTGGGAAAAACATGCATGAGGTGTACCAAAAAATTTGAGAAGAGCAAGTTATAATGTTTTAAAAGAGTTTATCTTGCTTTTCCCTAAAAGTTGAGCTATTGCTTTTCTTTAAAAATTTTGGAATAACTAGATATAGTGTTTCCCTATAAAGACTGGGAATATCTTGTTGCAATGTTTCCTAAAAAATAATGGAAACAACAAGTTATAGTGTTTTTGGAATAACCTTTGGTAATTTTTCCTCAAACAATGGGAACAACCAAGTAAAGTGTTTCTGGAATAACATGTGATAACGTTTCCTTACAAAAATTTGGGAACACCCAAGTATAGTGTTTTAGGAATAACCTTCCATAGTGTTTCCCTAAAAAAGTGGCAGCAACTTACTATTTTATTCTTGGAACAAACTATTTTATCTTTTCTAAAATTACAATAATAATCTATTATTAATAATAAAGTAAATAAATAAATAAATTGCATGCAATTTTAAACTTCCCATTATTTTAAGAAATAAAATTAATGAATAAATAAATGTTATATAGATGATGACATAATAGAAAAGTCATTGAAATATATGGGAATCTCTATTGAATTTTCAGTGTTATCCTAATAATATGAATGCATTTCTTTATTCTACAAAAAGTAACCACTCTTTTCATTAATGTAATAAAAAAATTAAGAATATTTATAACTAAGGAGAACCATTCTCCACTTCACATTGAGGAGAGAATATCTCTTGACCTAATGTTTAGGATATCTATTCAATCCTTTTATAAAGCATTATAGCAACGTTTAATGTATAAATCTGAGCCAGAATAAATGATAAAATTGTAGCTAGAGTAATAGAAGCAACATATAGCCAAAGTATAAGCAATGAAGCTGCGACTATAAGTTATAAAGTGTAGCTAAAATATGAACAATAAAGTTGTAGTTGAATTTTCATGTATTGATAAAATATCATACTCGTACAAAAGGGATTAGAAGTATGAATTCGTAATGTAGCTAAAATATGAACGATAAAGTTGTAGTTTAATTTTCATGTATTGATAAAATATCTTACTCGTACAAAATGGAGTAGAAGTATGAATTCCTTTTATATTAGATTGTGCTAGAAAAGGAAAAGTAAAAGAGTCTCACACATGGTATTTTTTTATATATTGAAAGTTGATAAGCATTGTGATAACAGTGTTCTTAGGATTCAACAACTTGCAAAATTCCTTCTTATTGAATTCATGAAAAATATACAGTCCTTCTTATTTTAGAGTAAAATTAGAAGCATGTGTTTGATGTCATATGTAACACGTAACATCACCTCTCCCTCTTCGAAATTTCTCATTTTCACCAATTTTTCATATGCTCTACTCAATCTTCTTTGGTACACTGATAAGTTCTTCTTTGCTTTATGTTTCCTTTCTTCTAATGCTTCAAGCTTTAGTGTTCTCAAAGTATCATTATCAAACTCGAAACTCAAAAAAAGTCTGTAGAAGTAGAACAACTTCAGTTCCATAAACTAGTGAAAAAGGAGTTGCCTTTGTAGGACCATGTTTAGATGTTCTACATGCCCACAACGCCACTGGAATTGCTTCAAATCATAACTTCAGCTCTTTATGGACCATTCAACTAAGGATCTTTAGTAGGGTTTTGTTAGTAGCTTCAACTTGGCAACTTCCTTTTGGATAATAAAGGGATGAATTTACATGATCAAAATCATACAAAGCAAGTAGTTCCCTTACATTGGAATTTATCAAAAGGCGTTCCATTATCTAATAGGATACTCTTAGGTATTCTGAATCGATAAATATTGTTATCTTTGATGAAGTTGGCCATAGTCGGACCCGTTGCATTTTTCAAAAGAATTGTTTCGACCCATTTTGTGAAAAAAATTTTTGCTACTAGTATCCATGTGTAACCCTTAGATCGAAGATTGATCGGACCAATCAAATCAAATAACCAAGTATGGAGAGGCCATGGAGTAAAGATGTTGTGAAGCTCTACCACTGGAGCATGTATAGCATTTCCATGAACTTGGCATTGGTGGAACTTTCTTGCATGACTCAATGCATCTGCTTCCATAGTAGGCCAATAATACCCAATGTCTAAGAGTTTCTAGTAAAGCTTTCTACCCCTTTACGTTCTCCACTGCTTCCTGATCTGCCATAATTTGATATGTCAAATTAGGTTCCCTGAAATACTTAATGAGCTTATTCTCGAGTAATTTTCATCTCTTTTTAGTAAATTTCATTTAATCTTCTTTCTTTAGCTTTAATATGCTATTTATGCATTTTATGCCTATTTTGAGACCAAAATTTTCCAAAGATTCCATTTGGATCCTAATGAGTGATTAAGTGTTGTAGGAGCATGTTGGTGGCCCAAAATTGAGTGCAAACCATGCCACAAGCAGAGGTATCACAACGTCGAAACTTGGATATCGCAACACCTCTTTCAGATCTGAAATAAAGAAGAAAAAGAGTCATCTACAATGGTATCGTGATACCTTCCCCTAGGTATCACGATAACCCTATCGTATGGGGACACAAAATGACATTATGGGTAGTTTTTGTCCACCCAAAGCACTAATCAATAATTAGACATCCAATGGCATTTTGGTCATAAAAATAGGGTTTTAATCAATCTTTAAAAGCCACTTTTGGATGAATGAAGAGAGAGACTCTTTTTTATTTGTTTTCTATCATCTTTTCCTTAGTTTTAGGTTTGGGTTAGGGTTTTTCTTTTCTTTTTCTTTTCATTTTTAGTTTAGGTTTTCTCTTTTCTTTTTAGATTAGATTTTATTGTAGTGTTCTTTCTTCTTTCTTGTAAAAGACTTTGTAAATGAAGATGGATGAATCTTTTGGGTGCCATTAGTTCCACATCTAAATGAGCATTTCTTATCATTATCTCTATATTGTGCTTATTAACTATTCGATGAAATGTCTGTTTGGATGTTGAGCTTTATTATGTACTGAATTGTTGGATTGTTGGTTGATTTGTTGTTTGTTAGTTTAAGTTAATGTCTATTCTTGGTTGATTGGCTGTTCTATTATATAGAAATGCTTAATACGTTAGAATTGACACCTCTAGTGGAAAACCTAAATAAATAAGATCGAAAGGAGAGTTTATCCTTAGATGGTTCGATATCATCGTGCCGAGTAGTGAGATTGAGAGGTAATCTCTATGCCTAGGTGAGACTGAGAGGTAATATTAGGTGATATCTTTTAGTTTAGGATAAGATTGAGAGGAGATTCCTAACTATTAGTGGCAATCAATATAATTGATATAGGTTCATTAGTTTAATTAGCACTCAACTAATCAATCGACCATCATTTAATCATTTACATTATCTAAAACATTAGAAAGAAATTTTTGCTTAGTTAATTTATTTTAGTTTATAAAAAAATTTATTTGGTATTGCACTAATACTTTCCCACTCGATTAGATTAGTAATTGCTTAACTTGTAATTAACTTAATAAACACATTTACCCATTTGGCAATCCTTTAGGTTCGATCATTGGGATACTCCTATGCCCTATTGACACTACAAAATTTACAACGGACACTGTACGCTTGCTGTTAAAACCACACCTTTATAATTGCTTTATAAAATCGTCTGTTTTATGCGTACGCACGATAGCGGTCACTTCCACTTTGTACTTTCTCCAATAATGGGTGTATGCTAGCTGGAGAAACATACTTTAATGGTATTCTTGAAAATGAGATCCAAAACAAATCTTTCTCATTCATGAAAAATCTTTGGAAGAACACCATTCTTAAGATAATCAATATACAACCTTTGTCAATCATTTGCACTCCTTACAAAGTTGCATTTACAAACATTTAGAGGTTCAGCACATCTAGAACTAGACTATTGGATTTGTAGCGTGCCATTGGACATTGGTGGATAAAAATACCCAGCTCATTATAGTAAGCGGTGTAATTGTAACACCTCATACTCGACTCGATTGTTAGGCCTGAGCTACAAGATTCCACATTCATTGCTGGAGCAACTACGATCAAATCTAACCAATTTAAACCAATTGACTTTTAAATATGAGCAATAAAGGAATATGATATGATATATAAACCTTTTCGAGTCTTATACGAACTTACAAAAGCTCTAATGATAATCTTAGGTGTAATTAGGACTAATTTGTAATGTATTCAGTATTTCGGGTTCACGTTGTGACTTCAAGGGTTCCTCCTTACGATGTTGGAAAAAATTGGTTCGAAAATAATTTTCATGGTTTCCTTGCACAATGGAAAAATAAAATTTTGAAAACTAAGTCGGTTTATGATATTTATAACAATAAAATTTTCCCAAAATCGCACTTATATTTTCATTTAAATGGATCATTTTCGTTCCCAGCTTTTAACCAAACAGACTTCTTTGTTATTCCTATACCACAAATTGATTCAAATTTGGGCTCAAATGAATTCGTATCAAACACAGAACCATAAATTATTTATTTTACTTTCAGTGGAAAAACAAAAACTCTCTTTAATACAAACCAATAAAATTGTTATTCTTGAAAAATAGAATTTATAATTAGAAATAAATTCTCACTATTTTTGGGCAGAAAAATAATTTTTCAAAATTGTGTATAACTTATTTGTATTTTTAGACCTACTGATGCCATCTATTTATAGGGAGAAGAAGTAAAACCCTTGTTGAATTAGTAGAAAAATATTTAATAGAAAAACAACTTCCTAGTTGAACTAGGAAAGAGAGGGTGACAACCTTAGTTAAATATACTAGGGTTTATCGTCCCTTGTTTTTAACATGAGGAGCTTTTGGGCCTCTCTCATATCTGGCCCAATTACAAGTGCTTCTTGGACTTTTAACCAACACTTTATAATTCAATCCAACCCAATACATGTTTTTCTATTTTCCAAAATTTAAATAAATTAATTTTCTAATTAAATAATTTTCTCAAACCAATTCTGATTCCGCTAAAATCATGACAACTTTACCATAAAAGAATCAATAAGAAAATATATTTTATTTTTCTACATTCAACAGATTCACAATAACCAATTAATTTGATTCCATTTCCAAACTTTAAATAATTAATAATTTTGAAAAACCAAAAATTAATTTTCAGGTCATTTTTATAGTTAGAAAACCACATTCATTTATGAATGTTTCCCATTTTTCTAACTTTACCATTTCTATCCATTTTTTTCATTTAATTGAACATGCAATTCATTTTTTGTTTCAATGAGCTGGCGGAGGGACCGATTGGACATATGCGATTAGGGCTCAAATTATTTATATAATTAAGTTCTAGCTTTTCGCCTATTAATTAGAAACTCATTTCGTCACGAAGTAATTCCACTGTAGTATCGTGACTGAGCTCTCCCTAATGACATACCATTAGGAAAGCAACTCGATCAGTGCTCGTCCAATGACCTTGTTATAAGTGCGTTACCTTCATAGGATATTCTTAATCTCTTTAGGATAAATTTGTTCTCCCAATATGGTCATATTTTATCTAATAGTAACCATTACATATTCATTTATGAAAAGTCAATTACTATCAAATAGTAATTAAGTCATTCATCACAAAGACGAAAGACCCATAACGAAATTTACTTTTCATCTAACATGTAATGCCAATGAGAGGATATCATTTACCCATGTCTTGCGCTATGAATTCCACTATTGCGAACGATGCTCCATACTACAGAAGTCGTATACCCAACGCATCATTTTTTGATTCTTTATTTATTTAAACTTAGTGTTTTACTTACATTAAAATATACGAGTCACGTATACATAGTCCATTATCTACTCAAGATTAATGTATGCCACATTTTTAATGTCACAAGTGAATAAATCCATAAACAGATTCAGAATTATTCTGCTTGGATCTAGTCCAATGTACTGTTGGTCTAGTCAACCATATATATATATCTTAAGAGTCATCTGCTTCGATACCCAAGACAAAGCATCTCCCCAGTTGGACTTGATAGATAACATATTAGTCTTTCAATCAGTTTGCTCATTTCTGATTAAACTAAGGACATGTTTAGGTTCATCTACTAATATAAGCTATCTTTCTGTATTACGATTCAACCATGTAGTACCACTTAGTATTAGTCTAAACATTAGACAACCAATGAGCTAATATTTTCTTCTATGTTTCTTTGCATGCAAAAACCACATGAAGACATTTTGCAAAGAATATTAATGTAATTTATGAATCATTTTATTAACCAATCTGTTCAAAATAATTACAAGTTTAAAACTGAACACACTACACTTAGGGCACTAGATCAAGCAGATGCAACATATTGACTTGGTCTCATTGTAACGAGAAATACTTGACGTCACGACATGATTTTCTGTTTCTAAATGGTACAAATGGTTACCAAACTAGAAAAGCCAAATCAACCAATTCATGTTTTCATACCACATTTTCGGCCAAATACTCATTCTTAACAGGTTCAATTCTAAGCAAAACTACCATATTTATAATTGTACAATTACCAAACACTATTTGCATTATTTCCAAACAACATATAGATTCAATTCATGGCATACCCATTCAAAACATCTAGCATATGACCCATTTTCAAATCAACCTTAACATAACAACATTTTGGAAGCATTTCTACCATTTTGAGACCCTAAAATATATAATTTAATCATTTGGCCTTTCTGAGAATACCGATTCTAGCTTCAATTATAAACATGATCATACATTATGCCAAAACTAGCTCAACCTAAGTACATGCCATACTTTAAACAAAATGGAATTATACAAAATTTTCTGAGTTAGGGATCGCTTCTTGCATGCTTGATTTACCGTATGCACTCTCAGGAATCAACTATACCTGCGCATAAAGAAACAAATGAGTAGCTGAGCGAAAATACTCAGTGGTATTTCCATTATTCAAGTCAATAAATAAAACAAGTTTATATCAATTGCAGATACTCAATACTAAATTCTAATATCAACTAATACATATATAATTCATACTAATTCTCAGTTCACATATCACTATGTATATGCTACATGGTGTATAATTTATGCCAAATGAATCAATTATACATTACCACAAATAATGAGCTAATTGAACATATCATACCACCATACCAATATCAATGTTGTTTGCAGTTCTATTCAATTTACAACATTTTATTATATCAATTTTCATTTCCGAATCGAATCAATTCATTTGTTATATTTCCATATCAGCCCTCAGGCTCATTTAATCGGTTCGCATAGGCTTTCACATGTTATTGTATATCACATTTCAATTAAATTTCCTCTCATATACCATTTGGGAAATTCATATGTTTATAACCCTATAAACTAGACATGGAATCAAAACAGATATATGAATCTGTCACCCCTGGTTGCTTAACAACGATGACGCTGAACATGATGATATTACCACCCCAGATTGCCCGACAATGGTGGTTTTCACAATTTGAATATCTTTCCACTTTTAATTGCCCGACAATGATGACTCTATATGTACATTTTACCACCCCTGTTTGCTAGACGATGATGACTTCCACTCAATATCCTGACCCTATGGCATGTCAACTATATCCAACTCGATCTGAATAGCTAATAGGGTAACCAAACTTTCAATTCATTATATATAGTTCAATTCACATTCTTTCATTCTCAATTTATCATCAATTTATCACATCATATAACATATTCAACATAATCTCATACCAAATAACATATATAAATTAAATCATACTATTTTCTATTCTATTCAATTTAGTTCATATCTCGATATTCAATCTCAATTATAAAAATTCAGTTCAAATAACCATTGACGACTCACTTCAACACCATATAATGCAAAATGTCATGAATATGCAACAATTAATTTGGTCAAAAATCATTAAAATACAAACCAAATTTCAAGTCACTTGTCGACAACTTTCGCTTTTCCTTTTTCTCTTAAAGGTTCCACGTCAACGTTAATTAAATAAAATCACAAAATATAAAACAACATCAATTTCCATTCAAAACACAGTCAAATACAATATCAAGCATATTTTACAATTTTATTCAATTTAGCCCCTAAAACTAAGACAAGCATAACTTTGAATCTAAAGCTTTGAATTAAAATTCAATTTCACATATATATTCATTAGGGACCTCCTACTTTCTACTCCTACAAAAATTTAATATCATTTTTTTATTTTATTCAATTTAGTCATTAATGTATGGAACTAATAATTAAGCTTTACAATTTAATTGTTTTCATAAAATAAGCTCAAAATCTATGAATTTCACATCTAATTCTTCAAGAAATCAATAATGACAACTTTCTAAAACTTTAACAGTTTTACAAATTGGTACATGGGATAGTTAAAACAAGCTCCAATGATAAAAAAATTTATAAAATTATAAGAAAATTACTTAACTTCATTACCTAATTGATGGCTACTTATTTGGAAGAATTTTCAAGGGTTTTCCAAGCTTTTAACCATGGTGGATGGTGAAGAATGATAAAGATAATGAAAGTGCCATGAACTTATCTATTTATAGTTTAATTAGTCTTTAAGTAATCTTAGTTGATTAAGTTAATTAGGTTTAATTATAATAATTTAGTTATTAATTAAGCTTAATGGAAATCATCATTAATGTTCATTATGCTTAAGAAAAAAATGGTTTAATAACCATTTTAGTCCTTTGAATAATTGCTATCTAAGTTCCAAAGCCATTTCCTAATTAAAAATCTATAGTGATTAAATTTTTACAATTTAGTCCGTGGGCCTCAATTAACCATAATTTTGGCCAAATTACTTAATCGAATTTCAATTCATCAATATAATAACTCCATAAATATCCTTATTTAGTATTTACAAACTTGGTTTACAAAAATAGGATTCCAAAATTGTATTTTTCGGCACCACTGAAAATTAGGTTATTATAGTAATGGTGGGCCTTTTTCTCTTCACCATTATTCATGAGCTTCTTTGAGTCTTTCTCTCACTTCATACTTGGAAACACACCTTGATAATACTCCCCTAGTATCTTTGTGATAAAGAACACCATGGATTAACACAAAGTACTTCAACTCTTGAATATCAACTGAAGTAGGGTGAATAAACTTTTCAATTATAGGAACCCTTCAATTTTCATCACCTTCATATTCTATAGGACATAACAACTCACTAACTAGACAAGGAAAACTTCTTTTGATCGTTGACATATTGATGTTCCGGCTCTCTTTGACATTATGAATTTTTGAAGCTAGAGTGGTAAGAGTATCAACATGCTTGTTTGTAAACCTTAGACTATGTTCACACCTTACATTGTGAAATTTCTTCCATAAGGCCTAAACAAGAGTTCTATAAGAAGTTAACATGGGCTCCTTTAAAGAAATTTCCTCATTTGTTTGCTTCACAATAAGATTGGGATCTCTATGGATACAAAGTTTGTTGATCTTAACAACTTTATTGTATGTAAACCCAATATTAATACTTTATATTCTGCTTAATTATTAGTATAAGGAAATTCTAATTTGAAGGCTAAAAAAATAAGTTCTCTACTTGATTTTGAGGAGTTTAACTTTAAACCCGTAATCAAGAAGCACTCTATTTCTCTTACCTCCCCTTCTAAGGAGATGTCTCTTCTACGCACATGAGAGGAGGTTAACTCAATACTCTCACAATAGTAATGAAATTCTCTACTTGGTGAGATTAAGATTATTCTTATACCTCCTCTAAAACCAGTTGCAGAACCATCAAATATAACTTGCATTCCTCTTCATCTACATTTACTAAACATACATCTTCATGGAATTCATTCAATATAAAATAGTTTAGTGCTTCTTCATTTTGAGATGGGAAATGAGCTAAAAGACCTAACAATGCTTGAGATTTGATAGCTTTCGATTGAACAATAGAAATATCAAACTCACCTAACAAAAGAAGTCACTTTGCTATTCTTCTTGACAAATTCTTCTTTTTCCACCCCACGTATCTTTTTCTTCCCATTTTTCTTATCCTTCTTTTAAGAGATTTCTTTCCATTTTAAGATTAGAACACCTATTGGCCTTACAATAGTCATTTTTCCATCCTATGTTGGATCTTCAAAGAAGATGTTTTTATATAATTCACCTTATTCTGTTCACATGATGTCTTTGTAGCTGGAATGAATACCTCTTTTCCTTTTCAATAGCCCTGGATAATATTTTGAGCATGGAGAATTTTTCTTCCTATGAGAAGATGATAAGACACATAAGCATCAATCACATGGAAGCAAGTTTGATCTTGAATCGACCCTATTTTGAAGTTTATTGTCACCTTTCCTGATTTTATAATATCTTTATTATCAAAGAAAGAGATTGTCATAAGATGAAGTAGACTCTTCACATCAATATTTATAGCCTTCAAAGTAAACAAACGCATAAGATTCACAGACGACCCATCATTAATAAATTTTCTTCGATTAGGAAAACCATTAATAGTACTTTCCACATAGAGTGATTTGTTGTGCTAAGGATGAGAAGTGCACATATCCGCCTTAGTAAAAACAATGGCATTCTTATACACAGTTGTCATCTTTCCTGTAGGTCTTCCAACCATGTTTCATTCTCCATATTATTCACTTGCTATATGAAAAAGTGCAATAGTAACATCTTTTCTCGATTCTTCCGTAAACCTAAGATAATCAAAAAAGTGTTTAAAATTTAGAGTCTTAATGAGGGAATTTTCTATGGATAAAGTAACTATGGAATCACTTGTGCATCTTCAATTTGAGAGAGAGAAGGAGAAGAATTATCTCAATGAGAATGAGTTATTACATTCACATACCCCTAAGGATTTTGGTGAGTTGGAAGAAGATTGTTCTGCACCCCATTAGTCCTAATAACAACTTCTCTTGCTTGCACTCTTCAATGGAATATTCTTCGAAGATTTCTGCATTCAAAAAGTGAATGACCAACCGTTTGGTGATAACAACTTTTCTTCAATAGTTGGCGAACATAAAGCATAGGCCAAATTAATATTTCCATCTTTGGTCCATTTTTGGAGAATCGACATCATTATTTTGCCCTATTCTCACATTATATCTTCTAGTATGCAAATTAGGTCGTGGTGGGCATTTTCTTTCTCTTTCTCTTTCTCTTCCTCCTCCTTGAATCACATTCGTTGTAAGAGTATTTCTCCTTCCAAAGCAATTAAATCCTCTCTGCCTTTGAACTATATTGTTAGTTCTTCTAGTAGCTTCAACTAGTTTAGCAAAAGTCAGAAGAGGAAATGAATCCTATGCACACCAAACATTCCTTGGATGCATACTTTCTCCAACTCATTCTCATCATGGGAATCTTGAATGTCTAACACTCTTTCTCTAAAGCGTTAGATATACTCCATAGCTCCTCTCTTGATTTCTAAAGCTTGTTTATATAGTGCACTAACTATAGTATATTTGTTTGTATACTTGTATTTATTTGAATAGATTGACTTAATAAATTTATTCATGAATTAAATTCATACCCTTTGTATATTGTCCTTATTGGTTTTTGCATGCAAAGTAAAATGGATGCAAATATTAGCTCACTGGTTATCTAATATTTAACTAATATTAAGCGGTATTACATGATCATATTGTAATACGAAATGACAACTTATATTAGTAGATGAACCTAAACATGTCCTTAGTCTAATCGAAAATGAGCAAACCAATTGAAATACTAGTATGTTGTCTATCAAGTCGAAATGGGGAGATGCTTTGTCTTGAGCATCAAAGTAGATGACTTTCAAAAGATATAGACATAGATATGACTAATTAGACTGACATTACATCGAACAAGACCCAAGTAGAATAGATTTTGAATCTGTTTATGGATTTATTCACTTATGGAGTTCATAGTGTGGTATACCTCAATCTTGAATGGATGATGAACTATGTACGTGTGACTCGTATACTTTGATGTAAGTAAAATTTTGAGTTCAAATAGTTAAGAAATCGACAATCGATTCATTAGGTATACAACTTCTCTAATATGTAACATCATTCACAATATTGGAATTCATAGCCCTAGAAATGGGTAAATGATATCTTCTCATTGGCATTACATGATATATAAAAAATAAACATGGTCATAAGTCGTTTGCCTTTGTGATAAATGACTTAATTACTATTTGATAGTAATTGACTTTTCATGAGGGAAGATGTTATTGTTACCATGAGGTAAAATAGGATCATATTGGGAGAATGAATTTATCCCAAAGATATTAATGATATATTATGAGGGTAACACACTTATGACAAGGTCATTAGATGAACATTGATTGAGTAACTTTCATAAGGTATATAATTGGGGAGAGCTTAGTCACGATACTATAGTGGAATAAATTCATGGACAAATGAGATTATAGTTAATAGGTGAAAAGTTGGAACTTAATTATAAATCATTGGAGCCTTAATCACATACGTCCAATCAGTCCCTTCGTTAACTCGTTGAAACCATAAATGAATTGTATTTAAAATCAAATGAACATAAATGGATAGAAATGATAAAGTTAGAGAAATGAGTTACATTCAGAAATAACTGTGGTTTTTTACTAAGTATGAAAATGACCTGAGAATCAATTTAAGTTTTTCGAAGTATTATTTAAGTAAATAATTGAATTTTGAAGATGAAATTAAATTAATTAGTCACTGTGAATCCGCTGAACATAGAAATTAAATCTATTGTCTCATAAAACTTTTACGGTAAAGTTATCATGACTTTAACGAAATTAGAATTGAGTTGAAAAAAATTATTTAACTAGGAAGGTAATTAATTTAATAATATTTAAATTAGGAAATAGAAAAACATGTATTAGGTTGGATTAAATTATAAAGTGTTGGGTTAAAAGTTTAGGAAGTATTTATAGTTGAACCCGATATGTGTTGGGTTAAATACACTAGGGTTGTTTCCCCTCTCTCCTAATTCAATTGGGGGATTGGTTTTTTTTTATTAAACAAATATTATTTGTATTTTTCAAATTCAAATAGGATTCCTCTATCTCTCCCTATAAACTAATGGCACTGGTAAGGCTAAAAATGACACAAATTTGAGATATTTTCTAAAAATAGTGAGAATTTATTTCTAAGTATAAATTATATTTTTTGAAATAATAATTCTACCAATTTCTATAAGAGAGAGATTTACTTTCCTACTGAAAGTAAGAAAATTATTTCTGGTTCTGTGTTTGATTCATAATTGTTCAAGCCCACACTCGAAACATTTCGTGGTACGGGAATAGTGGAGAAGGTTGTTCGGTTGAAACTCGAGAATTTTAAAGATCCGTCTCACACAAACACATGTACTTTTTTGGAAAATTTTATTGTTATAAATATCACAAATTGACTTAGTTTTCAAATTTTTATTTTTTCCAATATAAAAGTAAATCGTTTTTTAACCGAATTTTTTCCAATAGTGCTCTCTTCCAAGATCAATCAAAGTAACCTTCTCTTGAGTGGAAAAGAACTTCTCACCAAACATCCTCCACATTTGGCTCCATGGCTCAATAGAACAAAAGGAGTAAGGTTTACATACTAACTATATGTATTTTCTGTCAAAGACTTAGAAAATTCTTTCAACTTCAGGTCATCATCCAACTCAACTACTCCAAGTGTTTCCACAAACTTCATCACATGTTTACAGGCATTACAAGTCGTCTCGTTGAATTGCTAGAACTTTGGACTAGAATAGTTCTTGGGATATGGCTTTACAACCATAGCTGGGTATGGTAGCTTGAAATCAAACTCAGAAAAGCTCAAGATCTTGTTCTTCTTCTCAAGTAATCTCCGAAGCTCCTTCTCAGTGACATAGCCTTGAGAAGTAGTTTTAGAAGCAATCACAGTAGAAGTACTAACAACACCAGTAAAAGCACCAGGAGTAGTGAGAGTAACTCCAATAATAGTGACAAGAGGATTAGCAATGTTGGTGTTTCCAGATGAAAAAGGATTAGTGGCTATGTTGTTTCCATTTTTAGTGTTCACATCTAGAAGAGTTGTTCTATCAAAAGTATTCCCATCTTCATTCACAAGTTGAATTTGTTGAGTAGAAGAGGAATATGCAAGCTTGGATATAGTTACCATCATTTGTCTGCTGTTCTCTTCCAAGCTTTTTATCCTATTCTAAGAGACTTGAATCATGTTTATCAATTCTTGGATATAGGTAGGAATAGTTGCGCCTTGCCTTTCAATAGGGGGTCTATATTTTTCGGTGAAAGATGAGTGGAAAAGTTTCACCTAATGTAGTTACTACTCCTCAGTGGAGTCGCCAAAATATAAAGGGTTCTTTTGAAAGAAAGATGAAGTGTTGTAAACAAGTGAACATGATATACCGAAAGAAACAAAAAAAGAAGACTGGAGTAGATTTGATAACACTGAGCACAATGATAGGTGGTGGTCTGTAAGATGGAGAAAGGGAAATATGGTTAATGATCAGGCTTAACAAAGAAGTAAGCTAATAGAATTTCAGAGAGAATCCTTTGTTAATTCAAAATACTAAAAATGAAAAAAGTGTCAAAATTCCTTTCACCGCTCCTATCTATAGTGTTTTAAGAATAAGAGTTACAAAGCTGGTAATTAATGAAAGTAATGATAAATACTTTTCAATTACAATTGCATTAATGATTAAGATGGGATAGTGAAAGGTTTTGTTGGTGATGGTGAATAATGAAGAAGAATTCACTATGTTTCTGAAAAAAGAAAAAAAAACACGCTCAGCGCTACAAGAAAATTTTAAGAGGAAAACTCTCAACTACCTCCATAACTGATCCATCAAGCCAAACTCTTCGAAACATCCCAAAAGTGAAGATAACCCAAGAACCTTGTCATATTTCAAAGTTACTTCTAGTTCTTCTTGTAATGGCCCAAATTCAAAATTATCGGAATAGTGGTTTCGTAACCACAAATCCGATTTAAAGAGAAATTTATTTTAATATTTTTGCATGAATATTGATATGATAGGAAAAATCGTATGAAAATATCGATAGAAAAATATTACTGATTAAGTGGTTAGTTATAAAAAGAAATTATTGAAGGAATTAGGTAAAAATAAGATATCGAGACTTCGATCTCGTAAAACCGAGTCAAAAATATTTTTATAAATATTTATGAAGTGTTAGTAATATGATATTAAAATTTCGTTAGAAAATATTAATGTTTGGGTAGTCAATTAAGTGAAAAGGACTAAATTGAAAAAAATGTAAAAGTTACTAGAGGGATTAAATAGCTCAATTGTGAAATGAGGAGGGACATAAATTGAAAATAACCCCAAAAGGAGATATTTTGGGCGGCATACGCTGAGAAAAATCAGGAGAATTGAAGAAATAAGGGTAAAATTGGAATATTACAAAATTTGCTTTAAAAGTTAGGACTAAAGTGGAATTATCTAGATTTCTCTTTAATTTTCTGCACTCTCATCAGCCCAAAACGTCCTAAGGGTTTCTTCAAGCTGGTTTTTCATAATTTTTGCACCAAGTGAGTTAATTCTTGCCTTTTTCTTGTAATTTTTGCGTTTCTAAGACTTTTACAACTAGGTCCTATTACTTAATTAATTAGTTTTTGATTTTATGAATGATATTGAAAGTTGATATGAATATGTACTGGAAGTTTATGAGGAAATAGGATGAAATTTATGCTTTAATTTGTTTATGAGATGATTTTATTAGGTAATTCCAATAGAAATTGATTTGTAGGACCTAATTTGAAAAAGTTTGGAATTAAAGTTTAGTGCTGAAATTCTGATTTCCAAAGGTTATAAGGTAGTTTAAAGTGATATAATAAAGTGTTGATTGAGAAAAATCAGCTCAATTGAGAGGTTAATTGAGCAGGGACCAAATTATCATTGTTGAAAGTTTAGGGGAAAAATGGTAATTAACACCATGCACTAAAACAGTTTTGGACAGCAGCAGTACTCTAACTTTGAAAAATCACCAAAAATTGTAGAGATCGAATTAGAGGATGAATAAAAATATGAAATTAAAGCTTATTGAGTCTAGTTTCTTATAAAAGAAACGGTGTAAGCAATGGAATTATAAATCATGAGATATAATAGATTTTGTGAAACAAGGTCAGAATGAATTCGGGTTCCCCTGTTCTGACTTTGGAAAATATTAAAAATTGTACAAAAATTATTATGAGTTATAATTTATATGCTTAGAATCCTTAATGAGTCTATTTTCTGAGGAAATAAAGGGAAGCATCATCCTAATTCTGTACAGTGAGATAATTAATTTTTAGTAAAGAGGGGTCAGAACTGTCATACAGTGAAACAGGGGAAACTTTAAAGAATAAACTGTACTTATTGGCTAAACCAAAAATTCTGAAATTTTTATGGTAAGAAGATATGTGAGTCTAGTTTCAGGGAAAATTAACGGATCTTAATTTGGAGATCTGTAGCTCAAGATATAAATAATTTAGTGACTGTGACTCAGTGAGGTAGCTTTGAATGCACTATAAATAATAATGGAATTGTAGAGAAAGTTACATATGAACATGAAATGTATTAGATTAATGATTAAATTTATTTATTTAGATCCGGAAAATTAAAATACGAAGCAAGATCGAGGAAAAGAAAAAGTTCGGGATTAGTAGATTTTTGTTTACGAACAATTGTCGAGGTAAGTTCATGTAACTTGAATTATATTCATAAATGCTTGAAATGTTTGTTATTGATGTGAATATGATTTGGATGCTTAATGTATGATAATTGATGAAGTATTGATATTCTTGATGAAAAGAGGAAATAAATCCCGGTTGAATGAAAGGAAAAATTTGATGGATCTCTGAAAAAGGAATTGACGGTAAAAAGGATCTAGCCCGGACTGGTGATCCTATCCTGATATAGCCCTCCCGAAGAATATGTGGAAAATGGATTTAGCCCAGACGGGTAATCCGAATTAGGGTCTGAATTTAGCCTAGACTGGTAATTCAGATCCAAGCTCATTAGAGTAATTGTCGTTGCAGGGGATTTAGCCTGGACTGGTAATCCCGACAATACTCTATAAGTTTATATTACAGGGGATTTAGCCTGGACTGGTAATCCCGCTGTAAGGATGAGGTTCGCGGGAGTGTGCTCTCTGAAATGGAAATGTGCGCACATGAATATGAATTGACAGACCCGGATTTGTACACTAAAGTGTACCTCTGAAAATCCATCGAAATTCCAAGTAATTCAACGGGATAAATATAGAAAAATAACAAGGAAATGGAAATCATGGAATTGATGAGCTCATCAATCATTTATCTTTGTAATGAATTTGCATGAGGTTGAGTTTGTATGTGATAGGTATATGTTTATGTGAATTGGATGTGTGCTTGTGTTATTAAATGATGGATGTATAAGTATGGTAAGTATAATTCCTGTTGCATGAACTTACTAAGCACAAAGTGCTTACCCTGTTTCTTTTTCCCCTGTTTGTAGAGTTAAGAGCTCGGAGGTCGGATTTGGTCGGAGACACATCACACTATCAATCTCGAGATCTCGGTACATGAAGGAACTTTATTTTGGAAATCAATGGCATGTATAAGCTAGTAAATTAGATGTTAATGTGAAATGAATTTATGGTTAGCCATTGGTATGGCTAACAAATTTTGGTTTTGGTATGTGATGAAATTATCTTATGAATATGATAAATCTATCTTGAAAAAAAAAATTCGGTAAAATCTGGTAATGCCTCATACTATATTTCGGCGACGAATACGGGTAGGGGGTATTACACTTCTACTATGACGAAGTGGTACAATGTGAAACATCTTTCGTAGGACATCTCTTAAAACGCAAAATAATGGTTGTTATTGGATGAGAGTTGTTCCTAAATAATGATTAATTTGACTTGTTCCAAACATGAGTTGTTCTCAACATAGAGGTTGTTTCGAATAAGAGTTGTTATGTGGTGATACTTTTCTTTGTATAGCTAGTTTTGAATAATAGCTCTTTTGGAAAAACATAATTGTTCTAAATATAAGTTGTTCCAAACAATGGTTTTTCTAAACATAGTTATTCCTGAAACGTCATTATTTTAAATAAGAGTTGTTTTGAACTTTAGTTGTTCTGAACAGGAGTTGTTCTCAAATAACAACTACATTGGATAACAGTTGTTCTAACTAAAGTCCTGTTGTGAACATGGTTATTCTGGACATAGTTATTCTCGAACAACAGTTATTCTAAACAAGAATTGTTGCTCCAAAAGAGATATGCTTGGTAGCCCAATTTCCTAAAATAAATGTTAGTAACCAAAATTGAGTATCTAGAGTCTTCCTTCTTTTTCTCTCATTCTTGTATTGCTTCGGTTTTTTTTTTGAAAACTAGTAATAGATAAATACAATAAATTTGTCATGGCGCAAGTATGAAAACTAGTAAAATATGTATTACTCAGCTAAAAAATTGTTGAAATTTTGTTGAAATTATTATTTTTAGAATGTTTTTAATATGAAGTAATCATTTTCTCAATTTATATAAAGTTTTGGTCAAGGCTACGATAATTCGATGAAATATTATAAATTATGCAATTTGAATCTTTTTCAAAAAAATTTATGAAATCTTTATATATTATTTTTAATTTTTATCAAATCTAATAAAAAAATAAAATATAAAAAGTGGTGCCCGAGGTCTGGCCCGTTTTCTAAACGGGCCTCGTTTTTTACCCAAACTCATATTTCGGGACTATATTTTTACCCTAACCCTCCCATATTTCGGGCAGGCTGTCGGGCTGGGCTGGGCCGCCCAGCCCATTAGTACCTCTAACTAAAAGTAATAATACTCATGTTTTAACCCATAGGACCAGAGGCAGACCATTATGGTACCCAAAATTTTTGAAAACTTTCATTTCTCCCTTAAAGTTAAAAAAAAAAATTAATTAGCCACTCTCAAATTTTTAAAAAATTCTCACTATAGCCTTTTTTTTTTTTTTGAAAATTTTAATTAAATTCTCTTAACATTTTTAAAAAGTGTCATTAATCTCACAAAAATTTTAAAAGTTTAATTAGATCTCAACTTAAAAAAAAAATCTCAAACTCCTAAAATTTTTAAAAAATTTACTAGGCCCTCAAACACATAGTCTTAGATCTACCAATGCATAGCACGCACATGAAAAAAAGAATAATATTTATTACAAATTTCAACAACCAAACACTTTGATATGGTAACATCAGTCTTTTATCCATTATTTTGAAACTTAAGTGTTATTTAACACAATAGTCGTCGTGTGTACTAGACAACTATTTATTCTTTCATATATATATATAAAAGTTCAACCATTAAAAACTATAAAAAAAAATATGCGTAGATGAATGAAATATATTGTAAAATCCAACTATCAATTTATTTATTTTTATAACATCATGTAAAAATGTGGAAAATAATTATTTTTTACATGTGTACGCATATATGTAGTAAAGAATGTTATGTAGTTTAGATTTAAAGGAGAAAAAAAAAAGGAAATGTGGAAGCAAAGATATGTACGACGTGAATGTGATGGGAAAACAAGAAAGAAAGAAAAACGCTTAGAGTAGTTATTTGGAGTGGGGAAAAGTATTAGGGAAGCTGTTGTATTTAGAAGTCAATTGCATTTTGATTTTTTTTTTCTGAAAAATAGATAAATTAGTCATTATATATTTTTAAATGTATAAATTAGTCTATTCGTTAAATTTTTTCTATTAAATGATGATGTGGAAAGATAATTTGAATGGCTAATTATTACTTTGATCCTTGAATTATAGCTAAAAGATTGTTTTGATTTTTTTTTAATTTTTAAAAATTATTCTAAAAAATTTAAAATTTTAAAAATCTTGAAATAAATATACATTATTAAAAATATTAAAAATTATGTTAAAAAATTCAACAAACTTAGGCTTCAATGTTTACAATTTTTTTCATTTTAGTTCTCATTCTAAAAATTTTCAATAAATTTAACCCTCAATATTTATATAAACTATCAATTTTGTCCTAACTCTAAAAATTTAAAAAATATATATATATTTTTAGCCTTTTATAATTCATTGGCTAACCCATGTAAAATATTAAAAAGAAAAGAAAAGTACACTCTTTCAAGCCATTTGTAAAAGAACTTTAAAAAGTTGAGATAAAACACAAAAAAAATTAGGGTAAACTACACCAATTGTCCCTAAATTTTGTTTAAAATTACATTTCGATCACACGACTTTCAAAGGTTACATAATAGTCACTAACGTCATCAACTTGTTACATTTTGATTACTTGTCCATTAACTACCTTCAAGAGGATGACGTGGAAAGTTAATTTAAATATTTAATTAGTAATTTAGCCTTTAAACTATAGCTAAAATTTTGTTTTTATGCTTTTAAAAAATAAAACAAAATTCTAAAAAATTTTAAAAAATCTTAAAAATTATAGAAAAAGATTTTTAAAAAAGTATTAAAAATATATATTTTTTAAAAATCTACTACCAGTGTTTCTATCTTTAGTTATAATTATTTTTCCTTAAGAAATCAATGTCCGATTTCCATTAAAAGAACATCAAATCAAGTTTTATTAAAGTAAAAACTTACATTCAAAGAAGCTCTTTCTTTAGTGAATCATGGTGTTTTTTTTTTTAATTGAGCTCTGTTTTAATAATGGGAAACATTTCTATTTTTAATAAAATTCTCGATTTGATGAGAACTATCTAATGCAATGAGATACTAACTTTACCTATTGAAGGCGCTCTTCAGTAGGGGTGAGTAAAACTCAATTCGACTCAAAAAATCGAAAAAAATTCAAATTTCGAGTTAAACGAATTGAGTTATTCGAATCAACTCGAATTTTTTTTCAAATTTCGAGTTCGAATCGAGTTGAGTTTTCGAATTCGAATAACTCGAATAATTCGAATATTAAACTACAATATTTTATAATTTTATCCCAAACTCCCAAACCTTTTTACTTTTTCCTCAAAACTTTTACTCTTTCCCACTTTCCCCCCAAAACCTTTACTCCCCTTCCCTCCCAACCCCCTAATTTACCCAAAATCCATTTCCCACCAAATTTTTACTCTCATTTACTATTTCTCAAAATTTTACTCCCAAAAACCCTCAAAACCTTTTATTTTCCTCCAAAATTTTTACCCCCTCCCACTTTTCTCCTAAAACTTTTATTCCCTTCCCATCCCACCTCCCATCTACCCCAAACCCTCCCACTCCAATTTTTTTTAATATTTTCCCTCCAAAATTTTACTCCCCCTATTTACTTTCCCTCAAACTTTTATTCCCCAAAATTTTTTATTTTCCTCCTAAACTTTTACTTCTCACCTTTTACTCTCAAATAAAAAATCAAAATTATCCAAAAAAAAATCACTAAACATAAATAGTAATAATTTTATTTATATCTACTATTTATATTATTAAATTAAATTTCACATTTTATATTATTTATATTATTGAATTGTTTAGTCATATTGAATATTTATATTAAAATTGAATTATTAATTATGCCATAAAATATTCGTGTTCAAATTTTATATTGATATCAATTTCACATTTTATTTTAAAAATAACTTTTATTAAAAAATCATATTTTTACATTTAATATATTTTTTAATTCCAAAATACATAGTGGCAAGAATCTGAAGATAATTGAAACAACTAAGCAAGCAAAGAAGCTATCCAGTATATAAAAATTAATAAATAAATTATGAGGTGATGAAAGTTAATAAAAAAATTTGATTAAGGTGGACAAATTTTATTACGATGAGTGACAGTGGTTACAAGGACCCAAAATTATTTTTTAAAATTTAACTCGAACAAATATATTCGATTCGAGAAACTTCAAATAAAGTTAGGATGATAAAATGAGATTCGAAAACTCGATTAACTCGAAAATTTTCGATTCGATTCGATCGAATGCTCACCCCTACTATTCAGTACAATTCTAAAGCTACCCATTTCAATAAAACCATGGATTTATTACTTTATAAATATAATCAAACCAAAGAAACAACACATTTACAGTAAACACAACCTTTCGATCATGCATCTCATTTTGGCGACGAAGAAGAAGATGAAGATAAGGAGCTCCTTTTGTGCTTATCCACCTCTGGGGATGTGTTGATGGCTTAGGGGGTTTTATTTTAAATTAAAATTTCACTTTTTATATTTTATTTCTTCTCATAAATTTAAAACATTATTTTCTAAAATTTCAAAACCCATAGAGTCATTGTTCAGAACTCAGAAATTTATATTAAAAATTCAAAACCCAAAAATTGGTAAACCCGATAATTTCAAATTAAAGCTTCTTTAAGTATTAGACAATAAGATCTTCAAATTGGAAAGTTTGTAATAGCTAAGGGGATGCGAAAATGAGTAATCGAAATTTTATACACCATTAGGAGATACAAAAGCATAGGAGATGAGAAAAGTAAACATTAAATAAATTTTTATGTATCTTTTAGTTGGAAGCATGGGCGATTAAGATGAAACCGAGCATGACAAAAGTATGAGAAATTTGAAAGTGAGTAATTAAAACTTTTAATTGATTTGTTTTTTGCTTCAATCAAGTTTTTATTTATTTAGATTTGGCTTCAATCAAGCATGAGAAATTTTTTGGTTTTTCTTGTTTTTGTAAAATAGGGAAAAAAGTCTTGTAAAAAGATGATGATTTTTTTGGGTTTCGACTCGAAAGTTTAATAATATTTTTAAGATTTTTTTACCTATATATTTTTAACTTTTAGAAATTTTGTATTTATAGTTTTTAAAATATTTTAACATTATCTTTAATGTTTTTAATAATTTATATTTGTTTTAAGATTTTTTTAATTTTTTAGAATTATTGTTAAGAAAAAATTTTTAAAAATCAAAATGATATTTTATTTATAGTTCAGGTACCAAATTAGTAATTAATCATTTAATTTAACATTCCACGTCATTATTTAACAAAAAAATTAATAGATGCACTAATTTACACGTTTCAAAATATATAAAGATTAATTTATCTATTTTTTTTTATAAAGAGACCGAAATATAATCTATCCTTAAATAGAGAGATTTCTTTGGTATTTTTACCATTGCAGTGGTGATATGGGAAAAAAACTGTCCAAGTGGATTGGATATTCTTGTGCATAAATCATAATATAGATATGGTAGTTGTGCTTCTTTATCCTATTGGTATACTATCATACATGAGAGAGGGGGGGGGGTTCTAGAAGACTTGGAGGTTGGGTTTGTAAGGTTGTATGATGAAACAAAAAGGCAATAAATATGATATTTATATATGAGTGTGGTTGTAGCTATATCAAAGTGGGCTTTGGTTCACCTTCCATTTTTATTTTCCCCAGCCTTGTGGTGTAAGTTTGGGCAGCAAATATGATTCATTTCACTTTTTTCTTGTATATCTTTTGCTGAAATTTTTGGATATTAGTAAATGTTATTTGTCACTCATCACCCTACAATTAAAGTTGTGAAGATGAAAAAGGGCAAGATTAAATCCTAATCATTAAAATTAAGAATCTAACACTCCAGCTACCAAAAAGGAAAGGAAAGAAACACTCTACATACAAAATGCATGATAATTGACTTCTCATTTATGAAACTTTAAATGGACCAGAGAAGAAACCTAATGAGCAAATCGATTTGATTTTTTGATAAAATCTTTATTGTCTAACATATAAATTTTAAGAGAAATTTAATTCAACTTAACAACTAGGTTTAGATCAATTTTGGCGTCTGAATTTGACAATTAAATTTGATAGCGTGACACTCTAAGGTTGTGTCATATCATCACTTAAAAATTAAAAATTTATATGAATTTTTAGGTGATAAAATGGTATAATCTTAGAGTATCACATATAGTGCTTTAATAATCAGATCAATAGTTGAACCGATTAGACCACCAATTCTCGATTCAATCGGTTTGATCATTCAACTTCTAGACCAATAATGATTAAATAATTAATTAAAATTCATAAAAAAACTAAAAAAATAATTGATTCAACCTATTTAACTACTGATTTTTGTCTTAGTTTTCGATTTTATCAGTTTTGAGCAGATTCTGATTCAATCGGTTCAACCCTTTTGTTTGGACTAGTATACTAATTGTTTTTAGTCTAATCGACCCAACCGACCAATCGAGTCATATTCCAATAACATTAGTCATATCATCAAATCTTGATAGAATCTAAGTTCAAGACCAAAATGGATCTATTGTCAAGTTCAGGTATTAAAGTGAACAAAAAAGAGTATAAGCACCAAAGTGGACTTAATTGCCAAGTTTAGAGGCCAAAAAAGTTGTATTACCCTATTTTTTTTAGTGATCATTGTATGGTAACTTGTGCGATAATCTACAAGTAATTCATGCTGACATTACACTATTTGTCATACATGTTAGGTCAACAGATAATTGAAGATCATAAAAATATTCAAAAAAATAAAAAAAAATTAGACTAGCATGAAATACATGTGAATTGTCATACAAGCTATTAAGTTTAAAATTTTAATTAATATTTCTATTAAAAAAACATTTCGAATCTTTTTAATAAATTGATAAATAAATTTCACTTAAAAAATATAAATTAAATCCACAAAAGGAATAAATATTAAAAATTAAATTTATTATTTATGTCTAATATAATATACAAGAAAAAAAACACACCTAAGCACTATCCATTTGTTTTTATTTTCCAAATTTTTGAACAAACATCCAAATAAGCTTTACTTCTGATAAAAGATAAAAGAGTGGTAGGTAGGTATATTTTACGTCATTCAATTTAAGTTTGGCATCAACTTTCACTAGCAAGGGGCAAAAGTGAGCAATAGATGTTTTTTTTTTTAAATCAAGGTGTACACCAATTTATTTTTTTAAAAGAAATAAACAGTCGATCATAAAATATATTTTATTTTCGTGAGTAGAAATTTAATCCCTAACCTTATGATTAAAAGATGAGATGAATAACCCCTTAAAAAAAATCATTTCACCATTTTCTTATTATTATATCTTTCTCCGAAATTCAGATATTAGTAATTGTTACTCATCACCGTGCATATTTGAAGTTGTCAAGATTTAATGCTCTTCAACTTTCTAAATGGTTGTTTGCCTCTCCCCTCCTTGCCTCTGTCTCATCATCAATGCAACTGAAGTAGAGGGTAAGACCTAAACATCACATTGGAACAGAACAAGTACCATCTACAAATAAAAATGAACTCACTCCATTGAATTAACAACAAAAAAGGGGGGGGTTTATGGATAATTAATTTGAAAGTGAGACTTGGATAGATAAATGATGTTTGTTTTCAAAATTGGAACAAACACGAAAAATGAATTTTACATAAAGTCAGCTCGCAAAAAAGAAAAAAAAAGAGAGAGAAGAGATGAGGAAAATAGGAATGCAATTAAAGGAGAGAAAAATGATGGATAAATGGTTAATTTAGTGTTTTTTTTTTAAATTCCACAATTAGTTATTTTTTTTTCGAAATTGAAGGAAATAGATCATTTTTGGAGGGAATGTGTGAAAACGCATCCAACGGTCATTTTACCAATGACTTTTTAAACGTTGGCAACAATAAAATATTTTAAAGGTCAATGGTAATTTCTTTCCTATAAATACCATGCCATTTTTTATTTTTATTTACTCAAATTTAACTCTCTCTATTATCTCTAAACTCTCAATTCTCTCAACTCTTTTAGTTCTCTCAATTTTCTCATGTTTTGTTCGAAATTTTCCTATACATTTGTTTAAAAATACTATAGCTTTATCTAAGTATTTCGTATATTCACTTTGATTAAATTTTCATGAATAACAAGTTCTCTAATTCATTTCGACGACAAGCATATTTCCACCGCTCAAACGATAATGGTAATGAGCAATTTTAAATTTTGTTATTTTCAATAAAGTTAAATTTAAAGTTTTTAATTTTTAAAATATTTTAAAATATTTTATTTTGCTGATATAAATAGGTGGATGATCGTGTTTAGAGGGGTTCATACATAATTTTTCAAAGAGCTCAGACATCAAAATTTTTGGTTATTTGCAAGACACGAGATTTTTACATGCATCTCGTATGCTCGGGGGCTGCAAATTATATCCTACACTTATAATTGCGTTGGTGGAAAGGTGGAGACCCGACACACACACATTCTATCTTTCATGCGATGAGTGTACAATCACACTCGAGGACAGCTTTATAACTCGGTTTATCAATGAATGAGTCAGTTGTTACAGGGTCAGCGGCCGTTCCAGGTAAAGAGGACCTTTGCGAGGCATTTTTGGGGGAGGTACCGAACAAGTTTCAAGATGGCTGGATAGATATTAAATGGTTGGAAAATAATTTCAAATAACTTCCTTCGAATGCAACCGACGTCGTCAAAGAACAATACGCCCAACGATTTGTCCTGAGGTTAATCGAGGGCATTCTAATTCTTGATAAATCTCAAATTTTGGTACACATAAGGTGGCTACTACACCTAGTCGACTTCAAAGAATGCAGACGACCAAGTTGGGGATTAACCGTGGATAGAAGGCTCTAGTGTACCCTACTTGTGTGTGTGGGATAGATGGAGATGGTGTGTAGCGGTTGGATAAGAGAGATTTTGTGCTAAATTACATTTGAGCATGAATTGCATAAATGATTAGTGATAACGTATTGTGATTTTCTATTTTGATGCGACTTCTAATTATGATTAAAATTTGGCTATCGTATGTTTGACCAACTGTTGTTACTACATTGTTTACTGTTGTTTTTTACTCACATTAAGCTTTAAAGCTCACACCCTTAGTTTAACCTTTTTAGGTAATCAGCGTGGTTAGGTCTTGGACTCAACAAATCGAAAGTCTCAGAGTTTCTCATCTCAGTTTGGTTTCAATAAAGGTTTTTTAAGTTATAATAATTGAATTTCAATCAGATTTGTTAATAAGTTTATGAACTGTGGTATGGGTTTTTGGCTTTGAGTTAATTGGTGATTTCATGCATAGGCATTAGCCAACTGAACTGTTTCTTTTCTTTAATAATCATTCAACTCTTAAGTAATAATTTATGGATTTTAATTTAAAGTAAAATGTTAGATTTTCCACTGCAATACTGGTTTTGAAACTTTAGTTAACAAAATTTCTGAATCAGATTTGATTACAAAGTTAATACATAAGTTGTCAATTTGGCTTTAATTTAATTTAAGCGACAATTAAACTAATGTTTGCAAAACCTAACTAAAACCTACGGTCGAATTTTGTTAAGTGACAATTAAATTAAGATGTTTGAACGGTACTTTGTTCTTGGCCATTTCGGTGACCATGTGACCTTCAGAATTCGGTCAAAACTTCTAGGCTGAGTTTTGGGGTGTTGCAGAAATAAACCACTACAACTCAATAAGGGTTCTACCTTCTCTTCCTATAAATAGATGGTACTAGTAGAGCTACGAACACAACTTTGAGAGATCGTTATTCTGCCAAAAAATAGAGAGAATTTTTTATCAACTATTACATATATTTTTTCAGAATAACAATTCTACCGGTTTCTATTAAAAAGAAAGAATTTTTGTTTTCACCCCAAAAGGAGAGAAAACTTTTTCTAGTTCTGTGTTTCGATTCAATTGGTTTGAGTTCACACTCGATGCAGTTCGTGGTACAAGAATAGTAGATAAGATCATTTGGTTGAAAATCGGGAACAACGAACGCCTACTAAGTCGAAACACATGTACGAATTCGATTAAGGTTTATTGTTATAAATATCACAAACCGGGTTGGTTTTTAAAATTTTAATTTTTCGTTGTACAAGAAAACTATTTTTAAACCTGGATTTTTCCATCAATAGAACGTCAGGTTGTGCGATGTTTATGGTGTAGACCAAGACCAAATCTCTCTATTCATCTTGTTTGATTAATATTTGATAAGATATGACATTCTTGTAATTATTCACATATTTAGGGGAATGTTTGTGAATGAATGCAACATTATATATATTTTTATATAATTATTATTTTTTGCTAAGGTTGTGGTTCTTAAGAAATAGACCGTAGACTATCATCTCCATGTAGGATTAATTTTTATTTATAGAATTCTTGTGAGCTAGAAACGGACATAGGACATAAATGTAATTTTTCCAAAAAAGAGTGCATGATGAGGAGAAGATGGAGCGATGGTGGTCGAAGGCACAAGGAATTCCTTATGGCGAAAAACTATGTTTTTTTCATTTATTTTCTAAAAATAAGACCATGGAAACCTTGGCTGACAATTTTATTTTATTACCCATCTTTTTATATATCTATTTAATAATTATTTATGATATGATTGTGATATATATGTATGAGATGATCCACAGTTGATCTATTAAAGGTAAGAAGTGTGATAATGATAAAATACATGTGTTGTATTGTTCCATTCACTTCTTTAGGTTATTCAATTACTGTGAGAAGTTTGGTAATGAGAAGGTGTATGTCTAGGATTGGATCTAGCAATGAAAAGCTTGGTTTTTAAGTGGTCAAATATGTCTCACCTCCCTTTCCTGGAAACCTACCTGGTGCACGGTTCATATTCACTTTTTTGATATTTTCCTTAAAAGAAAAATTGTGGAGAATCAAAATTGTTTGATTGACTCTTGTGAATAATTGAATGTGAATATTATAAAATTGTCATAGCATGCCATGCATATATGAGATAAGCATGCCATAAAGTTTAGGAAAGAATGTCACATGTACTTGTCATGCATATATTGATCATACATGATTGAAAACAAAAATTATAAAAACCATTCATGTTTTTTTTAAAATTGAGTGGGAGAAAGTTGTCAAACAAGATCTACGGCCTCCATCAATGGTCTCTTGTGATGGCATGACAAGTGCACTACCTCACGGTAGGATTGCCATGTGGATTTCACCGAAGACATTTCCTGAAAGCAATAAGAATTCTCTTGTGATCAAATGATAATTAGACCGACCCTTGTGGTAAGAATTATCATACAATAGGTCAAGAAATTATAACTTTAAAAGAGGATAACTAGTCAAAGCATGCTACTCGGTGAGATTATCCCACGATGGCTCATTTGTGGTGCATGATGTGATAGGTGTTGAGTTGATACTTATACACTCAAGATCTTCTAGTTAAGTAACTCCCCACGAAGCTCTACTTAAGTTAGAATGATGACCAAACATTATACGATTATTAGTACGTGCGAATGCCTAAGAAATTAGGTTTATGTGCTAATTGGATGTAAATCCATGTTCTTACTAATTGATCATGATCACCCCACGGTGGCTTAATTCAATGGGTGTTAGAATTATCGTTGTAATGCCTTACAAATATTTTTCAAAGTTTAATGTAAGACACATGCATCATCTTAATGCATATCATAATGTTGCAAAAAGTTTTCAAACATTTTCTTAATACAAAGATATTAATATATGAATGTTTTTAATTTTAGTTCGAAAATGACACCAACTCCCTTACTGAAATACTCACTGAAAACAAACTGAATGGAAACAACTATAAGGAATGGAAAAGGAACCTAATAATGTCCTAAGATGAGGGAAACTTAAAATAGTTCTTGATACTAAGTGTTTTCAAGTCATTCAAGCTAAGGCTAGAAAACGTTAGGAAGAGTCTGATGAGATAGCTCATTGCTATATGCTGGCAAGTATGACCAACACTCTATATAAGCAACTGGAGAGTTGTAAGAAGGAGTTGAATGGTACGGTTGAAAGCTAATTCCACAGACTGGACTCCTGCAAATACGACCTCGACTTCTGTTTTGCAAATTTGATCGTCGTAGTAAATAACGAATTTCAGTTGTCAACTCATTTTAGTTTAAAATGAAATAAATATTTAGAAAAAAAAATATTTAGATGGTTATCCAAAGAAATGCAGACGACACTCGCACTGCAACTCTTCAATATTTGATATGAGTTTGCTATATGTCTAAGTTCTGAATACTTCGGTACTTTAATAGGAAACTAGAATAATGAAATAGGGAATCCATACTTCAAAATACGTTTCAGAATACGCACTTTCATCGAATAATAATGAAACACTATTCTATGCTCGAAAACGTGTTTCAAAAATCAACTAATTTCATCAGACACATGCTTCAAAGGGTATTCACTGCTTTAGATCATGGTTCAAATCTTACTCGAGATTCCTAGGGTCAAAGCACTTTTGGCAGATTTTTAGTGAAAATGGTAAGAAAGCTCGTCTAGCTAGGTGAGCTTTCTTGTTGACGTGGCAAGAAAGCATGCCAAGCTGGATGTGATTTCCACTAAATACATGAAAAGTGCATTTAGCTAGGCGCGCTTTCCTGCTGTGTCAACAAGAAAGCTTGTACAGCTGGACGAGCTTTCTTACCATTCCCACTAAAAGTCTGCCAAATGTGCCATGACCTCGGGAATCTCGAGTAAGATTTGAAGCATGTTTTTTAGATATTCGATGAAAAAGCCTCTCCTACGATGCGTTTTCAACTACCAGGTTTTTTTCCTTTGTAATCTTACCCCTCCTTGTGCCTATAAAAAGGAGGCTCCCCCTCCATACTTCATTATCCCTAAACCATCATCTCTCCTGGCCTCCATCCCTCCCCTTTAAAATATTTCTCTCTCGGTTTTCTTTCCCATTTCAGTGTTAAAAATTTTCGTGGTTAATAAAATTTTTGGTTTGAGGTATTCTAGACTCATTGGTGATGTGATATCGCTCTGAGACACACACATTTCATATATCTTGTCAAGATGGGACCATTACCTCAAAAATCTATCATGTGGATGTTAGGTTCCGTGGTGATTTTGCTTTATACGATCATGGGTAGAAGTCTACGTAGAGGTCTCGATCAATAGTCATTATGAGGTTATGGATAGGAGTATAACGGGGGAGCCAGTTGCCAATCGTTATGCGGACACGAGCTCAAACTTTTTGGATACTCGAAGATGTTGGCTTATAAATATCATACAGAAGTTTGAGGGGATAATCATAGGGAAAAATTGTAGGGCTTTTCACTATAATCGACATAATTTTTTTCTCTATTTCCATGCAACCGTATCTTTAACCTTCATTCTTATCTTAAGGTCGACATTGTCGTTGATGCAAGAGGACTCTCAAGTGGGCAGTGGTTGTTGTGATGCAGTAAAGGTGATGCTGCTTTTAGGGTGACAACGATGTTCATTATTAAACAACTCATTAATAAATACAACCGCCGCCACGTTGACCCGAGTTTAACCTCTACTGTGCCGGAACATCTGCTTACTACCTGAGAGTCCTCTTGTATTCACTTCGGTGTCAACCTTTGGATAAGATTGAAAGGTTAAAGATACTGACTACCTATGATTACACTGGAAAGCCCTTCATTTTTCCCTATAATTATGACCTCAATCTTATGTATGGTATATATAAGGTATCCTTTGCGGGTATCCAAAAAGCTTGAACTTGTGATCGTATAACGACCATTAATTGGACCTTGGTTATACTTGAACCTTTAACCCCATCACGACTACTGACTGGGACCTCCACTTAGACTTCGACCTTTAACTGTATTAAGCACTGTCACCCCGAAACCTAACTTTCATAAGATGAGTTTCTGAGGTACTGATCCTATCCCGACATGACATATGAAACGTATATATTCTGAGACGTGTTATCGCATACTCAAACCCTCAAATCTACCAATAAACTTTCACGATTTCACTTTTAAAACCCTAAACCATATTACTAATAAAAAACTCTAACCCTAACCCTAACCCTAACCTTAAACTTAAACCTAAAAAATTAAAAAAAAAAGTTTAAAGAGAGATAGTGAAAGCGCGTCCAATTGGGCACAATTTCACTCACTCTCTCCAAAATCGACCTATTTCTTTAAATTAAAAAAAACCTATTTAGTAAATTAAAAAAAACAAAATCAGCATATATGCACAATTTAGCATGGATAAACCTGCGTATACCCTACCCTACATGCATTAATTGTTTGGTGCCTCACTTGTTTCAATCAGACGGCTCTTATCATCATCACAATCAGTTAGGTTGTTGGCTCTTTTAGCAAATCTTTTTAAATATAGAGATTAAAGGCCTAAGAACGGATCTACCAAAACCAACAACTGAAGTGAAACACTCTCATCCTTAATTCATTCACGCACTCATCATTAAAAGCTCAAATTTAACAAATGTCAAGTATGAAACTTCAGCATCTATATTTATTCTTATTATCAGATTAAAGTTTCATTTTTATGTTTATAAAGATTGGGATTTTATAATTACATGATCGGTTACTTGTGATCCTAAATGTGGGTTAAGGTTGCAATAATTAGAGTGGGTTGACAAGCAAGCCAGCGCAGCAGCACGTGGATGTCATGTGCTTGGGTGGAGGAACAAAAAGAGAGCTGTCCTAAATAGATAGATGGAGAAGCTGAAGAAGACATTACCTACCTACCAACCTACCTCTTAAATCTTTTGGCTGCATGTGGGACTGCTTTAACCTTAGCGGAAGGTCAGTTTCAGACATCCAAATCCCCATCCTCTCTCCTCGACAAACTCACCTTACCTGACCTCAATTTTTCTTATCATTTATTTCTGGTATGCATTATCCACGGGGCACTTGATTCGGATCCTTGTTTTAAAAGTTTTTGTTCCTACGGGCGTCAAAATAAAGTGTTTGTAACATACATGTCATGGGACTGTAGATCCATGTGCTTATTATTTTCTTCCAACTCTTTAATTTTCATCTTCTACGGATATTACCAATATATTTCGATCTGTAAGAGGGGATATCATGTTAGAGAAAGCTAGCGAGACGATCAGACCAAGCTTGATTATTTGATTAGGGAATAATGCATGTTTTGTTCTAGAGAGACCAAGTAACCTTAGCTTAGGTACCTCATAAAAGTAGCAGCGAATAACTGGATCACCACGGCAGCAGCCCCAGGGACCTGTGACACTATTACAATTAGAATAGGGCCAACAAGTTCAAAACGTTCCTTACGTTATTCTGCATAATCACTGAAGAAACCATTGCATCCTCTTCCTGTCTACCATGCATCAGACAAAAGATTGGCCAAACTCGTAAGAAAAATCACACGAAAAAAGATGAAGTTCAAAGGAAATAGAATGATAATAAATCAATGATAGCTTAATTGAAGATAACATCATGAGAGAACAATAGATGACGCCAACCAACCACTTCAATCAATTTAACCATGTACCAATCTAGGAGTTAGGTATTTACTAGTCTAGGAATCATAGCAGAATAGATTCATTTTGCACAATGTCTCGGTCCAAGATTGACTAAATCACCTAAAGATTGGTTGGCATTAGACAATGTTTTCACCCAAATAGATTATGATCATACATAAGCACCATATAGACTCAACAAATTACTAATTTAGAAGCAGCACAGGCTGGTGTCACGGTCACCCAAAGGTGTGGAGCAAGCCACCCTAAGTACAGGTGAAGGCCCTTAGGTGCGAATGGTGGCCACCAAGGGCCTAGGGAGGCCCCCTTAGCTGCAACAGGCCCGAAAAAGTGCACAAGTGAGAAGAATGGGTCTAGGGGTACCAAAAATCCGGAAGCTCAAGGTAGAGATCCAAACCTTGTGGAATAAAGTAGAACCTTTTGAAAGAGTTGTATAAAATATTCTAAACTTAAGTTCTTGATTATCTATTGTATTTGACCGTGACCGTTGGATCAAAGCGGTTTGGCCTATATAAAGGAAGGCACATAAGTTAACTTATTGAGTAATAGCAATTCCAGATTATCCCAACTTCCTTTTGTTCTCATTTGGTGTCGTTGTGCTGCTCTAGGCCTAGAGCTTTGTTAAGGGACTCTCCGAAGCAAGGATCGAAGGTTGACTTTGGCATTGTTGGTGTAAGACTAGTGCCTAAGGTTGGCTTTTTTATTTAAATAACTCAAATAATTTAATTAAGTATTAAAATGACCCATCTTTTTAATTAAACACCAAAATGACCTGAAATCTACAGTAAAAGTTGGTGAAGTCAAATTATATGGCGCCACCAACTTGCCACGTCAGCAGGGAGCATTAAAATTTTAATTTTTTGGTAGAGCCATGTAAAATGGCGCCACCTGTATAAATACCATGAAAATACTGCAAGTTCTGAAAAAATGGGGGACTTCAAAACAATTTTTTATTTTTTGGTGGAGCCAACTTAAACGGCGCCACCAGACCAGACTAAACCTAACACTCTTCTTTTACTTTTTTTATTACTTTTTTATTAACTTTTATCTTTTTCTTTAATTTTTTTTTGTTTTTTTAAGTTTTATATTTTTCTTATTTGATTTTGTTTATTTATTTTATTTATTTTTATTAATTTTAAAAATTTTGAAATGCATATTTGAAATGTTTTATAATATATATTTTTAAAATTTTAATTATTATTTTAAAATTATTTTTAAAATTTTAAATATTATTTTTTTAAATTATGTCTTATAAATTTTAAAAATATATTTTTGAAATTAATTTTTCTAAATTTTAAATTTTAAATATATTTTTAAAAATATATTTTTAAACAAAATAAAATAATTTCAAAAATATATTTTTAAAATTTATAAGACATAATTTTAAAAAATAATATTTAAAATTTTAAAAGTATATTTTTGAAATTATTTTTAATTTTAAATATTAATTTTAAATATTAAATATATTTTTAATTTAAACATTTAAAATTTTTAAATAAAGTTTTTATAAAAATTATTTTAAAAAGGTTTAAATATATTTAAAATAATTTAAAAATCATAATTTAAAAAATTCTGAAAAAATCATAATTTAAAATTATATTAAATATATTAAAATTTTAAAATTGGCTATACATAACATTTTTTAATATATTTAATTTCTTTAAGTTTTTAAACATTTAAATCTATTAAGAAAATCTTTTTTGTCTTTATCTATTAAAAATATATATTAAGTACATAAATTTATGAATGTGTACTAAAATTAAAAAAATAATATATAAATTTATAAATATGTACTAAAATAAAAAAATTATAACCAACACAGATTAATTTCATGCAAGAAAATAGTTAAAAAGAAATAATAATAACTAAATAGAGATCACATTCATAAATCAAAACACATTGAGCAAAGTAGTGCTTAGAAAGAAAAAAAGAGAAACTAAAATGATTTTTTTATTTAATTCATAATTAATTTTACTGTTTCATCGATCCTCGATGAAATGTGATATGTATCTCCAGAAGACATTTTGATATCTACATAATATAAAAAAACACATAAATACAATATATATAATTATTATATTACAATAACTATAAAATATAAAAAATTTTAACTAACTTAACTTTTTTTTTCTCTCTTTTCTTTCTTCTGAAGGGGGGACCAAACCCCCAGATTGGTTTTTTTTATTTAATATTTAATTTTATGTCTAGTCATAGTATTGATATGATGTGATCTTATAATATATATTTTTAATTTTTAATTTAAATTTTTACTTTTTAATATATATATTTTTAAATAAATTTATTTTTTAACAAATAAATCTTTTTTAACAGATATTTTTTATTTTTTAATTAATTCAAATTTCACTTTTTTAAATAAAATATTATTTTTAAACTTTTAAATAGAATTTAAAAAATGGTTTGAATATCTTGGCTTTTTTTTTATAAAAATAACACAAAAAATTTAATTCATTATCAAAATAACTCATTTTTTAATTAAACACGAAAGTGAGCTGAAATCTACAGTAAAAATTGGTGGAGCCAAATTAAAAAAATGGGTCATTTTGATAATTAATTAAAATTATTTTTATTAAAAAGCCGAATATCTTTAAAAATAATTTAAAAATCATAATTTAAAATATTATAAAAAATTAAATAATATTTAAAATATTAAAATAATAATAATAAATTTGAAAGGTCATATCTTTAAAATATTTAAATATTTTATATTATTAAAATATATATATTTAATATTTTAAAAAATAATATTCAAAATTTTAAAAATAATTTAAAAATAATAGTTAAAATTTTAAAAAAATATATATTATAAAACATTTCAAATATACATTTCAATTTTTTTAAAATTAATAACAATAAATAAAATAAATAAATAAACAAAATAAAATAAGAAAAAATATAAAACTTAAAAAAAGAAAAAATTTAAAGAAAAAGACAAAAGTTAATAAAAAAGTAAAAAAATAAAAAATAAAATAAGGGTGTCAGGTCTGGTCTGGTGGCGCCATTTAAGTTGGCTCCACCAGAAAATAGAAAATTGTTTTGAAGTCCCCCATTTTTCTAGAACTTGCAGTATTTCTATAGTATTTATACAAGTGACGCCATTTTACATGGCTCCACCAAAAAATTAATTTTTTAATGCTCTCTCTTGACGTGGCAAGTTGGTGGCGCCATATAATTTGGCTCCACCAACTTTTACTGTAGATTTCAGGTCATTTTTTATGTTTAATTAAAAAGGTGGGTCATTTTGGTACTTAATTAAATTATTTGGGTTATTTAAATAAAAAAAGCCGCCTAAGGTTGCATATTGGCAGAGTTAGAGTCTTGACCTATGACAAATGATATCAGAGTTAGTAGTTAGCTCTTGTGGTGTGTGAGAGATGACTACAAATCAGATAAGATGAGCAAGCAAGGGGAAAGGGTGGTGGAGACTCGAGTGACAATGAAGAACAAGAAAGGAGGCTTATGAGGGAGCTCAAAGGACTTTGTGGCGATCATGGAGACATGAATGATCGATGTTGAGTCCGTAGTGAGTGATGTCCCAACTTGACTGGAGGACATTAAGGATTCCCTTGATGAGTTAAAGTCCGACATAGCGAAGTCCTACGAGGAGATGAAGGTGTAGTTAAGAGAGGAGCTGCAAGGGGCTAAAGGAGGCCTTAGGAGACCTTACCGGAAGGAATGAGGCCCTTTAAGTGTAATCTGTTAAGAGAGGCAAGGATTTAAATAGCGGTCCGTTACCGAAATAGCGGCCGTTATATAGCGGTAGCGGCGCCGTCCGAAACCGCAATTGCTGAAAATAGCGGTGTGAAGCGGAGTCACACCGATAGCGGTGGATCGCGGTCGCAATTTAACGAGTAACGGCCAATTGCGGCAATAACGGGCCGCTATTCCCGTTATTTTCCGTTAACAACAAATTAAAAAAATCATCTCCTCTAAACAAAAATCAACAGAAACACTGAAACACAGTTCAATCAAAAAAAAGGAAAAAGAACAAAGAACAAAGAAGATAACGGGATAAAGAACAAAGAACAAAGAACAAAAAAGAGGAGGTATACCTAGAAATGGAGGTCCCTGAGGGCCTGAGTACGCTGAAGAACAAAGAAGATATAATTGGCTGTGTGAACCAGACTAGAAAGCACCAGGAGAGGAAGAACGGAAGGAAGAAAGCTTCAAAACAATAAGAAAATGGAACAGTTCGGAAGGAAAAGTTTTGAAAAAGGAAATCGTCAAACTGAAAATGAAATGATGGGAAGAAGAGAGGGCAGATTTCAGCAATTTCTGATTGGACAAGGAATCAGTGCAATAAATGTTGATTCTAGAAGTTACTTTAAAAATATCTACATTTTTTTACCTTGGGCCATCTGCTTTGGGCCATTTTCTTAGGATTATAAGTGTGTAGTTTTTGTAATTTTGTTCTATTAATAAAAGCCCAATCTGATGTTATTCAAAAAAAAAAGGAAAAAGAAGTCTAAATAAATAGCAAAAAGCAATCAAAGTCCAAATATTTAAAACTCTAAAAATCATTAAAAATGACTTTTTATAATTATAATTATAATTACTATATTTTATAATAAGTTGTGCGAATTTTAAAAAAATTCACAACCGCGATACCCGCAGTGACCGCAATAGCGTCCATTATGTCCGCGACCGCGACAAACGCGACGCGACCGAAAACGTGACTGCGACCGCAATTTAAATCCCTGAAGAGAGGAGCTGAAGGTGCAATTAAGAGAGGAGCTGCAAGGGGATACGTGGCGCATCATTTTGCCAGACCAAGGACCAATCCGCACTACCATCAAGACATTTATACACTGTAATGTATTGAAAAGTTGCAGAAGCGGATAAGAGGACCACCTCCACATTAACCTATCCTTCGAAGCACTATAAGAGGGTAGAAAAACACCAACTATCCGAGCGGCGATATGATGAGTGAGCACTTGTTCAAGCGTTTCCCATAACCACTCACCTCCACAGGTAACCAGGTGCCGAACCAGAGTGTAGTCTTCTAAAGGAGCACCACGGTATAGAACTGCTTCAGCGGGCCAACATCGTCAAGCCACGAATCATTCCACAAGTTGACCAAACGTCCACTACCTATCGACCACTTAATGCCCGCAATACCTATCGACCACTTTGCCCGTAAAACCTGAACCCACAGAACATTAACATTAGTAACAATGCCAAAGCCTTGCTTAAGCGAAAATACCTTGTTCTGGTCACCCATATGCTGTATCCCCAAACCTCCATTCTCAAGAGGCGCATAACACCTATACCAGCTCACCAACGCAGGCTTCCACGAAACAATTCCTGAGCCCAAATAAAATGCCGCACTAGTCTCTCAATTTCATTACAAACTGACATAGGAATTTAAGTTGTATTCATGAAATAATTGGGTATAGCATGTAAAACCTATTCGGTCAAGGTGATTCTTCCTACCATGGATTACCGCTTATCATTCCAGCTAGTTAGCTTTCTACGAATCTTATCAACTATATAATGAAAGGTTTCAGTTGAAACTCGTCCATTAAAAACTGGCATTCCCAAATATCGAACCAAGTCAACCACCCGAGAGAAACCCAAACTCCAACTTGGGGCCAATATTGTACAATATATAAATAATTAAAAAAACTTGGACGGTTTAATAAAATCATAAAAATAAAAATAGAATATATTCATAAAAATAAAAATGGATACTTTTATACAATTTAAAAATTCAGTAAAAGATAAAAAATTCAAAAAATATATACTTAAAAAATGTTGAAATTAAAATTTGACTAGATTGATTGAAGTTGACTAGAGTTGGCTAAAAAAATTTTGTAGCTGACTATAATTTAAGTATATTTTTGGCAAAAACAAAAATTGATGTATATAAATGTAAAATATAAGTATGGCTAAGAGCCAGCTTTATACTTAAAACATAATTTTACAAATAAGACTTCAATCTCCGGAATATGAAATGCCTTACGGATGAAATTTTTATTTTTATCATGTTAAGTCGTTTTATGTGATATTATTGAAGTTTCATGTTATAGCCTCTTATTTATTTGCTTTTCTATCTCTAAAAATCTTCATATCAAGTATTTTCTTTGTTGGTCCCAGATTTTTCATCTCAAATTTTTTATTTAGTTAGGTTTTGACCTTTATTATCTCTCCTTTATATTTTGCTGCTATCAACATGCCATCAACAAAAAGGAGTAGATACACTAAAGAACCATCACTATTTTTCTTAAAGTAAACACAACTGTCAAATCTACTTCTTTTGAAATCATGAGAAGTCATAAAAGAATCAAACCTCTTATACCACTACCTTGGTAACTGTTTCAAACTGTAAAGGGACT